>NC_042960.1:41118515-41427801 GCF_901001165.1 Salmo trutta | reverse complement strand
TTCATGATAGTGCTTGACGAGGATTGCAATCTCTTGGCAGGATTGCAGGATGCTTCACATGGGAATGAAGAGTTGCATGAGCCAAGTGACCTCCCACCCTGAGGATACTTTGCTCATCCAGAAATGGACTCAATTTATGCAACTTGCTTGCTTTATCTTTGGTCTTGATGTCTTTCTGGTGCCTAAGGTTGTGTATCTCATGGGAGAAGGCTGCTTCTTGAACCATCTTTATAATGGTGAGCTCTGCCTCTCTCTTTTCTTCTATGCTTGTAGCTTCACTGGACCTCAGTTTTAAGCCCATGGCTTCCTTGACACGTTGTTTGAGCCTGGCAATAGCTTTTACCACTCTTGCCCAGTCTGAGAACTTGTGAAGGTGATCTAGTAACGATCTTTCTTCCTTTGCCTGGGTATCATGGACCAGGGATTTCTGCGGCTCTGGGTCATTGTCTGAGAACTCTCCCCCCTTGACTTGTCCTTTGCGAAGTTCTTCTTGCCAAAGAAAGTCTGGACCTGTGAACCAGTTGGAAGCCATGAGCTGTTCTGATGTGAGACCTCTGGAAGCATGATCCGCAGGATTCTCTTCAGAGATCACATATCGCCATTGTTCGGGATCTGTGCTTTGCTTAATGTGTTGAATACGGTTAGCTACAAAGACGTGGAATCTTCTGGCTTCATTGTTGATGTAGCCGAGAACTACCTTCGAGTCTGTCCAGAAGAATTCCTGTAGACCTTGTATCTCTAGCTCCCTTTTGAGCATGTCACTTGTTCGAACAGCTACCACCGCTGCTGAAAGTTCCAGTCGTGGTATGGTCGTAACCTTGAAGGGGCGACTCTCGACTTCCCCATAACTAGGGAGCAATGAACTTCTCCTGCTGTGCTGATTGTTCTGAGGTATGAGCACTCTCCATAACCTGAGGTACTAGCATCAGAGAAGTGATGGAGCTCATAACTCTGCACTTCTTTGAAACTTGATGGCAAGTAGCCTCGTTGGATCCTTACTTCAGACAAGTTTTGTAGACCTTGAAGCCAGAATTCCCACTGGGAACATAGGTCATCTGGAAGGGGGTCATCCCAGTCGATCTTGTCACGACACATCTGCTGCAAGATCTGCTTACCTGCCAGGACAAAGGGTGCCACAAACCCAAGCGTATCAT
This sequence comes from Salmo trutta, assembly GCF_901001165.1. Lineage (NCBI taxonomy): Eukaryota > Metazoa > Chordata > Actinopteri > Salmoniformes > Salmonidae > Salmo > Salmo trutta. Next base: position 41,426,647 of record NC_042960.1, on the reverse strand, counting down.
ATACAGAGGCTACTGTAGACAAAATTCCTCTTCTTGTGAGTGGGCATTCCTTGACAACTACTCTAAACTGGAACTCGTCTGATGCGACACACCACAGTACACCAAGCGCTCTCTCCATGTGTGGTTCACCCAGAGCCATATCCAGGTTTTTGGCACCCTCGGCACGTTCTTCCTTGGGAATTGTGGCTATAACTTCCTTGCTGTTCGAGATAAACTTGTGCAACCGAAGTTTGCCGATGCTGCAAAGCTCTCTTGCTTCTTTCACAAGCTGGGCCGCTTCAGCTTCAGACGATACGCTCGTCAACCCATCATCAACATAAAAGTTCCTTTCTATAAACTGGATAGACTTTTCACTGAAGCTTCCTCGTCCTTCGGCAGCAAGATGTTTGAGACCATAGTTGGCGCAACCAGGAGATGAAGCTGCGCCGAGCAAGTAGACCTTCATACGATACACTGAGGGTTGAGACTCTAGATCTCCGTTCTCCCACCAAAGGAACCGCAGATAATCTTGGTCTTCTGCTGTCACATGAAACTGGTGGAACATGCGCTCTACGTCACACATGATTGCAACTGGACCCTTACGAAAACGACAAAGTACACCCAGCAATGTGTTTGTCAACTCTGGACCGGTAAGGAGATGGTCATTCAAGGACATCTCTCGAAACTTATCTGAGCAGTCAAAGACGACTCGTATCTTCTCAGGCTTTTGTGGATGATAAACCCCATGGTGCGGGATGTACCATGCTGGATGCTTGTTAATTTCCTCAGTGGAGACCTTCTCGGCATCTCCACAAGCTATGGTCTCTTCCATGAATGCTGTGTAGTCCTTGTAGTACTGCTTGTCTCTCCTTAGCCTCCTTTCCAGGCACTTGAGACAGTGAACTGCACATGTTTTATTGTTCGGCAGGTTAGGTCTTTCTTCCTTAAACGGCAGTGGCATCTTGTAATGTCCATTGTCCTTGCGTCTGATGCCCGCTTTCATTTTTGCCAGGAACTGGATATCCTCTTGAGATATGAGGTCCTCTTCTGCAGCTCTCTCATTGAAGTCAGATTCAAGCGTCTTGATAATGTCCAGTGCTGTGATTACCTCTCTTACGCGTGTTCTACAAACATAGTATACTTGATTTGTGAAGTTGGAAGAAGATCGAAGGCTTGGCATCACCTGTCTAACGATAACCCGATGACTCACTCCAATAGCGTTGCCATAGTCGATACATGGGTTTCCATAGCCGACGATGCTCCAGCCAAGGTCTGTTGCTCTGAGCAAAATGCTTATTTCCCTTACCAGACACAATTTCTCTTGGAAGGAGAGCCTGGGAGCAGTTGTAGCCAATTAAGAGACAGACATCACAGCTCTGTTGAGGAGCAATCTCCTCTGCAATGTGTTCAAGATGAGACCATGCTCTTGCAGTCTCTGGAGTAGGAATATGATCTCTGTTTGCAGGAATAAACTCTCTCGAGTAGGTCGTTGGCAGAGGGATTTTCTTCTCCAAGTAAAACCCTCTAACCTGCAAACCAGACAGCTTCTGGCAGGGCACGATTGTATTCCTTGAAGCCAGATAGTTGAGACTTGACTTATGTGAGAGTTCGGACATGCACAAGGAAATGCTGTCCTTCCAGTGCAGCTCTATCTGGTTACTTTGATCTTCTTCCCTTGCCTTTTTTCTTCCCTCTTTTAGCGCTGATCCCGTAACCGGGATCAACATCCAGCGAAAAATCAGAGGGCCATATTCATAACCAAATCCATAACCAAATCTAATAATTTCTGTTTCTCAAACATAGGACTATTTTACACCATTTTATAGATACACTTCTCCTGAATCGAACCACGTTGTCCGATTTCAAAAAGGCTTTACAGCGAAAGCAAAACATTACATTATGTTAGGAGAGTACATCGTCAAAATAGCCACACCGCCATTTTCCGACCAACCACATGCATCACAAATAACCAAAAAACAGCTAAATGAAGCACTAACCTTTGACAATCTTCATCAGATGACACTCCTAGGACATCATGTTACAAAATACATGCATTCTTTTGTTCGATAAAGTTTATATTTGTATATAAATACAGCATTTTACATCGGCACGTGACGTTCAGAAAATATTTTCCCTCAAATGCATCCGGTGAATCAGTGCTACAATTTACTAAATTACTATTCAAAAACATTTTTTAATTGTAATATTGTCATTCAAAGAATTATAGATTAACATCTCGTGAATGCAACCGCATTGCCAGATTTAAAAATAACTTTACTGGGAAATCACACTTTGCAATAAAAGGGGATGCTGGGCTCAGAAAAATAGGCTAGGCGATACAGGTTAGCGCCATCTTGGAACCATCTAATATCAAATATACTATTGTAAATATTCCCTTACCTTTGATTATCTTCATCAGAAGGCACTTCCAGTAATCCCAGGTCCACAACAAATGTAGTTTTGTTCGAAAAAGTTAATAATTTATGTCCCAATAGCTCCTTCTTGTTAGCGCGTTCCGAAGGCTACTCAAAATGTGCTGTAGCGCGCGGGACTTGTCGTCACGAATGTGCAAAAAAATATATTTACGTTCGTTCAAACATGTCAGACGTTGTATAACATAAATCTTTAGGGCCTTTTTCAATCAGAGCTTCAATAATATTCAAGGGGGACGATTGCATTGTCTTACTAAACGTTTTGGAAGGGGAGGGTACACATGGGCGCCCGCGTCATAGTAGTAATGGCCCTCCAACCTATGACCAACTTACTCACAGACACCATTCAAACAGTTTTAGAAACTTTAGGGTGTTTTCTATCCAAAGCCAATAATTATATGCATATTCTAGTTACTGGGCAGGAGTAGTAACCAGATTAAATCGGGTACGTTTTTTATCCGGCCGTGTAAATACTGCCCCCTAGCCCTAACAGGTTAATTACCTCGACTAATCGGTGCCCCCGGACATTGACTCTGTACCGGTACCCCCTTTTATACAGTGGGGGAAAAAAGTATTTGATCCCCTGCTGATTTTGTACGTTCGCCCACTGACAAAGAAATGATCAGTCTATAATTTTAATAGTAGGTTTATTTGAACAGTGAGAGACAGAATAACAACAAAAAAATCCAGAAAAACGCATGTTAAAAATGTTATAAAATGATCTGCATTTTAATGAGGGAAATAAGTATTTGACCCCTCTGCAAAACATGACTTAGTACTTGGTGGCAAAACCCTTGTTGGCAATCACAGAGGTCAGACGTTTCTTGTAGTTGGCCACCAGGTTTGCACACATCTCAGGAGGGATTTTGTCCCACTCCTCTTTGCAGATCTTCTCCAAGTCATTAAGGTTTCGAGGCTGACGTTTGGCAACTCGAACCTTCAGCTCCCTCCACAGATGTTCTATGGGATTAAGGTCTGGAGACTGGCTAGGCCACTCCAGGACCTTAATGTGCTTCTTCTTGAGCCACTCCTTTGTTGCCTTGGCTGTGTGTTTTGGGTCATTGTCATGCTGGAATACCCATCCACGACCCATTTCAACACCCTGGCTGAGGGAAGGAGGTTCTCACCCAAGATTTGACGGTACATGGCCCCGTCCATCGTCCCTTTGATGCGGTGAAGTTGTCCTGTCCCCTTAGCAGAAAAACACCCCCAAAGCATAATGTTTCCACCTCAATGTTTGACGGTGGAGATGGTGTTCTTGGGGTCATAGGCAGCATTCCTCCTCCTCCAAACACGGCGAGTTGAGTTGATGTCAAAGAGCTCCATTTTGGTCTCATCTGACCACAACACTTTCACCAGTTGTCCTCTGAGTCATTCAGATGTTCATTGGCAAACTTCAGACGGGCATGTATATGTATTATTGAGAAGGGGGACCTTGCGGACGCTGCAGGATTTCAGTCCTTCAAGGCGTAGTGTGTTACCAATTGTTTTCTTGGTGACTATGGTCCCAGCTGCCTTGAGATAATTGACAAGATCCTCCCGTGTAGTTCTGGGCTGATTCCTCACCGTTCTCATGATCATTGCAACTCCACGAGGTGAGATCTTGCATGGAGCCCCAGGCCGAGGGATATTGACAGTTCTTTTGTGTTTCTTCCATTTGCGAATAATCACACCAAATGTTGTCACCTTCTCACCAAGCTGCTTGGCGATGGTCTTGTAGCCCATTCCAGCCTTGTGTAGGTCTACAATCTAGTCCCTGCCATCCTTGGAGAGCTCTTTGGTCTTGGCCATGGTGGAGAGTTTGGAATCTGATTGATTGATTTCTTCTGTGGACAGGTGTCTTTTTTACAGGTAACAAGCTGCGGTTAGGAGCACTCCCTTTAAGAGTGTGCTCCTAATCTCAGCTCGTTACCTGTATAAAAGACACCTGGGAGCCAGAAACCTTTCTGATTGAGAGGGGGTCAAATACTTATTTCCCTCATTAAAATGCAAATCAATTTATAACATTTTTGACATGCGTTTTTCTGGATATTTTTGTTGTTATTCTGTCTCTCACTGTTCAAATAAACCTACCATTAAAATTATAGACCGATCCTTTCTTTGTCAGTGGGCAAACGTACAAAATTAGCAGGGGATCAAATACTTTTCTCCCCCACTGTATAGCCTCGCTATTGTTATTTTACTGGTGCTCTTTAATTATTTGTTACTTTTATTTCTTATTCTTTTTTGTGGTATTTTTTTCTTAACTGCATTGTTGGTTAAGGGCTTGTAAATAAGCATTTCACTGTAAGGTTTCACTGTACCTGTTGTATTTGGCGCATGTGACAAATAACATTTGATTTGATTTTAAAGATGCGAGAGAGTCATAATGAGAGACCAAAAGACAGAAAGTGGATAGAACTCGTCACAAAGATGGGAAGCTGAATATTTACTGAGTTAATTGGATAGATGAAGAGAGAGTAAACGTTCAATATAGACAGTCAAAATACTAATCCATCAGAAAGAATAAAGTAAAGCAGACAGTACATAAACGGAACAGTATCCAGTAACAGACCAGGAAGCAACACAGAGACTCGTCTACACTGCATGACTCTGCTCCTGCAGATGATTAACATGGAGTGATTTTGAGAGGCTCCTGTTCGAACTCCACATTGTAGGTGTAATAATACTTGCAGTGCTCCCATAGGGGGAGCCAGAACTGCACAGATTAATACTAGACAACAATCAGTCCTAGAGAGAGACTGACTTTGTAAAACAAAATATGTAACCTTTATTTAACTAGCCAAGTCAGTTAAGAACAAATTCTTATTTACAATGACGGCCTACCCTGGCCAAACCCTAACCCGGACGACGCTGGGCCAATTGTGCGCCGCCCTATGGGACTCCCAATCTCGTCCGGTTGTGATACAGCCTGGAATCGAACCAGGATCTGTAGTGATGCCACTAGCACTGAGATGCAGTGCCTTTGACGCTGCGCCACTTGGACAAGAATATATATATTACTAAGACTAAAAGCACATCATTTATGCGTCAAGAGAACATAAACAACTCCCTCTCTCTCTTTGCATGTCTACCACACCAGTACAGCTACTCTGTCTGAGTAGCAGGATGATTCAAAAGCATGTGCAGTAGAAAAATCAGAAAACCACTTATCCTTTTCTCCTCTGGTGCACTTGGAGCTACACAGAGAAAGAGGGGTCATTGGGGTATGAATAGGTGTTCTCAGTAGGCATGCATCGCTCCTCAGGAGGTCTACATAGGGTTTATTCCTAGCTGAGAGCACAAAGCAACGCTCACATTTGTTTCAACATGAAAAGCACTTCATGGCTCTGCTATCCTCTGATAAACATTAAAGGTCAGGGGCCTTTCATGCTGGGCATTTTCATCAGAAAGGACCCATGAGCACCAACATGTGTAGTTCATAGCAGCATATCAAAATTGGGTATCAAATGAAAGCTAAGATTCTATATTTTGGGGAAATTAAGACAATTTTCCATCTCAAATATTAGGCGTAAGTAAAGGCTTTTATTTCTGGATAAATATCTGGATAAAACATCTAGCAGAAAAAGTATTAAAAGCTCTTAAGGATTGGCCCCTTTTTAAAATATTCGCCAAAAATGACATACCCAAATCTAACTGCCTGTAGCTCAGGCCATGAAGCAAGGATATGCATATTCTTGGTACCATTTGAAAGGAAACACTTTGAAGTTTATGGAAATGTGAAAAGAATGTAGTAGAATATAACACAATAGATCTGGTAAAAGATGATACAAAGAAAAAAACAACCGTTCTTTTGTATTTGAAATGCCAAAAAAAGGCCATAATGTATCGTTCCAGCCCATGTGCAATTTAGATTTTGGCCACTAGATGGCATCAGTGTATGTGCAACGTTTTTGACTGATCCAATGAACCATTGTATTTCCATTTAAAATGTTGTATCAAGACTTCCTAAATGTGCCTAATTTGTTTATTAATAACTTTTCATGTTCAAAATTGTGCACTCTCCTCAAACAATAGCATGGTATTCTTTCACTGTAATAGCTACTGTAAATTGGACAGTGCAGTTAGATTAAGAAGAATTTAAACTTTCTGCCAATATCAGATATGTCTATGTCCTGGGAAATGTTATTGTTACTTACAACCTCATGCTAATCGAATTAGCCTACATTAGCTCAACCATGCCATGGAAGGGACACCGATCCTGAAGAAGTTTTAAAATGTATCAGAAGAATCAAAACAAAATAATGATGACAAAGATCCCTGCTGCCAACTAATAAACACAGTATATTTAGTTTTGGATACATTTTTTACCTTCTATAATTCTGTTATCAAAAACCCACATATCTTTAAGATATTTTCCAATTTCTCTCCCTCGTGAGGAGGGAGGATAAAGAAAGTTCACAGAAGTAACAATTAATGATAAACCTACCAATTAGTTAGTGATTTTACACATATCAATTTTTGTTTTTAATTATTAAGTGATTAAAACTCGTAATTCTGTTATCGAATTGGTCATGGAATTACCAAAAAATACGTAATGGAATTACTGCAACTGAATTGCCAACAATGGGAAGTCATAATAGTCACAAACCACAGTTGGGTCTCCTTCTACTGTCCTCCCTTCCACTGGCGCAGTGTTATGTTCAGCTCATAATGGTTTTCTTTGTCTTTCTGTTTGTCAAACCAAGAGTGTTAAACAGTCTGGACAATCTCTCTCTCTCTCTCTCTCTCTCTGTCTCTCTGTCTCTGTCTCTGTCTCTCTGTCTCTCTCTCTGTCTCTCTCTCTGCCTCTCTCTGCCTCTCTCTGCCTCTCTCTGCCTCTCTCTGCCTCTCTCTCTCTCTCTCTGCCTCTCTCTCTCTCTCTGCCTCTCACTCTCCAGTTAATGTCACCTTTCCCAGGTCTTACTGACACCTACCCATAAGCCTCCTCTCTTTCCATTTACTGTAATCAGCATCCTCACCTACGGAGCACCGACCGACACCGGACGTGCATGGACATTTACATTTTGTCAGTGCACTCTGGCCTTGATGTTAATGTCCACAGACGGACCGGACTGGACCAAATCTGAACCTATCATAGACGTTTGGATAGTACAGTACAGTAAGTAGAGCACAGTAGAGTCCAGTACAGTGAGTAGAGCAGAGTACATTACTGTACAGCGATAGAGAACTGTAGAATACATTACAATACAATACAGTGAGTAGAGCAGAGCAGAGTTTCCATTAGCCGTAATAGTCAGCTTTTGGCCATTGCATGTTTTTTTAAGATGAAAAAATGGAATTGGCACCAGCCAATTGTTCTAGGAAAATAGAAAAAATCCCATAGCGAAATAATGCTCTCTATCCTATTTATTTATGGGAATACCAGTTGATGGAAATACATTTGACCAGTAATGCGTATTGATCGATGGGTTAATTAACATAATTTTGTGGAATTAAATTGGCATGTGTGAATATTCCTTATTTATCACACACAGCATACAGATAGAGACCCTTTTAGTGGAAAATATGTCAGACAGCACTTTTATAAGCCCAATAATAAGCCCACTCTAAAATGTGCAGTTTTGTCACACAAACACAATGCCTCAAGTTTTGAGGGAGGGTGCAATTGGCATGCTTACTGCAAGAATGTCCACCAGAGTTGTTGCGAATTTAATGTTAATTTCTCTACCAACATTGTTTTAGATAATTTGGAAATACGTCCAACTGGTCTCACAACTGCAGACCACGAGTAACCAGGCCAGCCCAGGACCTCCACATCCGACATCGTCTGAGACCAGCCAACCCGGACAGCTGATGAAACTGAGGAGTATTTCTGTCTGTAATAAAGCCTTTCGTGGGGAAAAACTCATTCTGATTGGCTGGGCCTGGCTCCCCACCCAAGGCTGCGCCCCTGCTCTGTCATGTGAGATTCATAGATGAGGGCCTAATGAATTTATTTAACTTGACTGATTTCCTTATGGACTGTAACTGAGTAAAATCATTGAAATTGTTGCGTTTATATTTTTGTTCAGTATAGTTCATATTTGTATTTCTCAACTGGTAATTGAAGCATGTTTCCCATTTGACATGCAAATGCATAGGCAACTTCCGGAAGTCAGGCTTAATCAGCATGTCACACACCACTTTGCAATGAGCTGGAGGAAGTATCCATTTTGAAAACATAACTACTTAAATTGTTTTGAATCCTGAACGTTTTACTACATATTATGAGGCATATTTTACCTTGCATCAAAGTACAATCCGACCATATCGTGGAGGCAACTATTTTATACAGACTTCCATATTCCATTGAAACCAGTAGCCTATTTATCTCGTTCTATTGGTTTTCAACTTTCTTTCACTGTCAGGAAGCCAAATGCACATTCGCGTGTAGCCTACTGCCTTGTGCGCATTGCTGAGCTAATGTTAAGAAATAATAGTTAATCAACATTTTAAGCTAAACGTTCTGATCTGTTGCATCATATTCTTTGCCTTTTAAAAAAATGTTTTATGTAGCCTAGGCCTACTAGTTGTATGCATTTGGGATTTATTGTCCCAGAGTCTGGTGGGCTATCTCATGAATTGATGTGATGTATTTAGGTGAGTGGACACCTGTGGCAATAGTCTTTCTGACTAATTTGTGTACAGGTAAACCAGAAAAGCCACATCCCTGATTAGAAGCACCTGTTGCTCATCTGATGTTCTTTACAAATGCTGTTTTGAATTAAATAACATTTTACCTACACACTGAAGAAGGCTGTAAAGCCGAAACGTCTGTTTAAATATCCCTGATGCAGTAAAAAAGTTAAAAACATAAAATAATGAGTGCGAACCCATTACATTTCTTTGTTTCTCGACAAGCTGACCAATTAGGTAAACTTTTCTACTATGGAGGATAGTACACTGACATAGGCAACATGGGGATTGTACATTTAATTAAATTTCCAAAATTAATTAACCTAATTAGCCTACTCCTGTCTATACAGAAGTAAATGAAATCATTCAAAATAGGCTACTAAAGCATGATTTGGCCACAGAGGATCATTAGCTTCCCCTAGCCTTAAAAAATAAATACATTGTTGATTGTTTTAAATCGCATTGCCTACAGTCAGAAGGAAAGTCGGTCTGCACAATTTGGGCAGCATGCACTGCAAATACCAAATAGATTATTGTTGAGTTGCGACTGTCAGTGAAAAGTAGAGCGGACCAGCCAGGCATATCGCAATATTTCAAAAGTCAATGGCTATTGCTGTAAAGGGAAGACAATGAAAAGACTAATCTATATTTTAGTTGAACGAACAACAGTAGGCGTATCTTACTGGCACCAGTGGAGAGCATTCACCATATCCCTGGTGAGTGCACAATGCTCATATTTACTATTTCTCATTGTTAGGTTAGTGCCACTTAAGTTTATTTTTGGACAATAATTTCCTCCTCCAGTTTAGATTGACGTCATATTGTATTTGAGTCTCCTTCTCATAGGCCTATTATATGGACAATCCTTTTTTTTCTTTTTTTTTGTCAGTGTCCAGCCAGTGTCAGCAGAGTAGTCTACCCTGTAATTTGTTGTATTTAAATGTATTCTGGTATTGTCTCCAACAATATAAAGTGTAGTAAAATTGCATGAAATGTGTTTTTCCCCACACAAAGAAGAAACGTATCTGATATAGTCTATAGTTAGGCCTATTATTAGCCTAAATGATGACTATCCAATCGATATCATCACATTACGAATAGTAGGCTCTCTTACATGAATCTGCAACTGCGATGATCCATGGAGTGCTTAATTATAAAGGTGCATTTTTCTGAAAAAATTTGCTTCCCCAAACTTGAAACTTACGCTCTGCCTATGCATAGGATAGTGCTTTTTTTTGTTACTTACTCGTCTTGTCTGAGGAAAAGTAAATGTGGACAGTTATTCTAACATCTTCAAAGTGTGCGGTAAGGACACACTTAATTGCATAATTGACTTACATGTTCTGTTCCGATTAATTACCATAATCTAAATGTAATTTCTGTCATTCTGAGCACCCTTATCAGGTTATGCACCCAATTCCTATGGGTCCAGTAAATTTCTCAAATGTCTGGTAAATTAAAATGCTGCCTCTGGAATGTCAGGCGCCACATTTTCTTAACAGAAACTCTGGGGTAGAGTACAGTACAATACAGTATTGTTAATAAAAGTAGAGTATAGTAGAGTACAGTATATTGTACTGTACACTACTGTACTGATCAATACTCTACTTTACTGTACTGCATAAAATAATGGCGCCAGATGGGGTGGCTGCTGTTTTAGAGGCTCCTAACCAAATGTGCTATTTTGTGTGTTTTTTGCATCGTTTGTAACTCATTTTGTAGGTAATGTTGCTGCTACTGTCTCTTATGACTGAAAAAAAGCTTCTGGATATCAGAACAGCGATTTATCACCTCGAACTGGACAAAGATGTTTTCTTTAAAGAGTCTGAAGCGAAGGATATACTGCTTCTCCGAGACCAGGCCCAAATCCTCATCATTTGCGTGAAGAAAAGACAGAAATACAGGGGGTGAAGATCAGGGTGCCTTGAGAGAATTTGTCGGCGAGAGGGTAACCCGCCTTTACCATCCGTTCTATTGGCCAACGTGCAATAACTGGAGAATAAACTGGATGATCTCAGTTTGAGACTATCCTACCAAGAGGACATTAAAAACTGTAATATCTTATGTTTCACCGAGTCTTGGCTGAACGACGACATGGATAATATACAGTTGGCTGGGTTTTCTGTGCATCGGCAGGACAGAACAGCTACGTCTGGTAAGACAAGGGGTGGTGGTGTGTGTCTATTTGTCAATAACAGCTAGCGCGCAATGTATAATATTAAGGAAGTCTTGAGGTATTGCTCGCCTGAGGTTGAGTACCTCATGATAAGCTGTAGACCACACTATCTACCAAGTTTTCAACGTACCACCACAAACCGATGCTGGCACTAAGACCGCACTCAACGAGCTATATAAGGCCACAAGCAAACAAGAAAATGCTCATCAAGAAATGGCGCTCCTAGTGGCCGGGGACTTTAATGCAGGCAAACCTAATTTCTACCAGCATGTCGCATGTGCAACCAGAGGGAAAAAAAATCTATACCACCTGTGCTCCACACACAGAGACACATACAAAGCTCTCCCTCGCCCTCCATTTGGCACTTTGAATCTTAATTCGGAGCATATATTTAAGAGTTTTTAGAAAATGTGGCTGCATTAAAAACCAGAGGGAGATTTCACCATTGTACTTGCCTACAGAGCAGCAAGAGATACTGCCCCTCCCTACCTTCAGATTATGCTCAAACCCTACACCCCAATTTGAGCACTCCATTCTGCCACCTCTGGTCTCTTAGCCCTCCCACCCCAGGGGCAGCTTACGCTCAGCCCAGTCCAAGCTCTTCTCTGTCCTAGAGCCCCAATGGTGGAACCATCTTTCCCTTGAAGCTAGGACAGCAGAGTCCCTGCCCATCTTCTGAAAACATCTGAAACCCTACCTTTTCAAAGTGTCTTAAATAATACCACAGCACCCTCCTCCCCACCCCCTCCTCATGCCTTTCGTGAACTAACATTCGCACTTGACTTTTTTCCCCCCTTACTAGCTCGGACTTTGCTGATAGCTAGGGGAGAGCTGGGATGAAAGTAACACGGGGCAAAAGTAACACACCCATTTTCTCAGATAACAGTAATGTGAAGTCAGCACATTACTATTGTGGAGAACGACCTCCCTGAAAAACAGCCCAATTTGACCATGTTTTGCCGAGAAATCAACAAAAAGTGATTTTGAGCGATGTAAGTAAAGAAATGGACCCAGAATTATTTTTCGGTTGTAGAGTTTGGTAAGGTTCAAATCAAATCAAATTGTATTTATCACATACACGTGTTTAGCAGATGTTATTGTGGGTGTAGCGAAATGCTTGTGTGTCTAGCTCCAACATGGCAGTAATATCTAACAATACACACAATCTAAACTAAAGGAATGGAATTAAAAATATATAAATATTTGGACAAGCAATGTCAGTGGCATAGACTAAGATACAGAAGAATAGGAAAGAATACAGTATATACATATGAGATGAATAATGCAAAATATGTAAACATTATTAAAGTGACTAGTGTTCCAATTATTAAAGTGGCCAGTGATTTCAAGTCCGGAGTTGAAGTCAGAAGGTTAAATACACCTTAGCCAAATACATTTAAACTCAGTTTTTCACTATTCCTGACATTTAATCCTAGTAAAAAATCCCTGTCTTAGGTCAGTTAGTTATGTAATCTCAGAATAATAGTAGAGAGAGTGATTTATTTCAGCTTTTATTTATTTCATCACATTCCCAGTGGGTCAGAAGTTTACATACACTTAACTCAGTGTGAATGTTGCCTGTAATCCATGGCTTCTGGTTGGGGTATATACGTACAGTCACTGTGGGGACGATGTCCTCGATGCACTTATTGATGAAGCCAGTGACTGATGTGGTGAACTCCTCAATGCCATTGGAATATGAGGTTAATTAGTATTAGGTAGCATTGCCTTTAAATTGTTTAACTTGGGTCAAACGCTTTGGTTAGCTTTCCACAAGCTCCCCACAATAAGTTGGGTGAATTTTGGCCCATTCCTCCTGACAGAGCTGGTGTAACTGAGTCAGGTTTGTAGGCCTCCTTGCTCACACACACTTTTTCAGTTCCGCCCACACATTTTCTATAGGTTTGAGGTCAGGGCTTTGTGACGGCCACTCCAATACCTTGACTTTGTTTTCCTTAAGCCATTTTGCCACAACTTTGGAAGTATGCTTGGGGTCATTGTCCATTTGGAAGACCCATTTGCGACCAAGCTTTAACTTCCTGACTGATATCTTGAGATGTTGCTTCAATATATCTACATAATTTTCCATCCTCATGATGCCATCTATTTTGTGAAGTGCACCAGTCCCTCCTGCAGCAAAGCACCCCCACAACATGATGCTGCCACCCCCGTGCTTCACAGTTGGGATGGCGTTCTTCGGCTTGCAAGCCTCCCCCTTTTTCCTCCAAACAATACGATGGTCATTATGGCCAAACAGTTCTATTTTTGTTTCATCAAACCAGAGGACATTTCTCAAAAAAGTACGATCTTTGTCCCGTGTGCAGTTGCAAACCATAGTCTGGCTTTTTTATGGCGGTTTTGGAGCAGTGGCTTCTTCCTTGCTGGGCGGCCTTTCAGGTTATGTCAATATAGGACTCATTTTACTGTGAAAATATAATTTTGTACCTGTTTCCTCCAGCATCTTCACAAGGTCCTTTGCTGTTGTTCTGGGATTGATTTGCACTTTTCGCACCAAAGTACGTTTGTCTCTAGAAGACAGAACGCGTCTCCTTCCTGAGTGGTATGATGTCTGTGTTGTCCCATGGTGTTTATACTTGCGTACTATTGTTTGTACAGATGAACATGGTACCTTCAGGCGTTTGGAAATTGCTCCCAAGGATGAACCAGACTTGTGGAGGTCTACAATTTGTTTTCTGAGGTCTTAGATGATTTCTTTTGATTTTCCCATGATGTCAAGCAAAGAGGTACTGAGTTTGAAGGTAGGCCTTGAAATACATCCACAGGTATACCCCCAATTGACTCAAATTATGTCAATTAGCCTATCAGACGTTTCTAAAGCCATGACATCATTTTCTGGAATTTTCCAACCTGTTTAAAGGCACAGTCAACTTAGTGTATGTACATTTTTGATCCACTGGAATTGTGATACAGTGAATTATAAGTGTAATAATCTGTCTGTAAACAATTGTTGCAAAAACGATGATCTTTGATGGCCATCCTGTGACATCGGGTGCTGTAGGTGTCCTGGAGGGCAGGTAGTTTGCCCCCAATGATGTGTTGGGCAGACCGCACCACCCTCTGGAGAGCCCTGCGGTTGTGGGCGGTGCAGTTGCCACACCAGACGGTGATTGTGCATCTGTAAAAGTTTGAGAGTTTTAGGTGCCAAGCCAAATTTCTTCAGCCTCCTGAAGTTGTGTGGGTGGATAATTTCAGTTTGTCAGTTATGTGTACGCCGAGGAACTTGAAGCTTTTCACCTTCTCCACTGCGGTCCCATAGATGTGGATGAGGGGTGCTCCCTCTGCTGTTTCCTGAATTCCACAATCAGCTCCTTTGTTTTGTTGAAGTTGGGTGAGAGGTTATTTTCCAGGCACCACACTCCCAGGGCCCTCACCTCCTCCCGGTAGGCTGTCTCATCATTGTTGGTAATCAGGCCTACTACTGTTGTGTCGTTTGCAAACTTGATGATTGAGTTGGAGGCGTGAATGGCCACGTAGTCATGGTTGAACAGGGAGTACAGGAGGGGGCTGAGCATGCATCCTTGTGGGGCCCCAGTGTTGAGGATCAGCGAAGTGGAGGTGTTGTTTCCTACCTTCACCACCTGGGGGCGGCCCGTCAGGAAGTCCAAGACCCAGTTGCACAGGGCGGGGTTCAGACCAGGGGCCTCGAGCTTAATGATTAGTTTGGAGGGTACTATGGTGTTGAATGCTGAGCTATAGTCAATGAACAGCATTCTTACAAAGGTATTCCTCTTGTCCAGATGGCGATTGCATTGTCTGTGGATCTGTTGGGGCGGTAAGCAAATTGAAGTGGGTCTAGGGTTTCAGGTAAGGTAGAGATGATATGATGCTTGACTTGTCTCTCAAAGCACTTCATGATGACAGAAGTGAGTGCTACGGGACGATAGTTATTTAGTTCAGTTACCTTTGCTTTCTTGGGTACAGGAACAATGGTGGATATCTTGAAGCATGTGAGGACCGACTGGGATAGGGAGAGATTGAATATATCCGTAAACACTCCAGCCAGCTGGTCTGCACATGCTCTGAGGACGCGGCTAGGGATGCCGTCTGGGCTGGCAGCCTTGCGCGGATTAACACGTTTAAATGACTTACTCACGTCAGCCACGGAGAAGGAGAGCCCACAGTCCTTTGTAGCGGGCCGCTTCGGTGGCCCTATGTTATCCTCAAAGTGGGCGAAGAAGGTGTTTAGCTTGTCCGGAAGCAAGATGTCGGTGTCCACGCCGTTGCTGGTTTTCCCTTTGTAGTGCATGATTGTCTGTAGACCCTGCCACACACGTCTCGAGTCTGAGCCGTGGAATTGCGACTCCACTTTGTCTCTATACTGTCGTTTTGCCTGTGTGATTGCCTTACGGATGGAATAGCTACACTGTTTGTATTCGGCCATATTCCCAGTCACCTTGCTATGGTTAAATGCGATGGTTCGCTCTTTCAGTTTTTGTGTGAATGCTGCCATCTATCCACGGTTTCTGGTTAGGGTAGGTTTTAATAATCTCCTTTACACTTCCTGATAAACTTAGTGACCGTATCAGTAAATTCGTCTATGTTGTTCTCAGAGGCTACCCGGAACATATCCCATATCCCAAAATAATCTTGAAGCGTGGATTCCGATTGGTCAGACCAGCGTTGAATAGTCCTTAGCACGGGTACTTCCTGTTTGAGTTTCTGCATATAGGAAGGGAAGAGCAAAATCGAGTCGTGATCAGATTTGGTGGGGGAGGGCCTTGTAGGCATCCCGGAAGTTGGAGTAGCAGTGGTCGAGTGTTTTAGCAATGTTAGTACTACAGTCAATGTGTTGATAAAACTTTGGTAACATTTTCCTCAAATTTTCTTTGTTAAAATCCCGAGCTACAATAAATGCGGCTTCAAGATATGTTGTTTCCAGTTTGTACAAAGTCCAGTGAATTTTTTTGAGGGCCGTCGTGGTATTGGCTTGAGGGGGAATATACACGACTGTGACTTTAACCGAAGTGAATTATTTTGGGAGGTAATACGGTTGGCATTTGATTGTATTTTAGGTATTCAGCTGAAAAAAAGGACTTGAGTTCCTGTATGTTATCACAATCACACCATATCTTCTTCTCGGAGGGATATTTATTCCTGTCTGCCCGATGAACTGAGAACCCAACTGGCTGAACGGACTCAGACAGTATATCCCGAGAGAGCCATGTTTCCATGAAACAGGTTCCAAACATATGTCATTTTTTTAACCCATCTAGTGACTAAATGACAGCATAGGTTTCAAGCACAGGAGGTTGGTGGCATCTTAATTGGGGAGGACAGGCTAGTGGTAATGGCTGGAGCGGAATGATATCAAATACCTCAAGCACATGGTTTCCATGTGTTTGATGCCATTCCATTCACTCCGTTCCAGACATTATTATGAGTTGTCCTCCCCTCGGCATCCTCCACTGGTTTCAAGTAGCTAGCTAGTCTTGGGTATTAGCCTGGGAGAAGTTACAGGAGAGACGGGTGGGGCAAAAGTAACACAATGTAAACTGATGACCTGGAATAAAATAGAAACACATTTAAACCCGTTTTTCTCCTGTGGTTTATATTGCCTGAATGTTTGAAAATTATATATGACATCATTAGAATTATGCCTTACTCAATTGACTTGATGGACCAGCTTCTCACATAAGCTTTTACCGCCAAGTTAGTGGTTAACAAATGTATATCTTTATGATTCTGGTGGTCATTTACCTTCTGTCAAACCATGGAAATGTGATAAGCATGATAAGTTTTCTGTTTGTGAAGAGAGTAAAGACATTTATTCTGTCAAGACATGAGGAGCGCACATGACAATAACAGCTGGAGGGCACCTGATTGGTAGGGCTAAGGATGAATAGTCATTGAAAATGGTGAAAAGCATCTCCTACTACATTCCCATTAAAGTGAGATGAGAAAATTCGTTAATATAGCTATTATGTGATCTATTTTAGTCCAATAAATATTGTAAGGCAAAATATTGGGGTTGAGCAACGTTGCAATGTCGCATGTTTAATTTAAAAAAATTGTGAACCTAAAGCATGAATTATTAAAATCAACACAAACATGAAATGATGGCTGATAATACATTCTTTTGAAAGTAACTAGCATAACAAACCAGAAACATGGAGATAAGACAGACATTGTGCACTTCCATTCCAAGACTGTGTTACTCCTGCCCCGCCGGCAGGTACAAAAGTAACGTTGTGGTAGTTCTGTTCTCAGTCTATTTAATTTCAACTCATTAACCCTAGGAATGAAATTACTAATGGTAGAGGAGAGTTATATACGTTGTTCGTCATAAAATATGGTGTCTCTAGCTTTATCGATCTATGAGTAATTAGGAAAAACACAAGTGCTACTTTTGTCCCGGTTCTCCCCTACTTTGAGGAAAAATGTACTTACTATGAATATGATATGTGGTTGTCCCACCAAGCTATCTTAAAATGAATGCAACTGTAAGTCGCTCTGGATAAGAGCGTCTGCTAAATTACTAAAATGTAAATGTGTATGTTGTGCATGTGTTCTGTATTAGAGCCATGTATTTACTGTACTGTACAATTCAGGATGTTCTCTCCATCCAGCAAGCTGTTTCACACATAATGCTGATGTACATATAGATACATGTATTGTCAATGACTACCCTACCGAGGAAGGTGGAGAATCACTCATTCTCTCGCACAGCATGGTAGCATTCAAGTGTTCTCTTTCAAAGAGGCAGATCGTCCCAGGTGTGTAATTACGAACTATTACTACGTGTTTTTCCTTGTCATTTTCTGTCACCCCCAACAGTACACAAAACAACGCAGAAAATAAACAATATTTGCGATCGAAGGCCTTGACATTTGTGATGATTGTTATGTATTTTTTCTTTATTTTGGGCATTACTCTAAATTCTCTCTTTGCCTCCAACTGAGAAAAAAGAATAGAGAGGGACAGGTAAAAGAAAGGGATGCTCTGATTGATGATAATTTGCATACTTTAGCTCACACAATAGACAACCATCTACTCAAAGCACTAACGACTAATGGGTCTCTTGCTTTCCCTCCCCGTCTTTCTCCCCTTTCCCTGACTCTACAATTTCTAATTGCCTTTAAGCTTTTCTCTAACCACTCTCAAAGCTTTGTCTGTAACCTATCTTTACCTTACATCAGGCAGTGCATCAGTATTCATCTGACTCAGAGGCATTAAAGGGACCTGCTTCTGCACACACATAGAGTCAAGGTTAATCATTACATTTTAAAAGGGAGTTGAACTGAACTTCATTTATTTTTCCTTTATTTAACCAGGCAAGTCAGTTCAGAACAAATTCTTATTTTCAATGACGGCCTAGGAACAGAACGACAGATTTTTACCTGTCAGCTCGAGGATTTGATCTTGCAACCTTTCTGTTACAAGTCCAACGCTCTAACCACTGGGCTACCTGCCACCCCATTAGGCTAACTGACCCTCAACTTAGAATGTCTTTAAGTCAAAACTGGAAAGTGTTTCACTTTAAATTGGATTGTTCATGAAGACAACGTTCTGCAATTAGGGTGCACAATGTGTTTAGTTGAGCCTTTGTGAATGTTAGGTGCTATAGTGCGTTATAAACTGGTAGACCTTCGTCTGAAGGCACAGCTAGATGTCTGAAAATATGTTTGCAGACAGTGAAAGCTTGGAGTCGTCAGGGTGTTAAGCAACAAAGTGATTCATTAACATCCTTGAGTGGAGTGGTTGTTTCCATGTGGCTTGTTTTCATGTGGTGAGTCATGGAGAGAATATGACTTGATGTCTTTGTCATGATACTGTATGGTGCAGTGCATCCTTAGTGGGTGGAAGGAGTAGAAGGTACTTGAAAGTAATAAAAACACCAGATTCTATGTGTTTTTGGCTAGCCACACGGTGTCACTAGAGTTCTTCATAATATTTTCTTCAATTTAGCTTTCGCCTGTCCAGTTCTCTCAGATCAGTGCAGGTGAAAGAAAGGAGACAAGCAGAGGAACGTGACACTTAAGAACCACTATACTTCTGACATCACCATTCAGTTGAATGATTTAGTCAAAATAACGCTTTTATTAACAGCAATAATTGTCTCTATTCTGTATAACTATGTCAAATTGAATATAATACATTTGATTTCACTACAATCTTAAAAAATCCCAAGGATACTGAAATTCATATCAAAATTCAGAACGAATAGTTCAGAAACCAAAATGAACAGACTAGGCCTAGGCCCACATAAAACGTGATTCTGAATGTTGAGGATTCATTCATAGTAGGCCCAGACAAACAATATTGTTATAATCTATCAGAATGATTATATTGTTTATTGAATAATTAGTGATTAGCTAAACTCCTGAAACGTATCTTACATTCCCTTGCTTTCGATGTACAGTAGTCTTCAAACCCAGACATATAGAGTACCACAGTGTGAGTCATAATACCCATGAAACCTAGCAGTCAAACACAAAAATGGTTCCAATTGTTTTCTCACCAAAGCAGATTTTATGTTTGACATTTTAATAATTTAGCTGACACTCTTATCCAGAGCACTTTCATACTTTTTTCATACGGGTCCCCGTGGAAATCGAACCCACAACCCTGGAATTGCAAGTGCCGTGCTCTACCAACTGAGCTACACAGGACGGAACCACTTCAAATAAGGTTGTGAATCTCTCTTGGAGAAGGTGACTTTTATCAATATATTCACTTTTATATAAATTTGTGATTAATGCTATTAGCCGCTAATGTGACTCTCATACAGAACTACACATGCCTGCTGCAAGCGTCACGTAACTCACCAGGGCCATGATGATCTGAACAAGACTGCTGAGTCGAGGCAAAGGTAAGAATCTCTGGATTAACTATCTAATAAATACATTTGATGAATATATAGTTATGCTCCCGAGTGGCGCAGCGGTCTGAGGCACTGCATCTCTGTGCTAGAGGCGTCAGTACAGACCCGGGCTGTATCACAACCAGCTGTGATCGGGAGTCCCATAGGGCGGCGCAACATGGGCCCAGTGTCGTCCAGGTCAGGGGAGGGTTTGGCCGGGGTAGGCCGTCATTGTAAAATAAGAATTTGTTCTTAACTGACTTGCCTGATTAAATAAAGGATTTTTTTTAAATGAAAAGCTATCTTTTAAAAAACATATTGATGAGTTGAAGCTGAGAGTAAAAATGGGCTTCTATAGAAATAGGTCCTGCTCTCGCTAAATAGTACATTATTCAGTCGACGTTCCTATCGGTCCTACACTATGGCGACATCTATATGAACGCAGTTGCCATTTCATTAAAGCCGTTAGATGCGGTTTATCATAGCACACTGCGCTTTATTATGGGCGACAATTTTAGCACTCATCACTGCATTCTCTAAGTTGGTTGGCCCTCTTTGATGTCACGTAGGTTGATACATAGCTATGTTTTCATTTATAAAGTCCTTTTACAAAAAGTCCCACTGTACCTAACATCTTTACTAAACTTTAGACATACGAGTTACCACACCCGGTCTCAGGGATGGTTAACTCTGATAATTACTTTGGTCTCTACTGAGTTAAGTAATTGAGCTTTTCTTGCACCTTATTTGTGGAACAATCTTAAATGCTCTTAAATGTGATGTTTTTGTGCCTTTAGGGCAAGTCAAGGCTGATTGAGGACCTTACTACTGATGAAAGTGTTTGTTTTTTATGACCATGTTGTTCTTTCTTTCTGCTTGCATTTTGTATTTACATTGATGTGTGTATTTTCTGTCATTCATGTAACACCTCAGGTTTCAGCCCCATGTCGCAAGGATCTGTACACAATTCCTGGAAACTGAACATTTCCCAGTTCTTCCATGGCCTGCATACTCACCTGACAACATTCCACAGGCCACAATCAACAGCCTGATCAACTCTATGCGAAGGAGGCAAATGGTGGTCACACCAAATACTGACTGATTTTCTGATCCAAGCCCCTACTTTTTTTAAAGGTATCTGTGACCAACATATGCATATATGTATTCCCAGTCATTTAAAGTCCATAGATGAATGAATTTCAACTGACTGATTTCCTTATATGAACTGTAACTCAGTAAAATCTTTGAAATTGTTGCATGTTGTGTTTACAGTGCATTTGGAAACTATTCAGACCCCTTGACTTTTTCCACATTTTGTTACATTACAGCCTTATTCTCATATTGAATAAATAGTTCCCCCCCTCATAAATCCACACTCAATACCCTATAATGAGAGAAAAACCCCCCGGAAATATCACATTTACTTAAGTATTTAGACACTTTACTCAGTACTTTGTTGAAGTACCTTTGGCAGTGATTACAGCCTTGAGTCTTGGATATGATTCTACAAGCTTGAAACATCTGTATTTGGGGAGCTTCTCCCATTCTTTTCTGCAGATCCTCTCAAGCTCTGTCAGGTTGGATGGAGAGCATTGCTGTACAGCTATTTTCAGGTTTCTCCAGAGATGTTCAATCGTGTTCAAGTCCGGGCTCTGGCTGGGCCACTCAAGGACATTCAGAGACTTGTCACAAAGCTACTCATGCGTTGTCCTGTTGGAAGGTGAACCTTCGCCCCAGTCTGACGTCTTGAGAGCTCTGGAGCAGGTTTTCATCAAGGATCTCTCTGTACTTTGCTCCGTTCATCTTTCCCTCGATCCTGACTAGTCTCCCAGTCGCTGCCACTGAAAAACATTCCCACAGCATGTTTCTGCCACCACCATGCCTCACTGTAGGGATGGTGCCAGGTTTCCTCCAGATGTGCCGCTTGGTATTCAGGCCAAAGAGTTCAATCTTGGCAAACTCCAAGTGGGCTGTCATGTGCCTTTTACTGAGAAGTGACTTCCGTCTGGCCACTCTACCATTAAGGCCTGATTGGTGGAGTGCTGCAGAGATGGTTGTCCTTCTGGAAGGTTCTCCCATCTCCACAGAGGAACTCTGGAGCGCTGTCAGAGTCACCATCGGGTTCTTGGTCACCTCCCTGACCAACGCCCTTCTCCCACGATTGCTCAGTTTGGCCGGGCGGCCATCTCTAGGAAGAGAGGTGGTTCCAAACTTCTTCCATTTAAGAATGATGGAGGCCACTATGTTCTTGGGGACCTTCAATGCTGCAGAAGTTTTTTGGTACCCTTCCCAAGATCTGTGCCTCGAGACAACCCTGTCTCAGAGCTCTACGGACAATTTCTTCAACCAAATGGCTTGGCTTTTGCTCTGACATGCGTTGTCAGCTGTGGGACCTGATATAGACAGGTGTGTCCAAATCATGTCCAATCAATTGAATTTACCACAGGTGGACTCCAATCAAGTTGTAGAAACATCTCAAGGATGATCAATGGAAACAGGATGCACCTTAGCTCAATTTCGAGTCTCATAGCAAAGGGTCTGAATACTTATGTAAATAAGGTATTTATGTTTTTTATGTTTAATAAATTAGCAAAAAAATCTAAAAACGTGTTTTGGCTTCGTCATTATGGGGTATTGTGTGTAGATTGCTGGGGGAAAAATATTTAATCCATTCTAAAATAAGGCTGTAACGTAACAAAGTGTGGAAAAAGTCAAGGGTCTGAATACTTTCCGAATGCACTATATATTTTTGTTGAGTATAAATAGGGAAAGGGAGATACCTTGTCAGTTGTACAACTGAATGCATTCAACTGAAATATAAATATCTTGTTGTGCATACTTTATTAGCTAGCTCAACACAGTATCATAAAGCTGTTTTCATTGCTAGCTATGGCTGTGTAGCTTAACAGTTGCCAACCCATTCATAGATGCTGATTACCCTTGGTGCCTATTGACGATAGTATCTTCTGGGCCAGAGGAGGTTTGTTAATTAAGAGCCCTGACGCTTGTTCTGAACATTAAAACATATCGCTTGTGGTATGTTAAACATACAGCTAAACATTTTTTTCAAAAAACACAAGGTAAAATTACTACACACCTTTATAGGGTTAGGGTTAGGGTAAAGGTTCCCATACGGCCATATTTACATGTTACAGTGCTTGTTTACGGAAAACAGTGTCACGTCCTGACCATATACTTAGGTATTTTTGTATTATATTTGGTCAGGACGTGGCAGAGTTATGTTTGGTTATGGTATAGTGGGGTTGTGAGTGTTGGTTTAGGTTATAGGTTAGGTTTTCTATGTGTAGGTTGGGTGCTGGACTCTCAATTGAAGGCAGGTGTGTTGAGTTGCCTTTGATTGGGAGTCCTATATTAGTAGGGTGTGTTTGTCTGTGTGTTTGTGGGTAATTGTATTTTGCACTGTGTTTCGTTTCACCTGTGAAACTGTCACCTTTCTCCTTTGCGTGTTTATTTTGTTTTGTCATTTCCATCTATAATAAATATGATGTGGAACAGTCAACCTGCTGCGTATTGGTCATCGAGTGATTTCGACATATCTTCCGATGAGGGAGAATACGAGGAACGTGACAGAATTACCCACCAAACCAAGACCAAGCAGCGGGGGAAGGAGCTGCACACTGAGTATATGGATTATGGTGAGAGATGGACTTGGGAGGAGATTCTGGACGGGGCCGGACCCTGGCATCAGGCTGGGGAATACCGTCTCCCTCCGGCGGAGATTGAGGAAGCCAAGGCGGAGAGGAGGCGTTTTGAGGCCATGAACGCGCTGGTGGAGGAGCACGAGAGGCACCCCTAATACATTTTTTGGGGGGGGCACACGGGTAGATTGGCTAGGGCAAGGAAAAGCCAGAAGCCAACTACCCGTGCTTACATGGAGAGAAGTATGGAGTTGAGGGCGCCGAAGTTTGCAGAAGTGCGCACGATCTCGCCCATACTCTTGCACAGTCCCGTGCGAGCTATTCCAGCCCCGCGCAGATGCCGTGCTAGAGTGGGCATCCAGCCTGGTAGGGGGATGCCTGCGCAGCACGTCTGGCCGCCGGTACGCCTCCTAGGACCAGGCTACCCTACGCCCGCTCTATGCACGGTAACTGTCGAGCCCCTGCACAGCCCAGTTCGCCCTGTACCAGCACCCTGCTCGTACAGGGCTACTAGTTCCATCCAGCCAGGACGGGTTGTGCAGGCGGTGCGATCAAGACCACCTGTGCGTCTCCATAGCCCAGTCTTGCCAGTTCCCGCCTCTCGTGCTGACCCGGAAGTGCGTGCCTCCAGTCTGGCACGACCTGTACCAGCTCCACGCACCAAGCTTCCAGCGCGTCAGTCCATCCTCGAGAGTACGGAGACTGGGCCCCGTCCAGAGGATCCCACAACAATGTGCAGCCCAGAGGATCCGACGCCTGAGTGGCCCGCCTCGCCGGACCCACCAGAGTGGCCCGCCTCGCCGGACCCGCCAGAGTGGCCCGCCTCGCCGGAACCGCCAGGGACACCGGTGTGCGGCCCAGAGGATCCGACACCGGGGGCGGCACAGAGGATACGACACCGGGGTGCGGCCCAGAGGATCCGACACCGGGGTGCGGCACAGAGGATCCGACACCGGGGTGCGGCACAGAGGATCCGACACCGGTGTGCAGACCAGAGTATCCGACAACAGCTTGCGACCCGGGACTGAGGGGAGCTGCCTGTGACCCAGAACCGGGTGAGTCTGGTCACAATTCTAAAGTAAAGTTGATTAACTATGACTGTGATGATTCTGCCTACAACCCAGAACCGAAGGAGTCTGCTTACAGCCTGGGACCGAAGGAGTCGGCCCACGACCCAGAACCAAAGAAGTCTGCCTACTGTCCTAAGCCCAACAGGTCTGTCTACGGTCTGGAGGACAGTAGGCCAGAACCGGAGCCACCTCCAATATAGGTGGGTTGGGGAGGGGGGGTGTAGCACTGTGCCGTCGTTGACGGCAGCCACCCTCCCTTCCCTCCCTTTAGTTAGGGGGTTAATTGTGTGTTGTTTTTTTTTCTTCTGTTGGTTTGGTGCATTCAGTGTATGCACCTTTAGGGGGGGGTAATGTCACGTCCTGACCATATACTTAGGTATTTTTGTATTATATTTGGTCAGGACGTGGCAGAGTTATGTTTGGTTATGGTATAGTGGGGTTGTGAGTGTTGGTTTAGGTTATACGTTAGGTTTTCTATGTGTAGGTTGGGTGCTGGACTCTCAATTGAAAGCAGGTGTGTTGAGTTGCCTTTGATTGGGAGTCCTATATTAGTAGGGTGTGTTTTTGTTTGTGGGTAATTGTATTTTGCACTGTTTCGTTTCACCTGTGAAACTGTCACCTTTCTCCTATGGGTGTTTATTTTGTTTTGTCGTTTCCATCTATAATAAATGTGATGTGGAACAGTCAACCTGCTGCGTATTGGTCATCGAGTGATTTCGACATATCTTCCGAAGAGGGACACACATACTAGATTGGCTAGCTAGATTACCATGATGAAATTATGGCTAAATAAGTATCTAGGTTGGATAATAGATTTTGATTTTTAACTAATTGGCTGCATAGATGAACATAATTTACGTCTAGCTAGCTGGTAATTATGAAGTTAAATGTTTGCCAAATCAGTTGTGTTAGCATTGCCATTGTTTGGCTGAAAACAGGTTGAATACAGGGCTTGTTTTTTTAGTGTCAAGTTTAAACAGGACAGCAAAATTCTTACTTTGGGAGCTCTTTCTCAACAATGGGATAATAATATATATAAAATAAAAGTAAGAATTAAAACCACACAATGATTATAGTAGAGCAGTAGCAGTCAACAGGCAATAACCAGCTATAGGACATAAATTAATTCATGTTTTTGCTCTAACCTATTTTATGGAATTTGTCTTTCAGCATGAGAAGAACCTGCTCTCCTTCACCAGTACAAGGAGATTAATTCAGGTATTTGGTCTTTGTACTTCATGAGCTTATTGCTTGAACTTGGGGGTCAGTGAATGTAATTGCTAGTATGCAAGGTTTTGATGTATTGTCTATTGTTGTCTGCTTTCCTCTTTTACAGGTTCAATTGTCTAGTGTCTGGTGTTGTAGTGGCTAAGGACTGTCCAGTCAGATATAATCAGATTTTAGCTGCTTTGCAATGTTAACGTCCTTCCTCCCAGAAATGTGCAAGCATCATCTGGACTGGACACCACCCAGCAAACATATTTTTGATCAGGACTTTTGCAAAGAAAAGGCCATGAGGACAGGACAGAAATAGGCTAATCCTTTGTGTGTTTTACATTTTTACTACTTGTAGGCATAACTTTTGAACTTATTAAAATATTTGAATCTTGAAATATATCTGACATTGTCTTGTTACCTCTTATTCACAGGTGTCCATCTCAAACTTGGGCGTGCCTGGAACTACCGCCACTCTCGTTGTCGGAGAGTCAGAGTAATTCAATATAATTAACTGAGATTACAATAGACCAGTGGTTCCCAAACTTTTTATAGTCCCGTACCCCTTCAAACATTCAACCTCCAGTTGCGTACCCACTCTAGCACCAGGGTCAGCGTACTTTCAAATGTTGTTTTTTGCCATCATTGCAAGCCTGACACATACACAAAATACGATTAATTTATTAAACATAAGAATGAGTGTGAGTTTTTGTTACAAACCGAATCGTGGGAAGTGACAAAGAGCTCTTAAGGACCAAGGCAAAAATAATAATATAACAGTAATCAATCATTTTGCTCTTTATTTAACCATCTTACATATAAAACCTTATTTGTTCATCGAAAATTGTGAATAACTCACCACAGGTTAATGAGAAGGGTGTGCTTGAAAGGATGCACATAACTCTTCAATGTTGGGTTGTATTGGAGAGAGTCCCGGTCTTAAATAATTTTCCACACAGTCTGTGCCTGTATTTAGGTTTCATGCTAGCGAGGGCCGAGAATCCACTCTCACGTAGGTACGTGGTTGCAAAGGGCATCAGTGTCTTAACAGCGCAATTTACAAAGGCAGGATACTCTGAGTGCAGCCCAATCCAGAAATCTGGCAGTGACTTCTGATTAAATTACAATTTCACAGAACCGCTTGTTCCAATTTTGATGAGGATCTGTTTCGGGAAAGTACCTGCGTAATTGCGCACCCAACTTACTCAGGTGCTTTGCTATATCACATTTGACATTGTACGTAAGCTTGAGTTAATTTCCACACAACAAATCATACAATGATGGAAAGACCTGTGTGTTGTCCTTGTTAATGCAGACAGAGAAGAGCTCCAACTTCTTAATCATAGCCTCAATTTTGTCCCGCACATTGAATATAGTTGCGGAGAGTCCCTGTAATCCTAAATTCAGATCATTCAGGTGAGAAAAAACATCACCCAGATAGGCCAGTTGTGTGACAAACTCATCATCATGCAAGCGTTCAGACAAGTGAAAATGATGGTCAGTAAAGAAAACTTTAAGCTCGTCTCTCAATTAAAAAAAAAACGTGTCAATACTTTGCCCCTTGATAACCAGTGCAATTCTGTATGTTGTAAAAGCATTAGATAGTGCAGAAAATACACAAGAGTTCAGGGGCCTTGATTTAACAAAGTCAACCATTTTCACTGTAGTGTCCAAAACGTATTTCAAGCTGTCAGGCATTCCCTTGGCAGCAAGAGCCAAGTGGATGCTGCAGTGTACCCAAGTGGCGTCGGGAGCAACTGCTTGCATGCGCGTCACCACTCCATTATGTCTCCCTGTCATGGCTTTTGCGCCATCAGTACAGATACAGTGGGGGAAAAAAGTATTTGATCCCCTGCTGATTTTGTACGTTTTCCCACTGATAAAGAAATCATCAGTCTATAATTTTAATGGTAGGTTTATTTGAACAGTGAGAGACAGAATAACAACAAAATATCCAGAAAAACGCATGTCAAAAATGTTATAAATTAATTTGCATTTTCGGCTGTATCAGATTCACAACTGTCAGTGTCCATGCTAGCTGGGCTAACCACAAATGTAGAATTACTGATGCTAGCATTGGATATGGTAGTGGAAGCAGAACTACTTGTGTCGACAGGTGCAGGTGTAATGCTGCTGGTAGCAGCAGTACTACACCTGCACCTGTCGACACCACAAGTTGTTTTGCTTCCACAAATGTATAGCCCCGTTGGAAAATACAAATGGACTGTTTGAAAATGTGAAGAAAAAAAAGAATGTTCTTTTTTTTCAAATATATAAAAAAAAAATTGAGTCACATTTTGCTTTGGCGTACCCCCAACGGCATTGCGTGTAACCCTTGTGGTACGCGTACCCCAGTTTGGGAATACCTGCAATCGACTATATAATGTTACAGAAGTTTGAGCAGATGTAACGATGGGCGCTAAGAGTCAGGAAGCAAGTTCAGGGAGTGAGTGTTTTAATAAAATAAACGGAACATAATATAAAACAAGAAACACTAACAGCACACAGACATGAAACTGAAACAGAAACAATGGATCCTTCCCCAGGCGTCAAAGGGAGTGACATATATAGGGAAGGTAATCTAGAGGCCGGAGAGGGAGAACACGTGACAGTACGCGTGGCTCCAGCCGCAGGACGCCGATCAAAAAGACGATCCCGGGGATCAGGAGCGGACCAGTCACCTCTACTGAGGTGCGGGACACCTGTCAGTCCAGCTGAGATGCAGGAGCATGGCGACCTAGAGCGCCGGAGAAAGCATACATGACGGTACCCCGTCCCTGGTGCGTTCGGCTCCAGCCGCAGGACGCCAACAAAAGGGACGATCCCGGGGATCAGGAGCGGACCGGTCACCCCTGCTGATACCTGGGAACCTGTCGCCGGCTGGAGCGTGGGAACCTGGCGAACTGTCTGAGACATGAGAGCCTGTAGCAGCTCCCGGACCCGACGTCATTCCCACCGAAAAAATAAAATACAAAAACTCTCCCTGATGCTTCCCTTAGGTGAGGCATTTGAAGGTAGGCCTTGAAATACTTCCACAGGTACATCTCCAATTGACTCTAATGATATCAAATAGTCTTTCAGAAGCTTTGAAAGCTATGTCATAATTTTCTGGAATTTTCCAAGCTGTTTAAAGACACAGTCACCTTAGTGTATGTAAACTTCTGATCTACTGAAATTGTGATACAGTGAGTTATAAGTGAAATAATCTGTCTGCAAACAATTGTTGGAAAAATTACTTGTGACATGCACAAAGTAGATGTCCTAACTGACTTGCCAAAACTATAGTTTGTTACCAAGAAATTTGAGGAGTGGTTGAAAAACAAGTTTTAATGACTCCAACCTAAGTGTATGTAAACTTCAGACTTCAACTGTATATAGGGAAGGTAATCAGGGTAGTGATGGAGTCCAGGTGAGTCTGATGACGTGTAGGTGCGCATAACAATGGTGACAAGTCTGCTCCATAACGAGCAGCCTGGTGACCTAGAGGCCGGAGAGGGAGCACATGTGACAGCAGAGTTGAGTAGGCCTGGCCTAGCTACTCAACTCTGCTCAAACGTTTGCAACACTTTAACTAGCTGGATCTTTCTACCAAACGTTGACTTTGATGTTACCAATGTGCGAGGCTTATGATTTTCTTTCTCTGACAAAATTATGTTTGATCAAAAGTTGTATAGATCTTTAATTTAGTTGGTTGGCTTGCTTTCTCTGCATGAATATGCTGCAAGGCTAGCTAGCCACTAGCCAGCCAAGTAGCTAGTGTTAGCAAAATATGGCTACTCCTTTCATCGACTACAATAGAAAATATAACCTTATACCTCATCCTTTGGTGAAGATGGCATGTTGCTTTCAGTCTTCCCATGCTTCACGTGCTGTACAAGCCAGCAAAATGTCTGGAGTTGCCTTTCCACTGGCATCTCCACTGTGGCCCTTGTTTCTTTTCTTTGCCTTGTCAAACTTGTTGCAAACCTTACCCCACTTTTTCCAAGAAGTCGTTGGGTCGGACCTCAGCATCTCCGCAATCTCCCTCTATGAATTTGCCGTTACATGTTGGTCTTTCTATAATGTATGGCTAGAATCGTAGTGGTGATGTTGTGTGCCCAAACATTAAAACGAACAAAAACGCCACAAAATGTCATCATAATACAGTATATGCACAAACTGTTCCGAACTGTTTCGGTTGAGAAGCATGCGGCAGCCTTAAGCCTACCCCCAACCAGTTTGATTAAAATGTTTGGATTTCAACCCAGACCCCCAAAACACACCCCATTCAAACAGTTTCAATAGGCCCCCCCAACCAAAACCCTACCCTCAACACCAAAACTGTTTCAACATGTTTAACCAAACCCTCCTCCTCTCCACCCCCAAACTTGATCAAAAGTCCCAATAGACCTTTGGCTATATAGCCTAATACACTACCACTGATCAAGGGCATAACACATCTTTGCCCCAAAATTGACCAAGGACTCTACTTGATCAAAAGCACTGTCTTTTGTCTTACACACACACACACACACACACACACACACACACACACACACACACACACACACACACACACACATCCTGCAGCAAAACCTACATCAAAGCCATCCATAACAAAGTAATCAGATCAAAGTTGTGTACATAACCACGTGGTCACCATGTTTTGTATCTAATTTAATAACCACATTTTATTTGCTCCTGCCAAACCCCTCTCAAAAATCATGAGGTGTGAAATAAAAGTTTCACAGAACAAACTCTACATCATTTGAAGTCACGTGAAGTCATATGGGTGTGATATTTATATCCAGGTTGGGAAGTCCCGCCCCCTCATAAATCACAAGATTTTGCAGCTAAGCATTTTGGAAACGAATCATTGCCAAACTGTCCAGACCCACATCACCAGCCCCACCCCACCAATACACACAAACACACAAACCTCCCTCCTGACTAACCCATCACAACTTCAAACATTCTCACTGGTTAAGAAAATTGGACAATGTGTGATACCCAGACATGGAACCCCCATCCTAACTAACCCATCATACCAACCCCCACCGTGTCACCATAGTCCCCAATACAATACTCCCTTTACCAACACAATAGTCTCTTTCACCCCACCAACACCTTTCACAACATATCTGCACACAGACACTAGGACCCCTTCTCACATCCACAATACTATAATCAGAACAGTGGGGTGTGATGTTTTCATACAACACTTGGTAAAAAAAAAACAATAACACAAGGGTGTCATATTCATCTCCACTTTGTGAAGCCCTGGCCACTCAGAACAATGGGGTTGATATTTACATACAACACGTGGGTGTGATATTAACATCCTGGTGTGAAGTCACACCTGGGTGTGATATTCAAATCCTAGGTGGAAGCAAACACACAGCCAGAGATGTTATGCTGTTGATGGTAGCTCAGCATGGTGATAATAGTTTCCCATCAGCATGATACCTGCCATTGCATCAACTAGAAATTCTGCTCAGGATATTACTCACTATTGTTTTGGCAATAACTAAGACACACAGAACCGTATGCAGTAGCGATGACGTTGTGCTTTGTCAACAGCACTCCTTAGATCTCTGACCAACATAGAATAACATGATTCCATGTAAATGAATGGAATAATCCCTGTGTATCATGTGAATTCAGGTCAGGATTGTCCTCTTGTTCTGGTCTGTGAGTTCTGAACACTCTGTTTATCAGGGAACAGAAGGATATGTTCAATCAAATTTGATCAACAGGTTTCAGCGGAGAACAAGATATTATCTTTGCACGTCCAGAATGTGGGGTTTTGTTTCACTAACAAATTAGACAAAACATCCCCAAATAGATTTCAGACTGTGAGAAGAGCATTGTACCTATTCCTCCATCAGTCTCATGCAGACAGAATACAATTGGAGTTTGTTGTGCACAGCCCTGATTGAAAGAGGCTGCTGATAGCCAGGTGGGCTAGTGTCAACATGAAGAACAGGTGTGTGTTCAGGATTAGAGGGATGTGTCATCACCACCTGGCTTTATAAGGACAAAAGAGCCTCAAAACTCTGGAAAATGAGTGTCTCTGTGTGTGTGAGAGAGAGAAACCTGTTATTGTCAGACAGTCCTCTCAGACTAAGTCCTCTCTGTTGGAAAGTAACACAAGGTCCATTTCCTCAAAGCTCTTGCATGTAATTTATTGAAGCATTACACAGTGTCCATTTCCTCAAAGCTCTTGCATATCATGTGCTGAAGCATTGACTTAAGCGTCAATATACTGTACATGATGCATATCATAGGCTTCATGTCTTGTGATGTCTATATTTTTGGAAAAGAATCACAGATTGACGCTCATAAACTGGTACTGGGTTGAACATATACAATAGATGTTGATATATGTTGGTGTTCAGGCTTTATTTGAAAAGTTTAAGCGAGTGAGTGATACCTCACAAAACTCAGACATAGAAAGACCATGATTTGGGGGATTTTCACAAAATGTAATCCATAGAATAGTCCTTTGGAGGACGGATTATTGACATATATTTGAAATGTGTGTCTAAAAGCATAATTGAGAAATGATTTATTAAAGTTGGCATATTTATGACATTTTGGCTTTAACCAGGCCTCCTTTAATTAAGACTCCCTATTATTTCATCTGTACGTGCTACAAAGCAAACATTGTTGTCATCTGAAGTTTTATCGCTTGCTCTGTAATAAGAGTAGTGTTTTGATTTCAATAACTTTGTAAATATAGATTTTTGATTTCTCAAATTTTTCAAGATTTTGTTGAACATAATATACTCTACGGACATATCACAGTTCCAGAGAGGGATCTCTGCTACTTTTAGATTTATGATCCAATTGGTAAGCATTGCCAACAGAGTGAATGTGAAAGTTGATAATACATTTTCACCCTCAGCTGGTGATTTGCAGGATATGCAATGATACAAGTAAAAGGATTGCTGTGTTTGGTTACATTGCCTAGAATGCTGTTTCTCTGTATGAAATGGGCTTTAACTTTGATATGCCCGTAGAGTATATTATGTTTAGAAATATTTGCAAAATCTAAAATGGCATATTTACAGTTTTCAATATTCAGAAATGTATGTAACAAAAAAAGTATGTATATATACTAATATTACTGTCACGTCCTGACCAGTAAAAGAGGTTATTTGTTATTGTAGTTTGGTCAGGGGTGTGTTTGTTTTGTGTTGTCTGGGTTTTTGGGTTGTGTTCTATGTTTTGTATTTCTATGTTCTATTTTCTATTTTTTCTATGTCTAGTTTATTGTTTTGACCTTCAATTGGAGGCAGCTGTTCCTCGTTGCCTCTATTTGAAGGTCCTATTTAGTAGGGGTGTTTTTCATGGGGTTTTTGTGGGTAGTTGTTCTTTGTATAGCTGTAAGCCTTACAGGACTGTTTATCGTCGTCGTCGTTTTTGTATACTTTTGTTCTGTTTTTCCTTCTTTCTACCTAATAAAAAGAAGATGAGTATACACACTCCCGCTGCGTTTTGGTCCAATCCATACGACACCCGTGACAGAACTACCCACCACCAACGGACCAAGCAGCGGAGGAAGGAGCAGCAGCAGAGTTATAAGGAGTTTTGGACTTGGGAGCAGATACTAGCGGGAGAAGGACCATGGAGGAAGGCTGGAGAGGACAGAGAACGCTATGCTGGGACACGGCTGGCAAGGAAGCCTGAGAGGCACCCCCAATAATTTTTTTTGGGGGGGGCACACGGGTAGTTTGGCTGGGCCAAGGGTGAGCCCTAAGCCAACTCCCCGTGTTTATTATGGGGAGCGTGTGGAGTGGTGAGCGCCGGTGTTTGCGGAAGTGCGCACGATCTCGCCCATGCACACGCACAGTCCGGTGCGAGCGATCCCAGCCCCTCGCAAGTGCCGTGCTAGAGTGGGCATCCAGCCTGGAAGGAGGATGCCTGCGCAGCACATCTGGCCACCAGTGCACCTCCTAGGCCCAGGCTACCCTACGCCTGCTCTACGCACGGCAGCCATCAGGCCTCTGCACAGCCCAGTTCGCCCTGTGCCAGCACTCCGCACATGCAGGGCTACTATTACCATCCAGTCAGGATGGGTTGTGCAGGAGGTGCGCTCCAGACCTCCAGTGCCTACTCATGGCCCGGTGTATCCAGTTCCTGCTCCTCGCACTAGCCCTGAGGTGCGTGTCTCTAGTCTGGCGCCTCCAAAGCCAGAACCACGCACCAGGCCTCCAGTGCGTCAGCCCAGTCTAGTACATCCTGTTCCCGCTCCTCGCACTAGCCTTGGGGTGCGTGTCTCCAGTCTGGTACCTCCAGTACCAGCCCCACGCACCAGGCCTCCAGTGCGTCAGCCCAGTCCTGCTCGTCCTGCTCCTTGCACTAGCCCTGTGGTGTGTGTCTCTAGTCTGGCGCCTCCTAAGCCAGCCCCATGCATCAGACCTTCAGTGCGCAGTCCCCGTCCAGAGTGTCCGGCAACAGTGCCCCGTCCAGAGTGTCCGGCAACAGTGCCCCGTCCAGAGTGTCCGGCAACAGTGCCCCGTCCAGAGTGTCCGGCAACAGTGCCCCGTCCAGAGTGTCCGGCAACAGTGCCCCGTCCAGAGTGTCCGGCAACAGTGCCCCGTCCAGAACTTCCGGCGATAGTGCCCTGTCTAGAGACGGCCCACAGTCCGGAACCGGCAGAGACGGCCCACAGTCCGGAACCGGCAGAGACGGCCCACAGTCCGGAACCGACAGACGGCCCACAGTCCAGAGCTCCCAGAGTCGCCCTCCAGTCCGGAGCTCCCCAGCGACGCGCATCAGCCCGAGGTCTTCAGCGATGCGCCATAGCCCAGAGACTTCGGGAGGGGTAAAATATAATAAGCATTTAGCGGGGGTGGACAGGTTAGGTTGGGGAGTAAAGCCGGAGCCTGAGCCACGTCTGAGGTTGGGGAGGGATTGTGTAGCACAAGAACCATCGGTGACGGTGGCCACCCTCCCTTCCCTCCCTTTAGTTAGGTTAATTTTTTGTTTTGGGGTTTATTGTTTTTGGTGTTTATTTTTGTGTGAGGTGCTTCCGGGGTCTGCACCTTTGGGGGGGGGGGGGGGTACTGTCACGTTCTGACCAGTAAAATAGGTTATTTGTTAATGTAGTTTGGTCAGGACGTGGCAGGGGTGTGTTTGTTTTGTGTTGTCGGGGATTTTGGGTTGTGTTCTATGTTTTGTATTTCTATGTTCTATTTTCTAGTTTTTCTATGTCTAGTTTATTGTTTTGACCTTCAATTGGAGGCAGCTGTTCCTCGTTGCATCTAATTGAAGGTCCTATTCAGTAGGGGTGTTTTTCATGGGGTTTTTGTGGGTAATTGTTCTTTGTATAGCTGTAAGCCTTACAGGCCTGTTTATCATCGTTGTTTTTGTATACGTGTGTTTTGTGCTGGTTTTCCTTCTTTCTACCTAATAAAAAGATGAGTATACACACTCCCGCTGCATTTTGGTCCAATCCATACAACACCTGTGACAATTACACAGCAAGCAGTAAAGCTTCATACGACACTAAGTGTAGCTTTTCAGCACATCCCAATGAAACATCAGGGAGTCTTAAAGGAGGCCTGTGTAAGGTCAAAATGTCACAACTTTGAATGATTATTTCTCAATTACGCTTTTAGATACAAATGTCAAATATGCGTCCTGCAAAAGACTATTCTATGGATTCCATTTTTTTATCCCCAAAATCATGGTATTGCTTGAGGAATCACTCAAGTACTGTAGAACATTGCATGAATTTTATATTATAGACTTTAAGAATAATGATGAACATGGCTTTAGTTGGAAATGACACATTTTATTTCTGCATGCTCAGGTTGGCTTTCCCACGGATCGCCCCTCTA
Source organism: Salmo trutta (assembly GCF_901001165.1). Taxonomy (NCBI): domain Eukaryota; kingdom Metazoa; phylum Chordata; class Actinopteri; order Salmoniformes; family Salmonidae; genus Salmo; species Salmo trutta. Next base: position 41,390,850 of record NC_042960.1, on the reverse strand, counting down.
TGTAGGATGCAGAACCGGGTAGCATAGATGTTTTACCATCTGTTTCTGCTTTTCTAAATCACTAATCGTCCACAGACACAACCTTTCTGTCTGTCATCTAACATAAACAATTTGCACAGTCACTCCTGGAATACAAAATACAGTTTAGTAGCATAGCACCATAATATTGTCCCCACACACACCGACCTCTTATCTCTCTCTCTCTCGTTCTTTCCCTCTTCCTCTCTTCTTTAGGATATTACTCACTTTTGTTTTGGCCATAACAAAGACAGAGAGAGTAAACAGAATGAAATCAGCAGGGATAACATTGTGCTTTGTCAACAGCACTCCTTAGACCTCTAACCAAAATATAATAAAAATGAGTTTCTGTGTATCTGTGTGTGTTTCTGTGTGTGTTTTTATATGTGTGTGTGTGTGAGAGATTTATGTTATTATCAGTGTCCTCAGTCTGTTGTGAATATCAGTGTGAACTCTTCAGGGAGGTAACACAGGGTCCATTTCCTCAAAGCGCTTGTCTGTTATGTACTATGGGGAGATAGTGCATCTCTTCAGGTCTCAGGCAAGGTTAATCCTCATGTGAGCGTGGTTCACCAAACCACCTCTGTTACTTAGTGGTCTTTTAAAATGGCATTGACATCATCGTCAACTCCTCCCATCTCAAACTCCATATTCCCAGAATGTTCCCTCACCCTCTCGTCATCAACCGCCCAAACTCAGCTTCCTTTGATCTACATGCAGGTTAGCAGAAACACACACATACTTCTGAGTATATGTTTAGCCGGCATATGTAGGCATTTAACCTCTGGATGGCTGCCCAGAGTAGAGCAGTCTGCGCAGGAAATGAAATTCAATGAAAATGGTATGTGACTGATTGTTATACATTGTTGTACATTGCCCAGGGGTGATTTTGAAAGACCGCACACACACACACTTTGACACACACATACACGCTCACAATTCGATTGCACAGGTCTGGGTAGTTCAACCTGAGGAGTTAGTTTAACCAACACAAGCAAACAGTTCTCTCTCAATTCTGACTGATGCCATCAGACAAAAATGTACAGCAATCAGCCACATACCATTTGCACTGCATTACATTTCCTGCACAGGCTGCTCTGTTCTGGGCAGTCTTGCAGAGGTTAAATGCCTGCATATGCCGGCTAAACATGTACGCAGAAGTATGTGTGTGCTTCTGCTAACCTGCATGTAGATCAAAGGAAGCTGAGTTTTGTTACCCACTTCTGTGCTCTTCTCCCTGCTCATATAATTTCTCCTCTTTGAGAAAATTAAGAGAGCATACTTAGCCCAGTGAGGGATGTGATTGGCTCTTCGTCAGCGTTTAAGCACTGTAGCTGTATAAAACCCCAACTGTGGGAGGCTTCGCTAAGACAGAGCGTACTGCCGACTTACTGAAAGGACTACCAGTCATAATATTACAACCTTTTCCTCTGCGCTCAAAACCACTGCAAATAATTATAACAGTACATGGCCAAGATGTTCAAACGTTCATAGATGACCAGCAGGGTCAGATAATAATAATCACAGTGTATACTGTGAATACTGAAACCTTTTAACCTTGAATGTGTTGATTGATGTATCATTTATTTCTAAAGGACATCGAGACAAGGGAGACCTGTTGTATGAGAGCAGCAAACAAACATTTGATTCTAATCATCATACATAATATTGAACAACATACCAGATATCATAGATAAAACAGCATTCAGATTCTATTAAATTAATTTATCACACCATGGGGAATGAAACTCTCAAGGCAATAACCAATGTGCACGTAGGTAAAGAACTTTAACGCAGGTTGATTTGCTGTGTTGGAGTCCTCCCCCTGGAACATTGCTGTTCCTAAACAAGTTAGCTTAGACAATATCCAGCCTGACCTTTCCTTTCATTAGGACTAATCTAATTAGTGTGCTTGGAGTGAAAACAAATAAATGCAACCCCTTAACTATCTTCACAATTTACAGTAATGCAGTGGTGTAAAGTACTTAAGTAAAAATAGTTTATTATTTAGTATTACTTAAGGTGTTTTGGGGGGTTTCTGTACATTACATTACTATTTATTTTTTTCTTACTTTTACTTCACTACATTCCTAAATAATGTACTTTTTACTCCATTCATTTTCCCTTACACCCAAAAGTACTCGTTACATGACGAATGCTTAGCAGGACAGGAACATTCTCCAATTCATGCACTTATCAAGATAACACGTGGTCATCTCTACTGCCTCTGATCTGGCAGACTCACTAAATACAAATGCATCGTTCGTAAATTTTAATAACGGAAATGTTGCCGTCTGCTTTGCTTAATATAAGGAATTTGAAATGATTTATAGTTTTACTTTTATTTTTGATACTTAAGTATATTTGAGCAATTAAATGTACTTTTGATACTTAAGTATATTTACAACCAAATACTTTTAGACTTTTACTCAAGTAATATTTTACTGGGTGACTTTCACTTTTACTTGAGTAACTTTCTATTAAGACATCTATACTTTTACTCAAGTATGACAATTGGGTATTTTTTCCACCACTGCAGTAATGTTGATAAACTTTGATAATCTGATTGCAGCTAGTGTGAAATAATGTACTTACGGACAAAAACTGTAAGTATGTGTGTGTTTCTGCTAACCTGCATGTAGATCAAAGGAACATGAGTTTTGTTACCCACTTCTGTGCTCTTCTCCCTTCTCATATCATTTCTCCTCTTTGAGAAAATTAAGAGAGCATACTTAGCCCAGTGAGGGATGTGATTGGCTCTTCGTCAGCGTTGCAGCACTGTAGCTGTATAAAACCCCAACTGTGGGAGGAGGCTTCACTAAGACAGAGCGTACTGCCGACTTACTGAAAGGACTACCAGTCATAATATTACAACCTTTTCCTCTGCGCTCAAAACCACTGCAAATAATTCTCCTTGATTTGGATTTAGCAAAGAGGCAACATGTGTAAGGGATTAGCAACACTGCCTGCGACCTGTATGAAAAGGTAAGATGGCTATTTTAGTTGTTTGAGGTTGTTATTATATTGTTTTAGATCACTAGTAACAGACATGTAATACATGTGAAATCCTAACAAATAAATGATGTAATATGTGTACTGTAATGGGATATTTTCAGACAGTATTGTATGTTGAATACAAGCCTTGCGTGTCAGGCATCTTGGTTCTGCTAGAATAATAGGACACACGTCTGTGTCTTAATTTGATATTTATACATTCTGTTGCCTAACACTACTCACTCTACTTCTCCACCCTTAGTGCCAAAGACATCAAGCACAAGATTGGATTTCTGCTCCATAAGCCTGAGTTTCCACCAGACAAGGAACAGATAAAAGAGAAGACCAACATTGCCAAGAGGTGAGTGTACTGGAGAATAATCAATCAATCAATCAAATGTATTTATAATGCCCATTTTACATCAGCCGATGTCACAAAGTGCTGTACAGAAACCCAGCCTGAAACCCCAAACAGCAAGCAATGCAGATGTAGAAGCACGGTGGCTAGGAAAAACTCCCTAGAAAGGCCGGAACCTAGGAAGAAACCTAGAGAGGAACCAGGCTCTGAGGGGTGGCCAGTCCTCTTCTGGCTGTGCTGGGTGGAGATTATAACAGAACATGGCCAAGATGTTCAAACGTTCATAGATGACCAGCAGGGTCAGATAATAATAATCACAGTGGATACTGTGAATACTGAAACCTTTTAACCTTGAATGTGTTGATTGATATATCATTTATTTCTAAAGGACATCGAGACAAGGGAGACCTGTTGTATGAGAGCAGCAAACAAACACTTGATTCTAATCATCATACATAATATTGAACAACATACCAGATATCATAGATAAAACGGCATTCAGATTCTAATAAATTAATTTATCACACCATGGGGAATGAAACTCTCAAGGCAATAACCAATGTGCACGTAGGTAAAGAACTTTAACGCAGGTTGATTTGCTGTGTTGGAGTCCTCCCCCTGGAACATTGCTGTTCCTAAACAAGTTAGCTTAGACAATATCCAGCCTGACCTTTCCTTTCATTAGGACTAATCTAATTAGTGTGCTTGGAGTGAAAACAAATAAATGCAACCCCTTAACTATCTTCACAATTTACAGTAATGCAGTGGTGTAAAGTACTTAAGTAAAAATAGTTTATTATTTAGTATTACTTAAGGTGTTTTGGGGGGTTTCTGTACATTACATTACTATTTATTTTTTTCTTACTTTTACTTCACTACATTCCTAAATAATGTACTTTTTACTCCATTCATTTTCCCTTACACCCAAAAGTACTCGTTACATGACGAATGCTTAGCAGGACAGGAACATTCTCCAATTCATGCACTTATCAAGATAGCACGTGGTCATCCCGACTGCCTCTGATCTGGCAGACTCACTAAATACAAATGCATCGTTCGTAAATTTTAATAACAAGAAAATGTTGCCGTCTGCTTTGCTTAATATAAGGAATTTGAAATGATTTATAGTTTTACTTTTATTTTTGATACTTAAGTATATTTGAGCAATTAAATGTACTTTTGATACATAAATATATTTACAACCAAATACTTTTAGACTTTTACTCAAGTAATATTTTACTGGGTGACTTTCACTTTTACTTGAGTAACTTTCTATTAAGTTTACTGAAGTATACCTTTACTCAAGTATGACGATTGGGTACTTTTCCGCCACTGCAGTAATGTTGATAAACTTTGATAATCTGATTGCAGCTAGTGTGAAATAATGTACTTCCCGACAAAAACTGTAAATTGTACTTTTAATACTTAATTGACATGTTTTAGTATGCTTGGTTACTCATTAACTCAAAGAGGTGTATACGGTATGGTTGATGCTCATGGAAAACACAGTAGCTTATGTCCTGTTGTAAAGAGAATTATGTAAGATGATAAATATGACATCTGCTTGTATCATTAAAATATAGGCCGTTAGCAATTTGCAGGTCAAGAACTGTGGGATATCAACACACAACGGATGTACTGAAATCCGACTTGGGTTCAAATACATGTGTATTTGATTATGTGTTTTTATATAATTATTTTCTGTGTATTTGATTCTTTTCAATAATGTGGCCCGAATCAACTAATTATATTGGAAGTATTTGAAAGTATTTTCCATTAATTTCCTCTAAATAGCCTACTTTCAAATACTTATTCCAAATACTATTTTCAAATACCTGGGTCAAATGCATGGGAGTTTGTATTTTAGTATTTTAAAATACATGACAGTAGTTTCCAAGTGTATTTCCAAATACATTCCAGTATTCAACTAATTTTCTTTAAAGATAGATCATATCTGAATACTTACTTCGAAATGTATGTGAAAGTAATTGAAGAGTTTCATTAAAATTTCAGAAATGTTGGTATATTAGCTTTTATTATTTAAAAGAGATTGGTGTGTTATTTCACCATTTAATTATGGGATTTGTTGTTCAATGACAGACATATATTTGTTTGAAATCTATCACTTGATAGTTTCATTTCAGACACACATATAATGTTTTGTTGCAAAATCCTATATATCCGCCTCACTCTCAGGAGGAATAAGTAGTACTGCTAGGTTTTACACAGTCAAATGTAATAAAGAACTTCATTTTTAAAAAGAACTGTACAAATTATACATTTGTGACATCATTATTAAAACTTTTTTAAATGAATCAATACAATTATATGAGATCTATTTGAAAATATTTACATTTGAGATTTTAGTAGATGCTCTTTTCCAGAGAGACTTACAGTAAGTGCATTCATCTTCAGATAGCTAGGTGAGACATCCACAAATCACTGTCAAATACAGAATATGAACATTCCATTCCAGCTAAACAATCAATATATAGCGTTTTACAACAAAACCCATATATATATATATATATATATATATATATATACATACCCCTCTTTTCTCCCCAATTTCGTGATATCCAATTGGTAGTTACAGTCTTGTCCCATCAACTCCCGGACGGACTCAGGAAAGGTGAAGGTCGAGAGCCGTGCGTCCTCCAAAACACAACCCCGCCAAGCCGCACTGCTTCTTGACACAATGCTCACTTAACCCAGAAGCCAGCCGCACCAATGTGTCAGAGGAAACACCATATACCTGCCAACCGTGTCAGCATCCGCCACAGGAGTTGCTAGAGCACAATGGGACAACCCGGCTGGCAAAACCCTCCCCTAACCCAGATGACGCGGGGCCAATAGTGCGACGCCCTGGTCATGGCCGGCTGCGACACAGCACTGCGATGCAGTTCCTTAGATTGCTGCGCCACTCGGGAGGCCCGAAATATTGAAAATATTATTGTTAATCCCAATATACTGATTATGCTCTTTCTCTGGTTTTAGAGTTTCACCTGCTGATGTGGAGAAATGGAAACTGTCCTTCAACAACCTGATGAATAGTGAAGGTGAGTTTGTCACAAATCAAAGGAGACATCTTATGGACATACATTTACATTTTAGTAATGTAGCAGACACTTTTACCCAGAGCTACGTACAGGAGGAATTAAGGTTAAGTGCTCAAGGGTACATTGACAGATTTTTGTTCACCTAGTCAGTTCGGGAATTCGAACCAGAGACCTTTTGGGTACTGGCCCAATGTTCTTAACCACTGCCGCCCTGCTAATGTAGAATCGGGGAGTCTATCTTGCTCAAATGCGAAAACACCTTCGATAATGGGATGGTGGTTTTATGAATTAAGAAGTTGTAAAAAAAACATTTGAATGAAGCTCTCTGCTGCCCCTTGTGTAGAAGTCCTAAATCTTTGTTAAAACTCTGCCACTACCTATTACCAACCCACAACACTAGTGTTACACCACAATACAAGACTACATGTTTTCAAACACTTTAACTTGAGTGACATTCATATCTCCCTCTCCCTTGTCTCTCTGACCCCTGTCTCTCTGTTTAAGAGACTATCATGACGCCTGTGTGGGCTGTAGGGTACTTGGCTGTAGGTTGTTGGGGACTTTACATGGCTCTTCGGCTGTGTTCTCATGCTCTGGTCATGTGCTACGTGTCTGGAGGCAATGCTGGGTGGCCCCTGAGGGTCTGCTGCTCTACACCCTCTCTCTCTCTGTGTGTGTGTGTGTGTGTGTGTGTGTGTGTGTGTGTGTGTGTGTGTGTGTGTGTGTGTGTGTGTGTGTGTGTGTGTGTGTGTGTGTGTGTGTGTGTGGGTGTCTGTGTCTGTGTGTGTGTGTGTGTGAGCTAGCTGATGGTCCCTGTGGTGTCAGGCTTTCTGTGGGGACACGGAGTAGGAGCAACGGCCTCCTGAGAACCATCCTGGCCTTGACCTCCAACATTCCATAGCTTCCTCCATGACTCCCTTCAGAGGGATGCTCTCTGTTTCTCTCTTTAGGAGCATTTCATTAGGAGCATAATAGTGTGTAGCTTCATATACATCGTAAAACCCAGCACCTGACTAATCTATCCTTTTTCTCTCTCTCTCTTTGTCTGTCTTTCAGCTGGCCGTACGGTGTTCACTACCTTCCTGAAGGCAGAGTTCAGCCAGGAGAACATGGAGTTCTGGAAAGCTTGTGAGAAATACAAAATGTCAGCCCCCAAAAATATGGCAGGTAAAGCCAAACAGATCTATGGCCAGTACATCGCGGCAGATGCTCTTAACGAGGTAAAATGGAAATAAAAATTGGCTTAAATTTTCCCTTGGTAATCTCTGCTATCCCGACATGGTTTCATTCAAAGGCAGTATTCTGTGTTACACAGACCTGTTGGAGTCATAATACACTTATGAGTAATGACCTGGCTCTTTCCATACATCAGTTTTCTCCATTAATATAAAAGCTTTTAATATTCCTGCATGAGTGCCTTTGACATGGATTCTGAAAACACTTCATACATCCTGTTGATGTATCCTCTTTTTCCTCTTTAACCTTTAACCTCCCTTTCTAAAAGCACCTGTGATTGTTCCTTTATGATTGCCGTTTTGGATTTTTATAGCGCTTTTTATGGCACCTTTTGTTGATACAGTATCCATGTTGTATTTCATTACTTATATATCTGCTGTTCCCTCTCCCTATCAGGTGAACTTGGACTCGGCAACGCGAGAGGAGACCAGACAGAACCTGTCTAATGCCGGCCCATCCTGTTTCGACAACGCCCAGCAGAAGATCTTCACTTTGATGGAGAAAGATTCATACAGAAGGTTCCTCTGTTCCAAACTGATCCAGGATCTGTCCCCGTTGCCCACCACCACCCAACTCAGTGCTCTGGAGAAAAGGGGAGGGATGAGAGGCTGTTCTGAGAACGGTGGTGCATAGACAGAGATGGAGAGAGAGAAACATTGACAATTAAAGCACTCTGTCATGAGGGAAAGAGTAGGTAGTCTTGAAGAGAAAACATTATTATGAGTGGGTGGATTTAGATTTTTTTCTGTCCGTTGTTCAAGAGAACTATTTCAACACGTATCACAAATAGCTTATCTTTCAGACTAGGGTATGCTTGGAGAGGGAGAGAAGAAAACGATCAGAGATGTGATTTTCAGGATGAAATATCATCCTCTTTCTCCTGATTTTCATTGTTTTGTGAGGGTCTACTTTCTTTCCATGTAATATCTTCCTGAGCTCTAACAAGAGTCAAATGATTCAAACAGGCATTTCACTCTGGTCAGCTCCCTGTATCCCCTCTGTCTGGCTTTCATCAAGTGCTCAAAGCTAAGTCATGCATGTACACCAATAATGCTTTCCAGCTTGAAAATGCACTTCCTCAAACTGAGTGTTAAATTAGATTATCGTTTCTGAATGGAGATAACTATGTCTGGATTGGTGTTAAAAGCTCCTTTCACCTGACTGATATTTTTGTTTTTCTATCATTGCTTTACCTTAGGCTAGTTTGTGCACTGCTGAGGTGTAGCTCACTTGTCCTCTGTTAACCTGCCCGATGAAGTCATGACCAGGTGATGTTTTGATTCACAACACAGGGAAAAACAATGAGGAACTACCTCTCTATCCATCCCTATCCCACTTTCTGGGTGACCTGAACATTGATTGGTTAGCAGATAGCTGTCTTCTCAAGAGGAAGCTTGTGACTGTGCCTGTAATATGACTCAGGTTGTCACTAAACCAACTAGAGTGCATACTAATAGTGTTGGATCTGTGACATCCCCTTGTATTGATCATATCTTCACTAATGCTGCAGAGCTTTGCTCCAAGGCAATACTAGTTTCCATTAGCTGTAGTGACCATAACATTGTGGCAATAACAAGGAAAGCCAAAGGTTGGGCCTAAAGTAATGTATTAATGATTAATTCCAATTGTTGACAAGCATGCATGCACCAGTTAAGAAACGAACTGTTAGAGCCTGATTGATTGATGATGAATTGAAAAATTGTTATGGTTCAAATAAATAATGCAGAAGAGGTGGCAAACAAGTCAGACTGCTCAGCTGATTGGTTGACATACTGTAAACTTAACAAAAAGAAGAAGAAATTATATTACCAAAAAAAGATAAGTAACATAAAACACAATGGAAAATACTTTGGAGTACTTTAAATGATGTCATGGGCAGATATTGCCAGTCATTTCACTAGTAAAGTGGAAAAACTCTGAAGTGAAATGACAACAATTAACAGTGAAACACCATATTTTTGTATAAAATATCTAATAATGAAAGAGACGGATTGCTGTTTTGAATGGTCAATTTAGTGTGGGAGAGGTGGAAAACCTATGGTTATCAATCAGTAATCAAAAAACCACTGGGTATAGACAACCTTGATGGGAAACTATTGGGAATGGTAGCAGACTGTATTGCCACTGCTATTTGCTACAGTGCCTTTAGAAAATATTCACACCCCTTGACATTTTACACATTTTGTTGTGTTATAACATTTAGATTTTTTGTCAGACCTACACACAATACTCCATAATGTCAAAGTGGAATTATGTTTTTCAACAAAAACATCGAATTAATTAAAAATGAAAAGCTGAAATGTCTTGAGTCAGTAAGTATTCAACCCCTTTGTTACGGCAAGCCTAAATAAGTTCAGGAGTAAAAATGTGCTTAACAAGTCATATAATAAGTTGCATGGACTCACTCTGTGTGCAGTAATAGTGTTTAACATCCTTTTGTTAAAACTACCTAATCTCTGTACCCCACACATATACAATTATCTGTAAGGTCCCTCAGTCGAGCAGTGAATTTTAAACACAGATTCAACCACAAAAACCAGGGAGTTTGTCCAATGCATCGCAAAGAAAGGCTCCTATTTGTAAAAAAAACCCAGACATTAAATATCCGTTTGAGCAGGGTGAAGTTATGAATTACACTTTGGATGGTGTATCACCCAGTCACTACAAAGATACAGGCGTCCTTCCTAACTCAGTTGCCGGAGAGGAAGGAAACCGCTCAGGGATTTCACCATGAGGCCAATGGTGACTTTAAAACAGTTACTGAGTTTAATGGCAGTGATAGAAGAAACTGAGGATGGATCAATAACATGTAGTTACTACACAATATTAATTGACAGAGGGAAAATAAGGAAGCCTGTACAGAATAAAACATATTCCAAAACATGCATCTTGTTTTCAACAAGGCACTACAGTAAAACTGCAAAAATATGGCAAAGCAATAACATTTTTGTCCTGGATACAAAGTGTTATATTTGGGGAAAATCCAATATAACACATTACTGAGTACCAGTCTCCATATTTTCAAGCATTGTTGTGGCTGCATCATGTTATGGATATGCTTGTAATTGTAAAGGACTGGAGCTAAGCACAGGAAAAATCCTAGAAGAAGACCTGGTTCCTTGCCATTAACTGCACATACAGAACTAACATCAACAACACGCATGCAAGTCTTTCCTGGTTGAGGACTGACGAGAGAAGAACTGCTTCTCTTCTAGTTTTTATGATAGATATTACTGTGATAAAATCCAGATTATCTGCATAATAAAATAAGATTCAGCTCAGACACCCATACATATCACACAAGACATGCCACCAGTGGTTTCTTCACAGTCCCCAAGTCCACAGCAATAGTCAGTTTTATTTTACATTTTAGCAGATGCTCCTATCCAGAGCGACTTACAGTAGTGAATACATACATTTCATGCATTTTTTTTGTACTGGCCCCCCGTGGGAATTGAACCCACAACCCTGGCATTGCACACACCATGCTCTACCAACTGAGCCACAGGGATGACCAGAGCCATGAACTCCCTTCCATCTCCAATTACTCAAGCAAACAGTAAAACTGTGAGGGTACTCACACACACACACACACACACACACACACACACACACACACACACACACACACACACACACACACACACACACACACACACACACACACACACACAGAGAGACACACTTTAACACACACATGTTTTTGTTGTATTGTTTGTATTATTTTTAAGTTGCATTGTTTGTGTATCATTATATTTTTTATTTGTGTGACTTTTCTTGTCTATCAATATATCAGTGTTTTGTTACTTGTCATGTTTTGTGTTTTTTTGTGGACCCCAGGAAGAGAAGCTGCTGCTTTTGCAAAAGCTAATGGGGATCCAAATAAACAAATAATAAAGTTAACCCACAGATGTATGGACATCATCTGAACAATTTCAATGTTGTCCCTCAGCTTCATTCCACTGCATGAAGGCAGCAACCCCCCCTACAGAATGATATAATCACAGCACAACTGGCAGTGCTGAGCATCTTCTTCCATAGCTTTTAATACATGTGAATGGTCTACTTCAATGTATTGGTCTACTTTATGTCACTCTTATTATTCAACCATTAACATTTAGCTTAAATATACATGGCTTTAAGCTTTGTGTTCATTCTATGAAAACCTTTCCGATTATAGCTTTGTTGGTATTGTATTTTGATAACATCTCCCTGTACTGCTTATTGTGAATTATTTATGTTGTAAAGTTATTGGCGATGGACAAATAGGGCAGATGAACGTGTCTTATTAGGCTATCATATATCATTGATATTGATACTATTGGTAATGCAATTGATATCATTACAGTATATGGTTCTGTGAGTTTTGTTTACACATTACTCCTACTCCCCTCCTATTATGATAAATAGCTAGATATTCATTGTAATAATCATTTTTTATATTTATTTTCTGCTTCTATTCTTGGCACGATTATTTATAATGTATATGTAAATAAAAACCAGTTTCACCAAGTTGTTTTTTCTGTTTAGTCACTTACTTTAAAACTTCCAAAAATGAACGAAAGGCTGCTATTGTAAAACTTACCAGATTCTAAAAACATATCATGCCTTCAGAAAGTATTCATACCCCTTGACTTTGGAAAGTATTCAGACCCCTTTACTGTTTCACCATTTTATTACATTATAGCATCTTCTAAAATTGATTAAATATTATTTTCCCTTCATCAATCTACACACAATACCCCATAATGACAAAGCAAAAACAGCTTTTCAATTTATTTTGCAAATGTATTACAAACAAAACTCTGAAATATATTTATATAAGTATTCAGAACCTTTACTCAGTACTGTGTTGAAGGGCCTTTGGCAGCGTTTACAGCCTTGAATCTTCATGGGTATGATGCTACAAGCGTGGCACACCTGTATTTGGGGAGTTCCTCCCATTCTTCTCTACAGATCCTCTCAAACTCTATCAGGTTGGATGGGGAGCGTCACTGCACAGCTATTTTCAGGTATCCCCAGAGATGTTTGATCAGGTTCAAGTCTGGGCTCTGGCTGGGCCACTCAAGGACATTCAGAGACTTGTCCTGAAGCTACTCCTGTGTTGTCTTGGCTGTGTGCTTAGGGTCATTGTCCTGTTGGATGGTGAACCTTTGCCCCAGTTTCAGGGCCTGAGCTCTCTGGAGCAGGTTTTCATCAAGGATCTCACTGTACTTTGCTCCGTTCATCTTTCCCTCGATCCTGACTAGTCTCCCAGTCCCTGTAGCTGAAAAACACCCCCACAGCATGATGCTGCCAGCACCACGCTTCACCGTAGGGATGGTGCCAGGTTTCCTCCAGACGTGACACTTGGCATTCAGACCAAAGAGTTCAATCCTGGTTTCATCAGAACAGAGAATCTTGTTTCTCATGGTCTGAGAGTCCTTTAGGTGCCTTTTGGCAAACTCCAAGCGGGTTGTCATGTGCCTTTTACTGAGGAGTGGCTTCCGTCTGCCACTCTACCATGAAGGCCTGATTGGTGGAGTGCTGCAGAAATGGTTGTCCTTCTGTAAGGTTCTCCCATCTCCACAGAGGAACGCTGGAGCTCTGTCAGAGTGACCATCAGGTTCTTGGTCCCAAATATTTCTGATAGAATGACATTGAAAATTAACAGGGACCTGAAAGGCCCGGCAATAAAGTAGCCTACTTTATGAATTGTTATGATATATTATCAATGTACACTAGTTGTTAGTTGGAGAATAGGCTACTGGGGGACAAAATTATGAATGCTTTTATAGAGAAGACACAAACAACTCCGTAATAATAAACACGCACACACGCACCATGTTCATCCTGCCAAAATAACTCCTTGCTCTGTTCTTGCTGAAATGGCAATTCGTCTAGATAGGTGGCTGTGTCTTGCCATTCAACTGTCCATTGAAGATTTATTTTAGAACCTAGCTTTACATTCGTAGCATGCTGTCTTTCCAAAAGTATGTGGCAGTGACCACACTCTTTCATGGACCAAGTCCTGGGCTTGAGATCATCTGCCTTGCGCTTTGACATGATACTGAGTTTAAATCTATTTTTACAGCCAATTGTCAATAAATAATATGTTAGGCTGAGATATTCTATTTAGAATTACCAATAGTCTTGTGGATCTGTGCAATAAGAGCAAAACATGGTGGATATATGAAGACGTCTTAATCAGGCTGTTTACCATTGAAAAAATGGTCACAGTTCCGGGCTACATAAGGGGTGGCTCTCCCATATACACCTATGCGATAGCTGCTGGGTCTGGTCTATTCGTTCCAGCCTGATCAGGGCCCTAATACCATCATGGTCACCTAATCATCCCCAGTTTCCAATTGGCTCATTCATTCTGCCTCCTCTCCCCTGTAACTATTCCCCAGGTCGTTGCTTTAAATGAGAATGTGTTTGCAATCAACTTACCTGGTAAAAAAAAGTTAAATAAAAATAGAAAACAAATATGAAGTGGAAAAAATTGGTTAGTGAGATTTCTTGCTTCCTCTTCCGTCTCTGCTGGAGCGACACACTTGTATCACAGAGTTTCTGTTTTTGATGGAACAAGAAGTGGAGTTTCATGAAACCACAGATTATCCATTATATTGACCACATACTCAAGTGGCCACTCCAACAATGGAAAGAGATGTCTTAACAAATGGATGAGGCAAGATTACGTGGGACCATTCCAGCCCATGAGTGTGAACAGCTCCGATGAAACTTCTATTAGATCAAAAAAGACACACTTAGCAAACAAGCCAACTGGCTCAACTGGGGACAGCTATGGAAGATGTTCTCCGCAGTCTACAACGTCTCAACAGCGGAGGATATTCTAGAACCAGTCTACCCAACGAGTCAGCACACCAGCCCATTCAGCAACCCGCTCAGGTCAGCGATTCCCGTCTATCCCTCCCGGAGAAATATGACGGGACACCAGCCAAATGCCTTGGATTTCTCCTTCAGTGCTCCCTCTACTTCGCACATCAGCTGGGAGCTCCCACCACCGAATGGTCTAAGGTTACCACGGTTATTTCTGCTGACTGTGCGAGCATGGGAATGGGTTACGGCCATCGGAGAGAGAAGAGGAGCTCGAGTCTTATGAGGGGTTCATGGCTCTGTTTTAAATGTATTTTCGATCATCCCGCAGAGAGGGAGTTGAGTGTCTGCTCCAGCTCCAGCAGGAGAATCAGACGGCTGCTGAGTAATGCGCTTACCTTCCGGACAGTAGCAGCTTTCAGTGGATGGAATGAGTTGGTGCTCATCACGTTATTTAGAAGAGGTCTGCGCGAGGAGGTCCAGATGGAACTGGCCTGCCGAGATGACAACCTCATCCTGGACACACTCATTGCGATGGCCATCCGTCTGGATAACCTCCTCCGGGAGCATCGGCATCTCCATCGCTTCTCTCTCCTTCGGCCAGTGTTCGAAATCAGAGCCTGAACCCATGGAGGTAGGGTTCACATGCCTTCCCGCGGTGGAACGATGCAGACGGATACAGCTGGGGCTCTGTCTGTACTGTGGTTTTTTTTCTTCTCAAAGTTGCCGGGATGTCACGTGTCATAATTATCAGTACATTCGTAACAACCTAAGCACTATGAAACTTCTATTAGATCAAAAAAGACACACTTAGCAAACAAGCCAACTGGCTCAACTGGGGACAGCCATGGAAGATGTTCTCCGCAGTCTACAACGTCTCAACAGCGGAGGATATTCTAGAGCCAGTCTACCCAACGAGTCAGCACACCAGCCCATTCAGCAACCCGCTCAGGTCAGCGATTCCCGTCTATCCCTCCCGGAGAAATATGACGGGACACTAGCCAAATGCCTTGGATTTCTCCTTCAGTGCTCCCTCTACTTCGCACATCAGCTGGGAGCTCCCACCACCGAATGGTCTAAGGTTACCACGGTTATTTCTGCTGACTGTGCGAGCATGGGAATGGGTTACGGCCATCGGAGAGAGAAGAGGAGCTTGAGTCTTATGAGGGGTTCATGGCTCTGTTTTAAATGTATTTTCGATCATCCAGCAGAGAGGGAGTTGAGTGTCTGCTCCAGCTCCAGCAGGAGAATCAGACGGCTGCTGAGTAATGCGCTTACCTTCCGGACAGTAGCAGCTTTCAGTGGATGGAATGAGTTGGTGCTCATCACGTTATTTAGAAGAGGTCTGCGTGAGGAGGTCCAGATGGAACTGGACTGCCGAGATGACAACCTCACCCTGGACGCACTCATTGCGATGGCCATCCGTCTGGATAACCTCCTCCGGGAGCATCGGCATCTCCATTGCTCTCTCTCCTTCGGCCAGTGTTCGAAATCAGAGCCTGAACCCATGGAGGTAGGGTTCACATGCCTTCCCGCGGTGGAACGATGCAGACGGATACAGCTGGGGCTCTGTCTGTACTGTGGCTAGGGAGGGCACAAGTGCCAGCGGTGTCCTTTACTTCAGAATCTGGGATCCACTAGAGCAGAGGGGTGGTCACGTGATGTTACATCCCCTAGACCAGGAGTGAGTATTCCATCTACTGCTCTTCCTGTTACTCTTTTTAGTACTCATCACTCTGGCTGACCCTCATGCCCTGTGTCTACAGCTTTAGTGGATTCTGGCACCGCGGGGAACTTTATGGATCAGACCCTTGCCTCCTCTCTCAATATTACTACCTACCTGCTCTCCTCTCCTTTTCTAGTTCAAGGTCTAGACTGTCGGCCTCTAGGATCCGGAACCATCACACACATCACCCAACCACTCACTCTCATCGTGGAGGAAAACATCCCCTTCATCAGTGCACCAGTTCACAAGATCAGATGAGAATCACCAACTGGTCACCTGAATGGCAGAAGACCTGCTTTCCTGTCCCCTTTGGTTCCACGTCGGTTGAGAGTCCTGTGGTTGCCCTCCAGCCCAACGTCCCGGAGGAATATCAGGATCTAAGGGAGGTATTCTCCAAGACCCGCGCTACCTGTTTCCCTCATCGCCCCTGGGACTGTGCCATTGACCTGTCTTCCGGTGCTACACCTCCGTGCAGATGCATCTACCCTCTGTTGGTGGCTGAGGCCCAGGCCATGAAGGACTACATTCAAGAGGTGCCCCAACAGGGTTTCGTCTGCAGGTCCACATTCTACGTCGGCTGGTTTCTTCTTCGTGGCCAATAAAGAGGAGGGATTACGCCCTTGTATCGATTACGTGGACTCAATGACATCACCACAAAGTATCGGTACCCTCTCCCGCTGGTGCCGTCAGCCATCGAGCAGCTCTGCGGGCCCGGTTCTTCACCAAACTGGACCTGCGGAGTGCCTACAATCTCATTTCCATCCGGGAGGCAGATGAGTGCAAGACAACGTTTAGCATCATGTCTGATCACTACAAGTACTTGGTTATGCCCTTTTGCATAGCCAATGCTCCATCAGTGTTCCAGGCATTCGTCAACAAGGTGTTCAGGGACATGCACGGATGTCACGTGATTGTGTACGTCGATGACATCCTGAGCTTCTCGACCAACCTGGAAGATTACATCACTCACGTTCGAGCAGTCCTGGAACGCCTCTTGGCTAACCACCTGTTCGTCAAGGTGGAGAAGTGCCAATTCCACCAGAGGGCTGTCTCCTTCTTGGGCTACCAAATCAGCCTTCATTGAGTGAGGATGGAGGACAAGAAGGTAAATGCGGTAAGGTCATAGCCAGTTCCAACCATCATCGGTTTTTGGGGTTTGCCAACTTTTACCGCCGCTTCATCAGGAACTTCAGCGCCGTCGCCGCCCCTCTCACTTCCCCCCTCAAGGCTGGACCTCGTAGGTTGGTTTGGTCTCCAGCAGCCGACGAGGCCTTTCGTCTCCTCAAGGGGTGTTTCACCTCTGACCCCTTGCTAAAACACCCAGATCCCACGCTACCTTTTGTGGTTGAGGTAGACGCATCTACTATCTGTACGCACTACTAGAGTATCTAGCATCCTGCCTACCATATCTTTGCTCCGTGGTGCACCTTGGAAGGAATCACTTACTAGGGAGAATGGGGTGGGGGTCAGTGTGCCCTTTCTGCAAAATACTTTTTATAAATAATTATGATAAAACGTGGGCTTAAACTATGTTTAGTAAATAATTTAACATCTGAAAAAGATGGGGATGACATCTCTGGTACCGAACTCTTCCTCTCATTGGAAGAGAACAAAAACAGACCATTTCAATGCTGGAGAATATATTAGTCTTAAATCATTAGGATCATTTCACCATTGCTGGTGGATGTTTGTTTTTGGTGGATGGATGGGGTGTTTGTGATATTCGTTAGTGGATGCACCAATAATGAGGATGTGACAGAGTAGCAGAGTGCTTTGTGGGGCTGTGGATGCATGGATAATCTCTATAACCTGTTTTATTTCTTATGTTTTCTCTTTCTCTCCTTCTGCTCCTCTGTTCTCTCTTTCTCTTCCTCTGTTCTCTCTTTCTCTCTTCCCTCTCTCTAACCCTGTTCTCTCTGTCCCCCTGATTCCTCTCCTCTCTGTGTCTTTGCTGCTGCAGGCAGGACAGGAGCCATGCAGGCCTGGTCATTAAGGAGTAATGTTATCACACCCAGTCCCCTAGGCTGTAGCCCTGCATCTCTGGAGCTCTGGAGGCCTGCAGCTCTGGATCCCTGCTCTGGGAGGAGAGGAACTGCAGGTCCATTGAAACATCTCACGCTAATTGTGTTTCAGATGACTATTTTTAGAATATAATAAAGTTTACACACTTTGTTTGGGAAGCATTTGTGCGTCTGTATATGTGTATGATTGTTTTGTGTGGACAGGCTGAAGTGCAGTTCTTGCCAATATGGATCTGAACAAACCAGTATTAAGTTGAAATGTACTGTTTGTTCTGTCTTTCATGTCATATAAATATTTTATTCCTTTTTACTGTCAGTGTTTAAACCCAAACTTTTTTCTGAGCCTTCATGAGAAAGTTCTAGAGTCACAGCGTTATCTGGTATTAATGACCTTTGTGTGTGTGTTACAGCCTATGTCTGTGACAGGGACAGAATATTCCAGGAGCCAAGGGAGTAAGGATCTGGGTAATTCCACAGTAACAGAGACTCAGAAGTTTAACAAACCATACTCTATGCAAAATTCATTTTTATTTCCACTGAGAACAATTTGCAAAAACACATTTACTGGAAGAACTGTGCGGATGCAAAGTTTGGTAACATAATTCCAGCTATGACATGACACCTTGACTTAAAAAAATATATATTTTGGTTATTGAACTACAGTAAGTGTAGTGGATTTACATCCGGTAACAGAATTACATCATGGGTCTTTGATCTGTACTATACAGAAATGCATAATTATGGATATTAATATTATTCTCGTAATTGTGATGTATCCTGAATAGGTACAAAAAGGGAGAAATATGCGTTATCCTCCTTTGCATATTTGGATATTATTCTACAAATGGGTCACCAAGGAAGTGTCACGAAGACTGCCCAGTCACGCCTTCGAGTTTCCCATAGGGCATGCCAATGTTGGGACAAAACCTGAAATTGGCTCACAAGTGTTCATAGAATGTTAAAATGTGTTTTGAAAAGATAAATATGTAGTCTGTAGAGTGCAAATATGACTATGATAACATCCATACATTTTGTTACAGAGAAACACCTATTAATCTTTAAATAACATGGAAAAAGATAAAAGTAACACAATGCATACTCATGTTACAGTGCCTTCGGAAAGTATTAAGACCCCTTGACTTTTCCCACATTTTGTTACACTACAGCCTTACTCTAAAATTGATTAAATAACAAAATATCCTCAGTAATCTACACACAACACCCCATAATGACCAAGCAAAAACAGGTTTAGAATTTTTTGCAAATCTATTAAAATAAAAAAACAGATGCCTTATTGACATAAGTATTCAGACCCTTTGCTACGAGACTCGAAATTGTGCTCAGGTAAATCCTGATTCCATTGATCATCCTTAAGATGTTTCTGCAACTTGATTAGAGTTCACCTGTGGTAAATTCAATTGATTGGACATGATTTGGAAAGGCACACACCTGTCTATATAAGGTCCCACAGTTGACAGTGCATGTCAGAGCAAAAACCAAGCCATGAGGTCGAAGGAAATGTCCGTAGAGCTCCGAGACAGGATTGTGTCGAGGCACAGATCTGGGGAAGGGTACCAAAAAATTTATGCAGCATTGAAGGTCCCCAAGAACACAGTGTCCTCCATCATTCTTAAATTGAAGAAGTTTGGAACCACCAAGACTCTTCCTAGAGCTGGCCGCCCGGCCAAACTGAGCAATCGGGGGAGAAGGGCCTTGGTCAGATTGGTGAACAAGAACCCGATGGTCACTCTGACAGAGCTCTAGAGTTCCTCTGTGGAGATGGGAGAACCTTCCAGAAGGACAACCGTCTCTGCAGCACTCCACCAATCAGGCCTTTATGGTAGAGTGGCAGACGGAAGCCACTTCTCAGTAAAAGGCACATGGCAGCCCGCTTGGAGTTTAAAGACTCAGACCATGAAAAACAAGATTCTCTGTTCTGATGAAACCAAGATTGAACTCTTTGGCCTGAAAGCCAAGCGTCGCGTCTGAAGGAAACTTGGCACCATCCCAACGGTGAAAGATGGTGGTGGCAGCATCATGATGTGGCGGTGTTTTCAGCGGCAGAGTCTGGGAGACTAGTCAGGTTCGAGGCAAAGATGAACGGAGAAAAGTACAGAGAAATCCTTGATGAAAACCTGCTCCAGAGCGCTCAGGACCTCAGATTGGGGGCGAAGGTTCACCTTCAAAAAGGACAATGACCTGAAGCACACAGCCAAGACAATGCAAGAGTGGCTTCAGGACAAGTCTCTGAATGTCCTTGAGTGGCCCAGCCAGAGCCCGGACTTGAACCCGATCAAATATCTCTGGAGAGACCTGAAAACACTCCCCATCCAACCTGACAGAGTTTGACAGGATCTGCAGAAAAGAATGGGAGAAACTGGCCAAATACAGGTGTGCCAAGCTTGTAGTGTCATACCCAATAAGATTTGAGGCTGTAATTGCTGCCAAAGCTGCTGAGTAAAGGGTCTGAATACTTATGTAAATGTGATAACTTCTTTTTTATTTTTTATAAATTAGCAAATATTTCTAGAAAGCTGTTTTTTCTTTGTCATTATGGGGTATTGTGTGTAGATTGATAAGGATTTATTTTGTTTAATCTTATTTTAGAATACGTCTGTAACCTAACAAAGTGTGCCTCACCACCTGGATTTGGTCTTACAGTATGTAGCAACATTTTAATTTCTCTTTTTTACATTGGATAAAAGTATAGACTACAAAATTGTATATCATACACTGCATTTGAGGAAACAATGGGAAAGTAATTCTGCTTTGAAAGTTGATCAACTTGTAAACTCACTTTTGAGAACCTTCTTTCAATGTTTTGGTACTACTATTGGAGAGCCCTTATTTGTCTACACCCATTCAGCATTGATCACACCTTCTTAAGCCTTAGCCCCACCCATCTCTTTAAGGTTTGATCTTTGCGTTCTGTACTAACTTGCCAGCTACTTCCAGACATCTAAGAGCGAGAGAGAGAACAGCTCACTGAACATTACTCATCCTAGCAGAGCTAGTTAGGCTGTTACAGTATGTTATCCAGAGCGTTGGTGACTGCAACTGTGCTGTCAGATTGTCCGTTTGTAAATGCAAAGCGTTTCGCGTTCAGAGCGCACACTGGACGCTCTGGCCAATAAGTAGGGTTGCTCCTGAAAGCTCTGACCTCACAATGACAGTCAAGCACCCAAGCTAACTGGCTACCATTGGCTAGCTACTTCCACATTGATCACCACATTGACCTTTTTTACTCCCCCTTGCAGAGCTAGTTATGCAGTTTTCATGAATTAAGCTTTGCTGCCGATGTTTACTGATACCGGACAAATTGGTGTTGAGCGTTCAAAAATGTATCAGTTATTCTGCACTCTGGCACACAAAGACAGAGTATTTTGTAAGAAATGTAGCTAGCTAGCTAACAGTACACTAACTTGAAATGAAAATACTTTGTCAAAATTAGTCTTTTGTTAAGACATGTAGCAAGCTAACTAAACAATGGACCATAATCACAACTCATGATGTTAATACCATGCAAGAATCTGCAGGTAGCTAACCAACCAGGTTCTATACTGTTCTATGGCTATAACTAGTCATGCAAATGTGTCTGAGATACGAAGAATAAGATCATACACATAACGTTAGCGAGGGACCCAGCCAGCTAACGTTAGCTAGCTAACAGTACACTTGAAATGAAACTCCTTTCTGTCAAAATTAGAAATGTGTAATATCTGAAAATATAGCTAGCAAGACTATTTTACCAGTATACATCATGGTTGGATGCGTCTCCTGTCTGATGCCATGCACGATGTAATCCAGACGTGTTTTTTCCAGCTCCTTAGCTATCACACTCGAATTTCACTGATTTCAAAACTCGGTGCTCCAGAAAATGGAGAGCATACACATAACGTTAGCTAGCAAGCCAGTCAGCTAATGTTACATAGCTAACAGTACACTTTAACTTGACATTAGGTTTATGCAGTTTTACTACATGATACATTTAAAAAAAAGCCAAGTTTGACACGATTACCTAGGCATACTGACCAGCTCCAATAGAAAGACGCCTGCTATATGGCAGACCAATCCAAACTCATCTCTCAGCATGTCCAGCCCACTCATTATCTCAGGCAATTGTGGCTAGCGGGAAGGTTTCTCCCTTTTTCTGTGGCTAAACCAACTGGGCTCGTAATTTAACAATTTTATTTATATTTACAGATGGCATACAAGTTTGATATTAAGGCACATGAAAGTTCACATGAAGGCATTTCTGCCCCAAAAAAAACGCATTTTTGGATTTTTTTTTTTTTACATTCAAACAGCTCTCCTGTGAATTCGTGACTTGCGACATACGCCTAGTTTCCTGAATCGGGTCACGTGTGGATGAAGTCAAGGGGTCTGAATCCTTTCCGAAGGCACTGTATATCAACGTCTTGAGTCCAACAGTTCCAATACAGTGAAGAAAATGTCTTCAATTGAACTTTAGCCCTCTTAGCTCCATTTTCTCTTCGTTACATAGAGTGGGAGGAGAAATTTGGCTCTGGCGCCCTAAGGTCTCTAATAACCCAACAGTCTATTCACATGTGATTCGTAAAAGACGGCCTGTTCTTTGTCTCTTGTCCTCCTCAGTCCATTTAGAGTCGTAAAGGGAGCAGTTGATTTGTCTTGTGATAGGCTTGAAAGGGGGTTGTCAAATACAGAGAGGTAAACTCTTGGCCTGGAATGTGGTACATAAGAAACCCTGTTCTCCACCGCAACAGCGTGAAAGAAGACTGGAAGTTATAGGCCTACTACTGCATTGGCCTATAGGCTAGGTGTTCCATGCGCTCATTTCTTTAGCCACCAATGGATCACGGTGTATCAATGTGTCCATATGGCAGACGTTGGTGATCTCGCATTAGTTTACTTTTACCTTTTAGTTTTTTAGCATTTTAATTCAGATTTTATGATTAAGCACATGACAATGATTTTGAGAAACGAAAACATTATTATAGAAATAAAACTGTGCCACGAAAATGAGCATATGAAAACCATAACTGGCACGCAGAATGGTAGAAATGGTAGGATAATTGTAAGCTTCCCCAAACTTGAAACTCACACGCCATCCATTAAGTTTTTATAAATTAATTGCCTCCATTTTTCCATGTTTGGATTTTGCCTATAGGCTACTTTGAAGCAAGGTAAGACATGCCTCATAATATGAAATAAAACATTCAGGTATCAAACAATTAAGTATGTTTTCAAAATGCATACTGCCACCAGCTCACATTGTTCAGTGGTGGGTAATGCGCTGATATCCTGTTGCCTGAACTTGAATGGTGAATGGGAGGCACGCTTCAATTACCAGTTGAGAAATAGAAATAGTAGCTATTTCTAATCATGCACCAAAACAGTTAACAGGGGATTGCATTTAGATTAGTTGCACAATGAATGGGCTTATAAAATCATGTTTTATTCCACCTGGAGCACTGTACTCCATCAGGAGCACTGTGTACAGTACAATACAGTAGAGTACAGTAAAGTAGATATGTACAATACAGTACATCTTACTGTACTCTACTTACAGTTCTGTACTGTGCTCTACTGTACTGTACTGTGTTGTCCAAACTTCTGAAACATAGACTCTATGATTGGTTCAGCTTTGGTCCAGGGTGGACTGACCAAGCTACATTTCAATGTCAAGGGATATCTGGTGTCCGTCGGTGCTCAGTGTGTGAGGATGCTTGTAACAGTAAATGCAAAGAGGGAAGGTGGTAGGCGTCATGGAAGGTTTCATTAAGAGTCGGGAGAGGTAACATTAACTGGAGATAGAGAGGAGAGTGAGAGGGAGGGGTTGTCCAGACTGTTTTCACAGTCTTGCTTTTACCACCAGATGACAGAAAGAGAAAGAAAATAGTTATCAGCTGAATATAACCGTATGCCAGCCGATGGGAGGACAGTAGCAGGTGACAACTATGGAATCCCCTTGTAACCAATTAAATTGGAATACATCTGTTCCAGGATTTTTCAGTAATTCCTTTACCGATTTAATATTTTTCATTTTCGTTATTAAGCAGACGGTCTTATCCAGAGCGACTTTTCACCTACACAACGCGGGCTTCGAACCAGCAATCTTTCGGTTATTGACCCAATGCTCTTAACTGTTAGGCTACCTACCTGCCCGTATTTCATAAACAAACTTGATATCAACAAAAACACTAACTAATTTGTAGAGCTACCTTAACTTGTTACTTTACTTCAGCATTTTTGTGTTTTGATGTATTTCTAATACCTTTTAAGATTTTTTTCTGGTAGATGTTGTCTGAGATCCCTTTTCCATCTGTTTGATCAGAAGTCAAAGCTTTTACTTATTCCAAATTTGTGGGATGGAAAATGGTAAAAATGTATATTTCCCTTAATGTCTAAAAATATAGACTCTTAGCTTTCATTTGACACCCATTTTGACATGCTCCTTTGAATTTGACGTTGGTGCTTATGGAAATGCCCAGCTCACAACGGTTTCAGAAAAACTCTTCAGTCCGTAAGCCCTCTGCCTTTTATGAAGCTACTGTAAACATGAATAATATTACATGGAGGTTTATGGCCACTATCCATCAATGGGATCTAAACATAGAAACCTTAGTGAGTACTATTTAGTTTTCTTTCCCAAGTCTTGATGGCGATATTCCATGACAGATGAGCAAATTCACCTGAGAAGCTTCCTTACTGTATGCTGTGGGATGAGACAGCTTGTGCTTCTACGGACTAAGAGATGAGGAGCAGTTGAGTGAAAAGTTCATATGAGGAGAGAAGGTGAAGCCCTTTTTTATAAAAGCAACCTTGATGTTTCTGTAATCCTAGCTTTCATCGTAATCCTCCATCTCTTCATGCTGAAAGAAGAATTGAGGTGTTATCTGACCATCTCCACAGCGTGTGGGGTTTTATCTCCAGCCCAGTGTTGTGTGTACTCTCATGGTATATAATTGGACACATGGCTGGGGACCGATATGGTTCATGGAGTAGTAATGGTGTTGATTGGCCAGAGAGAAAAAAGAGATGTAGGATATTTTTTAACATTATGAAGTCATGTTGTCTGGTCTGGCTTTTAATCGTATTTGTTCATAAAATGTATATTATAAAGATTTACCAATATGACTGATATTCTTTATCCTGTTCAAATGACACAGCCTTCTCACTGGGCACAGATGTCAGTTTAACATCTAGTTTTGATTTTAATTTGGTTGAGTTGTCAACTAACATGAATTCAACGTGAAATCAACAACAAATGTCACCATGTTATTGAATTTAGGTTAAATGTTGGGTGAAAAAAAATGGAAATAACCTTATGTTGATGACTTTTTGCAAATCCAATTTGTTTTCCACGTTGATTCAACGTCATCACATAGATTTTTTGGGGTTGAAATGATGTGGAAACAACATTGGTTCAACCAGTTTTTGCCCATTTGGGTTGTGTAAATCTCAACACATACGACAGAACCCGCTAGTGTGTGAAGTGAACGCATGTAAAAGGGAAGAGAGAAAACCAACGAGACGTTTGTCAGGTTCACAGATGACCAAAAGGGGACATCACAACCCTCCATGTGATTCTAGGAACCATGACAGAAATAAGGAGTGCGAAGCCTACATTTTAGGCTGTGACACTGTGCATCAGCTTCCTCTTTGTTTTCCACTCGCTACTCTGACGTTTTCATTCGCTCGCAGGAAAATGATGCTCTCCTCCTGGGTCCAATGTACGCACTATGTTAATTAGAAGAAAAACACCCTCTCTCTTCATGTGAGTAGTCGTGAGTCTGGAGGTTAGCTAACTCTGCCTCAGGAAGCTGTGTGTTTGTTAATATACAATATCATAGCGGGTGTGTATTTTAGATGGGATTTATCATCATCTCCTCTGTCTTAAATAGTTATTTTGGGGTTATTCATTTTGTGTACTGTATGTAAGGGAGAGTTGGTTAAGTTGAGGCATTATTTACGTTCAGCATTACTCCCGCAAGGGAAATATAGTATTTTTTCTAACAAAGATATTTACATATATTTCAGGATGTTGTGTATCCCTGGAAATAATCAGAATTCATGTAAATTGAGCCGCAGGACCGCATAAGTTAAACCGACCCACATTTCTGTGCTGAATGAAAAATTACCACTACTTTTATCTTTATTTTTCAAACACAATTCAACACAATCACAATCAATTTTAGTATTTTTATTATTTTAAGCATATTTTAACACAGCCTTAACACCTAAGAAACACTATATTTTTTTACACTTTTAATATAGGCCAGGCCCTGTTTTTACCTTGTATCCCAGTGATAATCCCTTTCATTATGCCTTGGAAGAAAACACTTCAATTTGCTCAACTTGCCATTGGCTCAACCATTGGCTCAATGTACCCCATGACTATTGGCTCAACTTACCCCAAGGCAAACATTCTGTCTATATTAGCCCACACAGCTACAAGGATGCACTTTCATGCTAGGTTTAGGACCTCATATTGAAGCTTATAAAGACCCCCAACTGATTTATAGAACCATCTTAAAATTATCTACTTTGGTTTAGAGACAAGCATCATGATACCTCTAACACAGTAAATTCATTTGACTTGGTGAAAATCAGTTTTTTGGACCAAACTTGCTTACCACTTTTTCCATGTGGATTCTTCCTTCACAAACTCCATAAAATGATGAACTCTTTTTAATTAAATGGTCAACATTTTTACATTTTCATTTTAGTAATTCAGCACACACTCTTATCCAATGTGGCTTACAGTTTGTGCATTCATAGCTACTGTAGGTGGGACAACCACATATCACAGTCACAGTAAGTAAATGTTTTCAATAAGCAAAGTCAGAGCTAGTAAGGGGGGGAAAAGTCAAGTGTGAGTGTTAGTTCACAAAATTGTTATTTATGGGAGGATTTTATGGTTTCCTAGAAACAAGGATGGCTCAACTTACCCCTTTGGCTCAACTTACCCCACTCTCCCCTATGTATCTGTGTAATATTGATCCCTTATGTCATCACACAAACAAATAATTACTTATTATGAAACACTTGGTGTGTGTAAAATCCTTGTGTAGGCCTTCTCTTGGGTACTATGTTGAGAGATGTTCTTTAGTAAACGATAAACTTGTGATCACAAAAAGAGTCAAAAATACATGGATATTGCATAATAAAACAGAGTGACAATAGACAGTCAGATGTTTTCTCTTTTATGACAGTTAAAATACATGGTCCTTTCCTAGATACTCTTCAATCAGTCCTCTCTTGGCCACAACTCCCATTCAGTCCAGTGGGGTAGTCAACTTAATCAACACAAATACTGGTAGATATTTACATAGAAAAATAACTACATCTTCATGAATTTAATGTATTGATGTCTTTTATGTGGTTGACTACAAATAATACATGTGTTAGATATTAACTTAGCACTCCATAAGTCATAAGTCCGTAAGTGTTTTCACTGAAGGCACATCTTGAGCAATAGCAGTAGATTGGCCAATCTATGCAACCAGATACACTTATCAATGCCACATCAGAAACATATTGTTTTGTGTTAGTATTGGGAAATTCCACAGTTAAAGAATACAACGATACAACTCAATGCATTAGGACGATGTTTAACAATTTCCACTGAAAATATTACAAAAACACTGAAATGTTTAAAAAACACATTTGCTTGAAGAACAGTACCGATGCCAAGTTTAGTAAAAGGAGGATGGCACAAACAGGACAAACTGTCATTCTGTTACCAAACTTTGCATCTGCACTGTTCTTCAAGTAAATGTGTCAGTGGAAATTGTTTAAAGTAGTCCTTGAACATAGAGTTGTATGGTTTAACTTTGCAGTCATTGTTTTTGTTTGACACATTTTAAAGTGAAAAATCTGAGTCTCAGCATCATTCTGTTAACGTGGAATTGCCTTATCGTTACTAAACTCTATTAGTGTACCATGTCAAGTGATTGCAAAGTTTTTATTGGACAATCAATTAATTATAATGACCATATTGTCAACTCCTGACCTGCAGTGTTGCAGCAAGTTGAATTGTGTGTATGGGGCAACAATAAGGACTTGTATAGGTACTGAGTTTTTGTGTAATAATACTTCAATGTTATGGCTATGACAGCTGCACCCTTAAAATATATAAAAACATGCACGTGCATAATAGAAACACAATGTAAGGTATTTATATAATTGCTACACTAGACTGAGATAGCATACTACAAGAACCTTTTCATACTGATATACCTCCACCCTTTAAAACCATCTACTTTTCAGATCATGAAAGGTGTGAAGAAAAAATATTATAGTGAATGGTTAGTGATAAACAGAAATGCTGGAAGCTGTATAGAAATACTGGATAAGATTAGTTAATCAATAATGGAGTGCATATATTTCTATTTTGTTATGGTAGAAAAGTCACCAAACTTTATGATGTTGCTGTATTGGGTATGTGTCTTTTACTCATCTCCAATGCTTCATTGCTATCTTTAGGTGAAATGACTGACTTTCAATTAGTTCACCCCCCAAAAAAAATATTTGGAGAAAATACTGAGTTCTATTATTTTATGAGATCTACTCTTACTCGGTATTCCCATCTTATCAACGTACAATGCAGTGGTCCATAAACCACTGAACAAACTGCCTACCACTGGTCCCAAGGATTGCATGAGAGCATGGTTCTCACAACTTCTCAAGGCACCTGGTTTCTACTGTATGTCTTTTCTTCTTAGACTGTTTACTACTTGGCTGTGGGAACGCTAGAGTGTCCGGTTCCAAGAAGTCCCTCACCCTTTCTCCCCCATTTAGAACACTGGATGGGTACTGGATGTGTCACTAAGAGTCTCAAGGCAGAGGTCAATTCTCCTCCCCAGAAACTCTGAAAGCCAATGGTCTTTTATCCCTGGGAGAGTTGTTGTACAAATATGGTCTGTCTATCTGTCTGTCTGTCTAGGATCTTTTTATTTAGACTATGGGACAAAACCATTGCAGATTATTTTGTCTGCAATAATTATGACCTTTGGTTTATCTTTCTAAGAAATGGTGATGTTCAAATGTATTTGTTTAAATCACTGTTTAATTGATTGGCGGTTTGTTTGTCTCTCAGTTGGACTAAGCATTTAACAAATAATGTCATATTGTCATATTGTATTTCTACACTCTTTACTTTTTAATTGACTTGTAAAATGTTGATTGGCTACAGGTATATAAGACAAATATAGTAGTAATTAGTCAGTATGGAGTCAAGGTGGTTTAGAATGAGATCTATCTTTATGTTTGTCCTTAGTTATCAAACCTGCAGTCAGAATCAATTCCATCAAATAATTTTAAAGGCCTAATTCCACTTCAAATGATAACCAATTGGTTTGGAATTTACCCTTACTCATCTTCTTATTTAACCAGCTCCTGGTACTTCTCGGATCTCAGGAAGCGGCCGAAGGAGTCCTTCTCCATCAGAGCATAAATTCTCTTCTGGGCTAGGTCAAAGGTTGTGGAGGAAAGGTCAAGCAGGTTCCTCAGGGTCACATCCTTGGTGTAATGATCAATGTTCACCTTAAGGGAGGAAAAGTGAGAAGGATGGGAAGGAGGAGAGAGACAGAGAGAGACAGAGACAGGAAGGATAAGTTAAGTCTGGGCTTCCACAACAAATACAACAATAGTACACATTTGCTTGCCACATTTTCTGTCACCTCTCTGGGTCCCTCGGTCTGGATGAAGTCCTCATAGATCTTTCTGGCTTTCACAGTCATCTTCATGGGAGACTTGGTCTTTTTGAAGTTCTCACAGGCCACCCAGAACTCAATGTTCTCCTCACTGAACTCAGAGCGCAGGAAGCCACGGAACATGTCCAGGCCATCTGGGAGACGGAGAGATAGAGGAGATGGGAATATTAAATTATCAGAGAGAGAGAGAGAGTGGGGGGAGAGGGAAACAGAGCAAAGAACAAAGATGAAGCAAAGGGAGAGAAAGTAGAGACAGAGTGAAATAGAGAGACAGTGAGTTGTTCCCATATTTTAACACAGAGGGCATTTGGCCAATCCTCCAACATCTCCCCTGAGACCTGAATTCCAGAGACATGCTGCCACTGTTATGATAGGATGATGATAAGCTCCGATGGCTGAGTGTTTACAACATCAGAGTTAGGGGTTGGATTCTTACATGGCCCGCTAATCCTCAATATGTGTTGCTGAAGTGAAAACATAATGGGGCTGACTGTATATACAGTATACTGATCAAAAATATAAGACAACATGTAAAGTGTTGGTCTCATGTTTCATAAGCTAAAATAAAAGATCCCAGAAATGTTCCCTAAGCATAGAAAGCTTATTTCTCTCAAATGTTGTTTACAAGTGTGTTAAATCCCTGTTAGTGAGCATTTCTTCTTTGTCATTTCTCCTGAGAGGTGTGGCATATCAAGAAGCTGATTAAACCACATGATCATGCATAGGTGTACCTTGTGCTGGGGACAATAAAAGGACACTTTAAGATGTGCAGTTTTGTCACACAACACAATGCCACAAATGTCTCAAGTTTCGAGGGAGCGTGCAATTGGCATGCTGACTGCAGGAATGTCCACCAGAGCTGTTGCCAGAGAATATAATGTTAATTTATCTACCATAAACCGCCTCCAACCTCGTTTTAGAGAATTTGGAGGTACGTCCAACCGGCCTCACAACCACAGACCACGTGTAACCACGCCAGCCCAGGACCTCCACATCCGGCTTCTTCCCCTGCGGGATTGTCTGAGACCAGCCACCCAGACAGCTGATGAATCTGAGGAGTACTTCTGTCTGTTATAAAGCCCTTTTTGTAGGGAAAATTGGCCTATGCCCTCCCAGGCCCACCTATGGCTGCGCCCTTGCCCAGTCATGTGAAATTCATAAATTAGGGCCTAATACATTTTTTTAAATTAACTGATTTCCTTATATGAACTGTGACTCAGTACATGTGTTGAAATTGTTGCATGTTGCTTTTATATTTTAGTTTAGTATAAATAAATAACCAGAACCCTGATCCAGCAACTTCCCTTGACTCAGAAAAAAGAAAAACCTCTTTTTGGAAAAATCTCTTTGCTTTCATCTATCCAGGGACTCTACTATAGTGAACATTACTGCAGAAACACAAAGCTCATGGATGTGTGTCCTATTATCTCTCTGGCTTTTATTTCCTATCTGAATGGCCACTTTGAGACAATGTGTTACACAGAGAGGCAATCAAACGCAGCAATCTGAAATCAAATTACACAAAACCCTATGGATGATAAAAAAAATTCTGGAGAAGAACATTGAATTGAACTATAGTGAACTATTTTATTTTTCCTGGATTGAAACTTCACTTGTGGCATTTAGTAGGCTATTGAATCACACTGCTACACATCAACATAATAACATTACAGAACATAATCTTCACCACTTTCCCCATGCTACCTGTTTGTTCAGGTTTCCTAACAAACTTTATTTCTGTTAAATCAATGTTCCATATTACACTATATATAAACAATTATGTGGACACCACTTCAAATTAGTGGATTTGGCTATTTCAGCCACATTCGTTGCTGACAGGTTTATAAAATTGAGCACACAGCCATGCAATCTCCATAGGTAACATTGGCAGTAGAATGGCCTTTCTGAAGAGCTCAATGACTTTTTTAATGTGGCACCCTCATAGGATGCCACCTTTCCTAAAAGTCAGTTTGTCAAATTTCTGCTCTGCTAGAGTTGCCCCGGTCAACTGTAAGTGCTGTTATTTTGAAGTGGAAATGTCTAGGAGCAACAATGACTCAGCCGCGAAGTGGTAGCCCACACAAACTCACAGAACGGGATTGCCAAGAGCTGAAGCACATAGAGTGTAAAAATCATCTGTCCTCTGTTGCAACACTCACTACCGAGTTCCAAACTGCCTCTAGAAGCAATGTCAGCACAATAACTGTTCATTGGGAGCTTCATGAAATGGCCAAGCAGCCTACCACAAGCCTAAGATCACCATGCGCAATGCCAAGCGCCAGCTGGAGTGGTGTAAAGCAAGCTGCCATTGGACTCTGGAGCAGTGGAAATGTGTTCTCTGGAGTGATGAATAACGCTTCACTATCTGGCAGTCCGACGGATGAATCTGGGTTTGGCGGATGCCAGGTCAACGCTACCTACTTGAATGCATAGCGTAAACTGTAAAGTTTGGTGGATGAGGAATAATGGTCTGGGGCTGTTTTTCATGATTCAGGCTAGGCCCCTTAGTTCCAGTGAAGGGAATCTTAACGCTACAGCATACAATGACATTCTAGACGATTCTGTGCTTTCAACATTGTAGCAACATTTTGGGGAAGGCCCTTTCCTGTTTCAGCATGACAATGCCCCTGTGCACAAAGCGAGGTCTATAAAGAAATGTTTTGTTGAGATCGGTGTGGAAGAACTTGACTGGCCTGCACAGAGCTCTGACCTTAACCCCATCAAACACCTTTGGGATGAATTGGAACACCGACTGAAAGCCAGGCCTAATTGCCCAACCTCAGTGCCCGACCTCACTAATGCTCTTGTGGCTGAATGGAAGCAAGTCCCTGCAGCAATGTTCCAACATCTAGCGGAAAGCCTTCCCAGAAGAAAGGACATTGTTATAGCAGCAAAGGGGGGACCAACTCCCCATTAATTCCCATGATTTTGGAATGTGATGTTCAACTAGCAGGTGTCCACATACTTTTGGCCATGTAGTGTATCTGTATTCAATAGACGGTTCTGATTGAAAAGTGTTTTGTTTTTTTTGCAGCGCGGAGCAGTTCCCAGGAAATAATTTAATGCAATTGTTAATGCTACCACACCCACCTCCAAATCAAAACCAAACATACTGTAGATGTCAATGTTTGCTCGCACACGCTCCGTTTTACTTCCTGTCTGGCAGCATGGTGCCTGTATTGCGACGCTGATTAGCTAGGACAGGTGTGCGCACACAGGTGTGCGCAGAAAATGAGAACACAACATGAAATTCATGTTTTGGTTTTGATTTGGAGGAGGGTGGTAGCATCTAACATTTGGATTTAATATGAAACAGCAAATGTGTTTTCACATGTGAAGTGAAAACATGTTAATCTTCTCACATGTGAAAAGGTGGTGTCAACATGTGAACTCAACATTTTATAAACGTGAGAATATGGTTTCACGTGTGAAATTGCATTTTTCTAATGTGAAACTGCAAATTTGACGTGTTTTTTTCATAAGGGTAGGTGTAACGATGACGCTGGGAGTCAGGTGGTGAGTTTAATATTAATAATAAAGAACATAGCACAATACAAAACAAGCGCAGCGTCTGGACATGAACACAAAACCAATACTACCTGAAGAGTGATGTTAGGGAGTGCTAGATAAAGGATGAGTAATCAGGGTAGTGATGGTGTGCCTCAGGATGGGGGGCAGGTGTGCGTAATGAGGGTTGCCAGGTGTGCGTAATGATGGGTTGCCAGGACGGTGGTTAGTAAACCGGCGACGCAGTAGGCTACTACCATACACTAAGATCAAAGCATTACATTTACATTTAAGTCATTTAGCAGACGCTCTTATCCAGAGCGACTTACAAATTGGTGCAGTGGTACCAATACAAGCAAGCATGTGGTACCAATACAACCCACTAGCCTAAATCATGTACTTATGCACGTAAGTATTTATGTATGTACAGTACATATCTGATCACAGACAACTATATGATTTACACATGAATGTTGTAAGTGAGGAGAGATTCCTGGCATAATACCATCTTATAATTTTTGGGGAAGTGATTGCATACATTTAAGCATCATTAATGGCAGCATCCCTGAACATTATGCTATGTTGCTTTGTCTGTTGTGTCGGCATCAGGAATCTTCTGGGAGCAGAGCAGTTTACACATATCACCACCAGCACAACATAACTCAAACCAGTTCTTAGTAAATCATGCTTCCCAGTGTGTGTGTGAGCTCATCATCTCACCAGCCAGCTCTGAGTATATGAGGCTTCCGACGCAAACATAAACAAGCAGGCTTAAGCACTGTGTCTGGTCATTCACACGACCTGGACGATTATGACGCACGCACGCACGTACACACACACCACAGCCTTGAGGAATGCATCACACTAGAACATTTACATTTTACATTTACGTCAATTAGCAGACTTACAAATTGGTGGATTCACCTTATGATATCCAGTGGAACAACCACTTTACAATAGTACATCTATGTCTTTTTTTTTGGGGGGGGGGGGTTAGAAGGATTAATTTATCCTATCCCAGGTATTCCTTAAAGAGGTGGGGTTTCAGGTGTCTCCGGAAGGTGGTGCTGGCCATGCTGCTGCTCCAGTTTCAACTGTCCTGCCTGCGGCTATGGAACCCTGACCTGTTCACCGGACGTGCTACCTGTCCCAGACCTGCTGTTTTCAACTCTCTAGAGACCGCAGGAGCGGTAGAGATACTCTCAATGATCGGCTATGAAAAGCCAACTGACATTTACTCTTGTGGTGCTGACTTGCTGCATCCTCGACAACTACTGTGATTATTATTATTTGACCATGCTGGTCATTTATGAACATTTGAACATCTTGGCCATGTTCTGTTATAATCTCCACCCGGCACAGCCAGAAGAGGACTGGCCACCCCTCATAGCCTGGTTCCTCTCTAGGTTTCTTCTTAGGTTTTGGCCTTTCTAGGGAGTTTTTCCTAGCCACCGTGCTTCTATACCTGCATTGCTTGCTGTTTGGGGTTTTAGGCTGGGTTTCTGTACAGCACTTTGAGATCAGCTGATGTAAGAAGGGCTATATGAATACATTTGATTTGATTTGGTGATTGACTCCGCTGTCCTGGCGTCGTGAGGGAGCTTGTTCCGCCATTGGGGTGCCAGAGCAGCAAACAGTTTTGACTGGGAAGATTGAGACCAGACCCTTAAAGGCATTCAGTATTTTCCAGCTGTTTAATTTTAGACCCAGGTGTCATCTATTACATAATATAGACTTTATGTTCACAGATGGATTACAACATGTTAGTTCTCCCAGGAGATCTCTCTGCATACTGATAATGAATACCATCAGAGTTACTGTTAATTCTAGTCAGTCTGCTCAGTATTTGACGTCACTCATAAAGTATCATATGATTGGGTTAAAAAACATATGGTTTTCTAGAAGACCTCATGGCTTTTCACAAGGACTTATTTGGTGTGTGTGTGTGTGTGTATGTGTGTGTGTGTGTGTGTGTGTTTTTCTTGTCGTACTTACAGCTGTTGGTCAGCACATGGTCGAGGGACTCACGCCACTGAGCAGCCTCTTCAGGAATGGGCCTGTTCAACACACAAACACAAT
Source organism: Salmo trutta (assembly GCF_901001165.1). NCBI lineage: Eukaryota > Metazoa > Chordata > Actinopteri > Salmoniformes > Salmonidae > Salmo > Salmo trutta. Next base: position 41,355,334 of record NC_042960.1, on the reverse strand, counting down.
ATTACAGTTAAACAACACGCACCTTACCCTTGATTAAACAGTTTGTCACCCACAGCCTATTAATACAGCACCCTGTAAGGTCATTGAGGTTTAGAGGTCCTCGATTGTTCTCCCCCTAATACACACACACACACACACACACACACACACACACACACACACACACACACACACACACACACACACACACACACACACACACACACACACACACACACACACACTAGTACGAGAGAGAGCCCTGCAGCATCTAACCTTAATTGATGGCTGTACTACTGAACTAGTGGGGAAAATAGCCATTACATAAGAGGTTCCACAAGTAAGTGGATGATCTCTCTCGTTGTCATTATATTTTATCCAGAGTGAATTACAGGTGCAAATAGGGTTAAGTGCCTTGTTCAAAGGAACATCAAAAGATTTTTCACCTTGTCAGCTCAGGGATTCAAACCAGCTACGTTTCAGTTACTGGTATATGGCCGAATACAAACAGTGTAGTTATTCCCTCCGCAAAGCAATCAAACAGGCAAAATGTCAGTATAGGGACAAAGTGGAGTCGCAATTCAACGGCTCACACACAAGACGTATGTGGCAGGGTCTACAGAGAATCACGTACTACAAAAAGAAAACCAGCCACGTTAGACTCCGAGGTCTAAACACCTTCTTTGCACGCTTTGAGGATAATACAGTGCCACCAACGTGGCCTGCTACCAAGGACTGTGGGCTCTCCTCCGTGGCTGACGTGAGTAAGACATTTAAACTGGTTAACTCTTGCCGCGTCCTCAGAGCATGCGCAGTCCATCTGGCTGGTGTGTTTACGGACATATTCAATCTCTCCCTATCCCAGTCTGCTGTCCCCACATGCTTCAGGATGGCCACCATTGTTCTTGTACCCAAGAAGGCAAAGGTAACTGAACTAAATGACTATCGCCCTGTAGCACTCACTTCTGTCATCATGAAGTGCTTTGAGAGACTAAACAAGGATCATATCACCTCCATCTTACCTGTCACCCTAGACCCACTGCAATTTGCAAACCGCCCCAATAAGTCCACAGACGATGCAATCGCCATCACACTGCACACTGCCCTATCCCATCTGGACAAGAGGAATACCTATGGAAGAAAGGTGTTCATTGACTACAGCTCAGCAGTCAAAACCATAGTACCCTCCAAGCTTATCTTAAGCTTGAGGCCCTGGGTTTCAACCCAACCCTGTGCAATTGGGTCCTGGACTTCCTGACGGGCCGCCCCAGGTGGTGAAGGTAGGAAACAACGTCATCACTTCGCTGATCCTCAACACTGGGGCCGCAAAAGAGTGCGTGCTCAGCCCCCTCCTGTACTCCTTGTTCACCCGTGACTGCAAGTGGCCATGCACACCTCCAACTCAATCATCAAGTTTGCAGATGACACAACAATAGTAGGCTTGATCACCGATGATGAGAGCCTATAGGGAGGAGGTGAGGGCACTCAGAGTGTGGTGTTAGGAAAACAACCTCTCACTCAACGTCAACAAAACAATGGAGATGATTGTGGACCTCAGGAAACAGCAGGGGGAGCACCCCCCTATCGAAGGACAGCAGTGGAGAAGGTGGAAAGTTTTAAGTTCCTCGGCGTACACATCACTGACAAACTGAAATGGTCCACCCACCCAGACAGTGTAGTGAAGGAGGCTGAAGAAATTTGGCTTGGCACCTAAAACCCTCACTAACTTTTACAGATGCACAATTGACAGCATCCTGTCGGGCTGTATCACCGCCTGGTATGGCAACTGCACCATCCACAACCGCAGGGCTCTCCAGAGGGTGGTGCGGTCTGCACAACGCACCACCGGGGGCAAACTACCTACCCTCTAGGACACCTACAGCACCCGATGTCACAGGAAGGCCAAAAAGATCATCAAGGACAACAACCACCCGAGGCACTGCCTGTTCACCCCGCTACCCTCCAGAAGGCGAGGTCAGTACAGGTTCATTAAAGCTGGGAACGAGAGACTGACAAATAGCTTCCATCTCAAGGCCATCAGACTGTTAAACAGCCATCACTAACACAGAGAGGCAGCTGCTTACATACAGACTTGAAATCATTGGCCACTCTAACAAATGGATCACTATAATGATGTTTACATACAGTGCCTTGAAAAAGTATTCATCCCCTTTGCATTTTTCTATTTTGTTGCATTTTCCTATTTTGTTCCATTACAACCTGTCATTTAAATTGATTTTGATTTCATGTGATGGACACACACAAAATAGTCCAAATTGGTGAAATGAAACAATTAACTTGTTTCAAAAAATAAATAAAAATAAAAAACAGAAAAGTGGTCCGTGCATATGTATTCACCCCCTTTGCTATGAAGCCCTTAAATAAGATCTGGTGCAACCAATTACCTTCAGAAGTCACATTTACAAATGCCAATTGACACTGTTTGAAGCAGAGTAGTTTCTATATGTGCTCCTTTGAGGAGCACAGGGATGTAACTGCTGCACTCTGTAGCCATGCTGTTCTAAGGTGTTTGCGGGAGTGTGTGCGAGAGAGAGAGTATGTGTTTTTGTTCATGTTTGTGTGTGTGTGTCTGAGGGAAGGAGAAAGCTACAATACTCACTTCTGAAGCTTCTCTTGCTTCTTCTCTGGATTCTCGGGGTAGAGGATAATCAGGTCAATGCCATTCTCAGGCTTCTGGAGGAGAACCCCCAACTTAGACTTGATCTCTTTAGCTCTGAGAAAGGAAACACATGAGGAAATAAAGGCATTAAGGAGGATGCTGTAATTTTTTTAAATGACACACATTCAGGAGTTAGAGCAGTATAACGACCATAGTAATAGCATTAGCTAATGCAGATTGTAGTCAGGAAAACCAAGTGAGACACAGATAGCTATAACCAATCAGTGAAGTTCGATACAATACAAGTTGAAAAGCAAACAGCAACAGAGCAGAAGACCTACAGTACACTGTAAGACTTTTCTGTAATTTCAACAGTTGAACACTGTAAGATGCACAGTACACCATTCATGTGTTTTACAGCATTCATGCTGTAGATTGCACTGCATTATGGGTAAAATGCAGAAAAATACTGTTATTAACTGTAATTAGGAAGCCTCCTGTAAAAATTACTCTAGCATACTGTAATTTTTTTTTTTTTACAGTACTAGCTTATGCCTACTGTGGGATTCAAATGATCCATTTCAGGTTCCATCTTCATGCTGTTGGGGGAGACACATGAAGCTCAGGCTATTTTAATAAATATAATCTTGAAGCGGCTGTGAAGTGGAAGAATATTTTCAGCAGCTGCTGGGTAGGTACCTTGCCTTGTTTATAAGCATATTTATTGCTAGCCAACGTTGAATTACTGCATGTGTCCTTAGCTAGCCTAGCTAGATAGCTGGCTAACGTTTGCTAGCTACCTACCTCAAGTTGACAAAAGCCATTTTGGTCTGCTCTAAATTCCTGTAGATATCTAGCTGTGTGACCTAGAAAAACATCACTGAGAGAATATTGTGATTAAAGGCTGTATCGCAGTCTCTGAGTGCCATAGAGAATACTGAGGACAGATTCGTGACCGTTATGTTTCCACCATTAATATAGAGAAAGTTGCTTGTTTCTAGCAGTTCAAAAGATGACCCATATTTTTTGGGATTGACGGGCTGAATTTTACAAATAATCCGTGTTATGGGCCATACTCGTGATCCACTAAAGCTGATGCGAATGACCTGTGCACCGTATTGTATCGAGGTGCCTGCCAACCTAAGGTGCAGTGCCACTGGTCAGCTGTGGCCTAACACAGTGTCGGCGATGGAATCTAGTAACGTGGTGGATTTTCCCCTCCCAGGATTATACAGTATTTCAAGTAGGATAGCATCCTACACAAGAAATAACTAATATTGGTAGCCATCTAGATGTCACCGTGATATATTCTAGTGTCTTCCTTAGGTGTTACAACCTTGTGTGATTCGGTTCACTTGGCTCTTATCAGGCTTCCCTGTGGCTCAGTTGGTAGAGCATGGTGTTTGCAACGCCAGGGTTGTGGGTTTGATTCCCACGGGGGGCCAGTACAAAAAAATGCATGAAATGTATGCATTCACTACTGTAAGTTGCTCTGGATAAGAGTGTCTGCTAAAATGTAAATCTGCGTGACATAAATCATAATTTTGTAGGCCAGAATTGTCCATTTAGCCTCTCCTGCTAACCATTTGATTAATTTAAAAAGCATTGTTCCATGTTACAGTATTTTATAGGCTAGGTCTACCATATTTATTTCTCAACTTTCCTAAAATTAAGCACATAGGTTATACTCCTGTTTTAAAGAAAAACAATCTGGCTGGCATGAAAATGAAACCCAGGAATATTGTCCTCCGTCCGCTACAATATTGGCCTATCACTTCTGAATGATATATTATCACTTGTGAATGATGCCCAGCTTAAGGCAAGAAACAGTGCATGCCTTTTTTGTTGTTGACTTTGTCAAATCATAGTCACACACCTCATGTAGCCTAGCCCATAGGCATATATAGTGCCAGTCAAAAGTTTGGACACACCTACTCATTCAAGGGTTTTTCTTTATTTTTTACTATTTTCTACATTGTAGAATAATAGTGAAGACATCAAAACAATGAAATAACACATCATATAGTATCATATAGTAATCATATAGTAACCAAAAAAGTGTTAAACAAATCTAAATATATTTTAGATTTTAAATTCTTCAAAGAAGATAGCCCTATTTGGTAAAATACCAAGTCCATATTATGGCAAGAACAGCTCAAATAAGCAAAGATAAACGACAGTCCATCATTACTTCAAGACATGAAGGTCAGTAAATCCGGAAAATGTCAAGAACTTTTAAAGTTTCTTCAAGTACAGTCGCAAAAACCATCAAGTACTATAATGAAACTGGCTCTCATGAGGACCGTCACAGATAAGGAAGACCCAGAGTTACCTCTGCTGCAGAGGGTAAGTTCATTAGAGTCAACTGCACCTCATATTGCAGCCCAAATAAATGCTTCTCAGAGTTCAAGTAACAGACACATCTCATCTTGTTTGCACTTAGTGAGACTATCATTTGTTTTGACAATGACCCAAAAACAGACTTCCAGGCTGTGTAAGGGCTATTTGACCAAGATGCATCAGATGACCAGGCCTCAACAATCACCCGACCTCAACCCAATTGAGATGGTTTGGGATGAGTTGGACCACAGAGTGAAGGAAAAGCAGCCAACAAGTGCTCAGCATATGTGGGAACTCCTTCAAGACTGTTGGAACAGCATTCCTCATGAAGCTGGTTGAGAGAATGCCAAGAGTGTGCAAAGCTGTCATCAAGGCAAAGGGTGGCTACTTTGAAGAATCAAATATAAAATATATTTTGATTTGTTTAACACTTTTTTTGGTTACTACTTGATTCCATATGTGTTATTTCATGTTTTCACTATTATTCTACAATGTAGAAAATAGTAAAAATAAAGAAAAACCCTTGAATGAGTAGCTGTGTCCAAACTTTTGACTGGTACTATATGTTTTGATAAGGTTTATATCACAACTAAAGTGGCCAAATAACTTCTTAAAATTAAACAGATTAATCCCCTTTACAAAGGGTGTAGAGAACTAACTGGCATAAATATTCAGCATGTGAGTTTCAAGTTTGGGGAAGATAATATTAACCATAAAAATGCACCTTTATAATAAAAGCATTACATGCATAATCGCATATGCGGTCACTTTTGAGAATGGTGTTTTCCTGCTAATGGAACATTTTCCTTATAGCCTACTGCTGTGTGCGCATTGTTGCACTCATAATGTGAAGAAATAGTCTAATAGTTTATCAACATTTGAAGCTAAACATTCTGATTGGTTGCGTCAGCTTTTGTTTTATGGGGGATAGTAGATTGACATAGACTAGTGCTTTTGCTGTTTGTTGGGCCACTCATCTTGTTGGCTGACAAAAAGTAAATGTGGACAGTTCTTCCAATATCTTCAATATGCGCCTCAGAATTGGATACGGACGCATGCAGTTGTGTCCCTGATGTGTTTGTCTTCACTTGTAGCCTGTGAGAAAGACCTGATCACGTGACAGAGAGCCAATCACGTGACGGAGAGCCATGTGAGTGAGAGGTGATATTATATTCAGCCCAAGGCCACAACGGCCACTGGCCACAAAAGGTATTTTTAGGTGGCATTACGGCCACACAAATGGGATGCTGCCTGGAAATTCTCGGCATTATCAAGTGCTTGTCAAATTGTGAATGAGAGACTGCTGAAGCGTGTACAGCCTGTGCAAAAAAACAAGCAGAGCTCATGCCTTTCATGCAACTTTTTTCAAATCACCATTGGAGTCTGATCATGCAACCTTAGAATGTATTAAAAATCAAAACATGTAGCCCAACGTTTGTATCACGACTAAAGTTACATAAATAAAAACTCTAAATTAAGCATATAGGAGTACCTGTTTCTTTGTTAATCGCTCAACACAGAATAGCTCACACCCTCAAATAGTTTAGAGAAAATATCCTTTATATTTTGTATTCTTCATACTATAAAATAATATAAAATAATGCCATGGAATTCTAAGCAAATCTTGTCAGCTAAATGAACTAGTGTAGCCCACAGTCATAATGGCATAGCCAGATCAGGGCCTAACATAAGGACAACTCAGAGTATGCTATTCTGTTCTTCTGAAATGGACTACATTTTCTTCATATCATGTTTCTTTAGACCTGCCTAAAATAAATAATGGATTTATTGTGATGTGTAGGCTATATTACATGGATATATTATACTTTTTAAAATGTAGATGTTCCAAAGGTATGCATTAGTGGAAGCCAGGATATGCTAAATGTGTTTGTTAATTAATGGTCAATTACAGTGAGACCGGAAGTTATTTGCTTGACAATCACCGGCTGACAAAATGTCATGATCGACACTGCCCTAGTTTAGACTCAAGATAACACAACCCCACCTCAGGGGAATCAGGCCCATTAGAGGTCATGTGAGCCTTTGTTTTCAATGGCACAGCATCAGTACACTATAATGTACACTATAATGACCCGTGTAATAATTTACATTTAAAAGGGATAAAATGTTATTTTTTTCTAACATGATTTTTCATTTTCCTTTTAATTATCAATCAACCAAATATGTTAACCGTAATTTCGAATTATCAAAATACCCACTTTTAAACATCTCAAACTAAACTAAAAGTAAAAAAGAGAAAAGAGGCTGGACACAGTACTTTGTGGACACAATGTCACACTAACAATTTTACTTGCTATTTCCAAAAACGCAATAATCAAAATGATTTAATACAAAGAGGACATTTTAGTGAGTAGTGAGCAAAGACACTTTGAATAGAATAACCAAGTTTATCATTACTTAGAGCTCACCTCACTCATGTAAAAAAAAACCCGGCAGAGACAACGAAACAAGACAAAGTCTGATCAATAATTAATAATATGGTGAACTGCAGGTAGTTGATTCCTCTTTATTACTTTCATCTATCCCTATAGTCAGCGATCAGTAGATGGGCTCAACTAAAACAACAGCCACACATGCATACATACGTGCAGCTTCTTGTTAACAAGATAGACCTTGTTGTTCCTGACCGGGGATGACACTCAACTAAGCTAGGCCGCATGTTTCCATTGGTTTCTACAGAATATCCATTCTAACCAGGGTTGCAGTTAAGAGGTTGACCAAGAGTTTAGGGCTATGTCATAATAAATCAGGATAAAAATTCCAAGTAATGACGTGTAATTTTAAGTAATGGTGTTAAATCCCCTATGAAAATAAAATATATCTTTAATCCAGGATTTTTGATCAACTGGTAGCTGTTGTCTAATTGCTTTGATTGATGAACAGTTTTCAGGGAATGCATATTGGAAAAACAGCCAATGAGTTCTATTGCTTTATTTGCCAGTTATTTATGAACTTCCTTTATCAAAAATACTGTTCCAAGTAATAGTTTGATTTAAGAAATGAATATGCATAACTCAATATATAAGTTATAAATCATGTATGCATGATACTGGTATGTATTAATCCTCCCTTGTGCCAGAAACAGGGCAGTGCAGTATATCATACTGATTTCTCTTTGCTTTTTTGGCCTAATCTGCATCTTAATTAGTTAATCACCAGAGGATGACAAAGAGCAGAAACTGTACCTCTTTTTTGCTTTCAAGTTTGGCAAAATCTTCCTTTCTTGCAGGTGGAAGCAATTGCTAAGTCTGGACTGCAGTAGTGGAATACAGTCAGCAAGATGCTATCATTAAGCCATTAAGATCTTATCAGATCATGGAACAATACCTTTATCTCTGCAACTGGAAACGTTCAACTTTTTGGACAGTTGAAAGATTTTGGACAAGTATTTAATCAAGTTTCCATTTATCGTACATGTTTTGCAAAAAGTAGAAAAATGATTTAATGAAGAACTATATTCACAATTAACTTCATTACCATACAGCATATGTCAATGACTTCAACTATACTAAAAAAGAGCTCAGCATAAAAAATTAACTATGAATAAAGAAATCTGATTTTAATTACAGACTAAACGTTTTCCGACTAAGAAATCAACCTCAGAAACTTGTGATGTGATATCTCTGGGGTTATTTCAGGCAAGCTACAGTAGGAGAGATTACCCTTTCAGAGAGCAGAAGAGCATAATGCTTTTGGTATCTCACCTTTCCAGACATGTTTGGGGTAATGCAGCTAATCCTCTACACATTTTCTGTTTTTCTTTTGATGTGTTGTTGAGTGAGTCCACCACCGTAAGATTCCCTTTTCTTTTTGACTTTGTCTTTCAGCACTCTTGAGGAGTTTATATACATAGAGACTATTGGCTCAGGGCCAAGAGCATAAGCCAATGAAATGGAGGTCTGCGACTGCAGGAAGAGAAGTCAGGGTCAGCTGGGAGAGAAGTGGTCTGGTAGAACTGGGATGGCTGGAAGAAGAGGTTAGTCCCTAACCACAGATCTGGAATCAGATGCTTAAATTTACAAAGGTAAAAAAAGTTGTACTGAACTGAACCATTGATCAGGTGGTGAAAGAGAAATGTGTCAAGTAATTCATCAGGCTTTTAACAGCCTATTAACACTCAAATCAAGATTACTTTCGATTATCTTTCTCAATTAGCAAAACATGGAAGTGAATTCAACTTTAGGTATAGACTGCAAGTAGGGGGTCCTAGGACTGGCATGAACTCCAGCGGAGCTGGAAAAACATGTTTCAGATAAACATTAACTATGTGAGCAATGCATGCTTGGCTTTTTCAACCATCAAACAAAGCAAACATCATTAGCTATAAATAGGAAAGGTTCAGTCACAGATATCCCGTCTACAGCTGTCGAGGAAAAAAAAATGAAAGACCAAACCTTGTAATTTATATGGTAGTTGGAGCCATTCATTTTTATCCAAAAAGACCAACACTTATCTCTTTACAAGAGAGATCTGGACCTCATGTTAGAAGTTTCTATTAAAGTAGTTTCATGTTGAATTGTTTTCAACATTGTGTTGATTAGTCAGTGTGACAAATGTAACTGACCATGCTGTAATCAAGAATGGTGAACAATGATTGCATTTCCCCATTGACGAGTAATGGTATGCATAGACATAGAGTGCACACCCACGCTCTCCAACTTTCTTTGGCACTAGCAAGTCTCAGTAGACTGAGGTTTGGACTTGAACCCTGAACAATGGGATGTGAAGTTCCTATATAGCTGATAGCATTGGTTACTAATGCACAGTAACACGAAAGACTGGTTCACATTCCCATGCCAACTCAAGCTGATTGTCACGTGAAAGTCCACCACACTGGTAAAGAATGTAGCTACACCAACAACCCTAAATAAGGTCTAGTTGTTAATGGTGGTACAGAGTAATACTTGCTGTATATCAATCATTATAAAGCAAAATCATAACAATGATAACAGTGGGACTTCTCTAAAACATACTTGTCTGAGAGTTTGGAGGTATTTCCCATTTATCTTGGATAGATTGTGAAACAAGACTGCATTTAATAAACGGTGTATATTCTCAGTGATGTAATCATTAATCTAAAAGCACTGGTCTGATGAAGCTAATGCAATGTAACTTGTGACAACTTCGCACACAATTACAATTGAAGTCAGAAGTTTACATACACCTTAGCCAAATACATTCAAATTCAGTATTTCACAATTCCTGACATTTAATCTGAGAAAATAATCCTCGTTTTAGGTCAGTTAGGATCACCACTTTATTTTAAGAATGTGAAATGTCAGAATAATAGTAGAGAGAATTAGTTATTTTCAGCTTTTATTTCTTTCATCACATTCCCAGTGGGTCAGAAGTTTACATACACTCAATTAGTATAAGGTAGCATTGCATTTTATTGTTTAACTTGGGTCAAACGTTTCTGATAGCCTTCCACAAGCTTCCCACAATAAATTGGGTGAATTGTGGCCCATTCCTCCTGACAGAGCTGGTGTAACTGAGTCAGGTTTGTAGGCCTCCTTGCTCACACATTTTCTATAGGATTGAGGTCAGGGCTTTGTGATGGCCACTCCAATACCTTGACTTTGTTGTCCTTAAGCCATTTTGCCACAAATTTGGAAGTATGATTGGGGTCATTGTCCATTTGGAAGACCCATTTGCGACCAAGCTTTAACTTCCTGACTGATGTCTTGAGATTTTGCTTCAATATATCCACATAATTTTCCTCCCTCATGATGCCCTTCTATTTTGTGAAGTGCACCAGTCCCTCCTGCAGCAAAGCACCCCCACAACATGATGCTGCCACCCCCGTGCTTCACGGTTGGGATGGTGTTCTTCGGCTTGCAAGCCTCCCCCTTTTTCCTCCAAACATAACGATGGTCATTATGGTCAAACAGTTGTATTTTTGTTTCATCAGACCAGAGGACATTTCTCCAAAAAGTACAATCGTTGTCCCCATGTGCAGTTGCAAACTGTAGTCTGGCTTTTTTATGGTGGTTTTGGAGCAGTGGCTTCTTCCTTGCTGAGCGGCCTTTCAGGTTATGTCGATATAGGACTTGTTTTACTGTGGATATAGATACTTGTGTACCTGTTTCCTCCAGCATCTTCACAAGGGCCATTGCTGTTGTTCTGGGATTGATTTGCACTTTTCGCACCAAAGTACGTTCATCTCTAGGAGACAGAACGCGTCTCCTTCCTGAGCGGTATGACGGCTGCGTGGTCCCATGGTGTTTATACTTGCATACTATTGTTTGTACAGATGAACGTGGTACCTTCAGGTGTTTGGAATTTTCTCCCAAGGATGAACCAGACTTGTGGAGGTCTACAATTTTTCTGAGGTCTTGGCTGATTTCTTTTGATTTTCCCATGATGTCAAGCCTGAGTTTGAAGGTAGGCCTTGAAATACATCCACAGGTACACCTCCATTGACTCAAATGATGTCAATTAGCCTATCAGAAGTTTCTAAAGCCATGACATAATTTTCTGGATGTTTCCAAGCAGGTTTAAAGGCACAGTCAACTTAGTGTATGTAAACTTCTGACCCACTGGAATTGTGATACAGTGAGTTATAAGTGAAATAATCTGTCTGTAAACAATTGTTTGAAAAATTACTTGTGTCATGCACAAAGTAGATGTCCTAACCGACTTGCCAAAACTATAGTTTGTTAACAATACGTTTGTGGAGTGGTTGAAAAACAAGTTTTAATGACTCCAACCTAAGTGTATGTAAACTTCAACTGTTCCATAGCTGGCATAAGCATGATTGGTTGGATCATGGTACTGGCATTTGAAAGGTTTAGTTGCCAATATACAGTATACTGTAGTCGTAGTCAATATATGGAATCATGTAGTAACCAGAAAAGTGTTAAACAAATCAAATATATTTGAGATTCTTCAAAGTAGCCACCCTTTGCCTTGATGACAGCTTTGCACATTCTTGGCATTCTCTCAACAACGTAGAAAATAGTAAAACATAAAGAAAAACCTTGAATGAGTATGTGTGTCAACACTTTTGACTGGTACTGTATCTTAACTTCTAGTGGCTTTGACATCTTTTCATTAAATCAGTACTATTTAGGTACCATGACATTTACGATCTGTATGTGTAAAGCACATTGAAAATGAACAATCCTCCCAAATTTCCTAATGTGAGGTGTCCTCTCAGAAGAACATTACATTTTTTAAAGAAAGTTCAGGAACAAAATGGTGAACAAGCATGGAAAACTGCGATTACACACATGACACTCAGAAAGCAAGTAAACAAACATTCCATTACGTTCGGTCTGATCCTTCTACTGTATGAAGAAGATATATATATTTAAATACACTTAATTTGTCTGTTTGCTGGAAACTAAAGAGCATCTCTGAATAGAATCCAAGCCAGGAACTACACTCTTAGAAAAAAAGGTGCTATCTAGAACCTACAAGCTGACCCCATAGGAGAACCCTTTGAAGAACCCTTGTTGGTTCGAAGTAGAACAAATTTGGGTTCCATGTAGAAAGTTTTACACAGAGGGTTCTACATGGAACCCCAAATGGTTTTTCCCGGAACCAAAAACATTTTTTACCAGGAACCAAAAAGGGTTCTCCTATGGAGACAGCCGAAGAACCCTTTTGGAACCTTTTTGTGTCGAATAATCTCATTCTCTGGGTGATGGAACGTGATTTACAGCCAGTAGCCATACTATACAGGCCAGGCTGCTTGACAGGGATGGATATTTGGAGAGCACACAGAAAACAAAGGCCTGTACCCTGGATAGGAGGAAGAAGGTGCCCGTTCCTGTCCCAGACAAACCAGGATCAGGACTTTAATGCAGGCGAACTTAAATCCGTTTTACCTAATTTCTACCAGCATGTCACATGTGCAACCAGAGGAAAAATAACTCTAGACCACTTTTACTACACACACAAAAATGCATAGAAAGCTCTCCCTCGCCCTCCATTTGGCAAATCTGACCATAATTCTATACTCCTGATTCGTGATTACCAACAAAAACTAAAGCAGGAAGTACCAGTGACTCGTTCAATACAGAAGTAGTCAGATGAGGTGTACGCTACACTACAGGACTGTTTTGCTAGAACAGACTGGAATATGTTCCGGGATTCATCCAATGGCATTGAGGAGAATACCACCTCAGTCACCAGCTTCATCAATAAGTGCATCGACGACGTTGTCCCCACAGTGACCGTACGTGCATATCCCAACCAGAAGCCATGGATTACAGGCAACATCCGCATCAAGCTAAAGGCTAGAGCTGCCGCTTTCAAGGAGCGGGACACTAATCCGGACACTTATAAGAAATCCCGCTATGACCTCAGATGAACCATCAAACAGGCAAAGCGCCAATACAGGATTAAGATTGAAACCTAATACACCGGCTCTGACGCTCGTTGGATGTGGCAGGGCTTGCAAACTATTACGGACTACAAAAGGAAACCTAGCCGCAAGCTGCCCAGTGACGCGAGCCTACCAGACAAGCTAAATCCCTGTGCCCAAGAAAGCAAAGGTAACCTGCTTAAATGACTACCGCCCCGTAGCACTCACGTCAGTAGCCATGAAGTGCTTTGAAAGGAAACCCTAGATCCAACCCAATTCGCATAATGCCCCAACAAATCCACAGATGATGCAATCTCAATCGCACTCCACATTGCCCTTTCCAACCTGGACAAAAGGAACACCTATGTGATAATGCTGTTCATTGACTACAGCTCATTGTTCAACACCACTGTGCCCACAAAGCTCATCACTAAGCTAAGGACCCTGGGACTAAACACCTCCCTCTGCAACTGGATCCTGGACTTCCTGATGGGCCGCCCCCAGATCGTAAGGGGAAGCAAAAACACCTCTCTCACGCCGATCCTCAACACTTGGGCCCCTCAGAGGTGTGTACTTAGTCCCCTCATGTACTCCCAGTTCACCCACAACTGCGTGGCCAAACACGACTCCAACACTATCATTAACTTTGCTGACGACACAACAGTGGTAGGCCTGATCACCGACAACAATGAGACAGCCTACAGAGAGGAACTGGCAGTGTGTTGCCAGGACAACAACCTCTCCCTCAATGTGAGCAAGACAAAGAGCTGAATGTGGACTACAGGAAAGACGGGCCGAACAGGCCCTCATTAACATCAATGGGGCTGTAGTGGAGCGGGTTGAGAGTTTCAAGTTCCTTGGTTTCCTCATCACCAACAAACTATCATGGTCCAAACACACCAAGAAAGTCGTGAAAAGGGCACAACAATGCCTTTTCCCCCTCAGGGGACTGAAAAGATTTGACATGGGTCCCCAGATCCTCAAAAAGTCCTACAGCTGCACCATCGAGAGCATTCTGACCAGTTGCTTCACCGCCTTGTATGGCAACTGCTCCAGTCACCCATGTCATAGACTGTTTTCTCTGCTACCGCACAGCAAGCGGTACCGGAGTGCCAAGTCTAGGACAAAAAGGCTCCTTAACAGCTTCTACCCCAAGCCATATGACTTCTGAACAATTAATCAAAATGGCCACCGGACTATTACATTGACCACCCCCCCATTTGTTTAGTACACTGCTGGTACTCGCTATTTATTATCTATGCATAGTCACTTCACTCCTACCTGCATGTACAAATGACCTCGACTAACCTGTATCCCCATACTGGCACCACCTGTAAATAGCCTCGTTATTGTTATTTTATTGTGTTACTTTTTATTACATTTTTTACTTTAGTTTAAATGAAGATGAAGATTCAATAACTTTAGTATCGGCAGTGGATCTAAACATTGGTTACATCATGTGAATGAGGTCATCATATGTTTAATAACAGCTTTAATGATTATAGTTTGGTTGAAATGTGACTTAAATCTTGGTCCAATCGCAATCACACAACAAAGAGCAGGCAGAACACCTGCGTGTATATTTATTGAACTATATAACTATTTAGAAAATCACCTCACTTCCCAGAGCTCTGAAGAAAGAACATGTTGCCCAGCTATAATTGCTCTAAAACAAGACCCTTTTCCCTTTTTTTGCATATCCCATGAGTTGCCATTTGGGAAGAGTCTGACTTTAGGGAAATGACAGTTAAAGACAGTTACACTGAATTTAGCTTACCAATCGCCAAATGCCTATTTTGACCCAATCACCAGCTCTTCAAAGTAACTTACTACATATAGTCCAGTTTGTAACAATCTCTATGAAATGAGCTTTGAAATTATGGATTTATGTCCATTTAAAAGTGGTTAAAATTCATGCCATTTTTATGACAGTAGTATGATCAATTAAATATACATTTTCCTCAAGTTGTAGAAATGTTTGTTTACTTTTTGAAAATACTAATATTATTGCACCAAAATACCAAGAAATCTCAAAATGTATAAGATGCAAAAATTTAATTTTAGCCTGTTGTGCCTAGCCTTTAACAGTATATCAACTTTATTAGGTCTTAAGGGTTTCCCCAAAAATGTAAAACAACAGGACTCCCATGCCAGAGTGTTTGGCCAAACAGGAAGGCGAGTTTAATCTCAAGTTGACATTTCTCCAAAAATAACACAGAACACCAATTCTTATGTAATCTCAGTGCTTTGTTATGACTCATTGGCTTGCTTGGTGTGGCTCTTAGACTGGCCTTCTAACGTTTCACTTCCTACTGAGCAAAGGTCAACAGTAGGAGGGGCTGATAAAGCAGAGTAAGGTGAAGTTGCCCCAGAACAAGCGTCATCATGGAGACTATAGTAATGAAACCCAATGGGTTGCCAAGACTGTTATCTCCAATGCCATATCCACACTTTTAAACTGTTCCAAACTGGAATGGACTTGACCCAGGACACGGGATAGACAGAACAGGCCTTGATGGATTCTTATGAAGTTGTACTGTTTCTCCAGAACGCTATCACAGGCCAGAAGAGAGTGGAAATTAAATTATTTTCCCACAGCACCACTAATTGCTTACATAAAGGAGGTTTATTTGCAAAGGCTTTTCTGGAGAACTTGGCTGTTTAAGTGGAAGAAAAGAATTGCAGAAATGATTTGCTTTTGAATTTCAATGCCTATCTCTCTTTTCCATTATGCAACTGTAGCAGGAGCGATATACAAGCCAGGGGATAAATATATATATATATATATTAGTTATCATTCCTTTCCTTAGAGAAATAAATGAATCCTCATTGAGAGAAATTGGTTTCCACCACACATGAAATGACATCACCAGTCTAAAGAATTATAAGTGGGTCTATTATAAAAGCCTTTTTGTTATACGTATTTTATAGATGCCATTAGGCACTGATTGATTTGTACCTTTGATCAATTTGTCAGTAAGATAAATATCGACTTTGTTCCATAGATACAATGTGTGTACAGTACCAGTCAAATGTTTGGGCACACATACTCATTCAAGGTTTTTCTTTATTTTTTACTATTTTGTACATTGTAGAATAATAGTAAAGACATCAAAACTATGAAATAGCACATATGGAATAATGTAGTAACCAAAAAAGTGTTAAACAAATCTAAATATATTTTATACTTGATTCTTCAAAGTAGCCATCCTTTGCCTTGATGACAGCTTTGCACACTCTTGGCATTCTCTCAACCAGCTTCATGAGGTAATCACCTGGAATGCATTTCAATTAACAGGTGTGCCTTCTTAAAAAATGTTTTTGAATTTCTTTCCATCTTAATGCCTTTGAGCCAATCAGTTGTGTTGTGACAAGGTAGGGGTGGTATACAGAAGGTAGCCCTATTTGTTAAAAGACCAAGTCCATATTATGGCAAGAACAGCTCAAATAAGCAAAGAGAAATGACAGTCCATCATTACTTTAAGACATGAAGGTCAGTCAATGCGGAAAATTTCAAGAACTTTGAAAGTTTCTTCAAGTGCAGTTGCAAAAACCATCAAGCGCCATGATGAAACTGGCCCTCATGAAGATTGCCACAGGAAAGGAAGACTCAGCGTTACCTCTGCTGCAGAGGATAAGTTCATTAGAGTTACCAGCCTCAGAAATTTCAGCCCAAATAAATGTTTCAGAGTTCAAGTCACAGACACATCTCAACATCAACTGTTCAGAGGAGACTCTCTCTATCTCTCTCTCCCCCACCCCATTGGATTTTTTGCAGATGCGTGAGGTTACGACTGTTCAGAATGATGATATGATAAGAGGTTATGATTAAATAAATTGACTGTTTTAAGGATGCGATAGGTAAGGTCCTTTAGAGTTTAATTTGGGAGATGGTAACTCTTTAAAAAACCACTCTCGTGGTGCCCCAAATTCCTAAAGAGTTAATTGTTACATGATTAATTTAATCGGGTAACAATTAATCATGGTTAGTTGATTCGATAAATAACAGTCATCAGATTAATGAAAGCAAAGTCACAACACTGTGTACCCTAAGACTATGTATCCTAAAAAAACGGGCAAACCAAACATGACACTGAGTCAATTATGGAAAATAGCTTCAGTCTGAGGTGACCACTTTTGTGATCTTGGAGATGGAAAGGTGAATGGAAGGCTGAGTGATGCTTGTGTAACAGTCCCTCTGTAAAAGTTATAAATACCCTGTAGACTATAGACCTCATTGTAATCTATAGTGTTTGGTTGCCTGACTGGGAGAAGAAGGAGGGAGTTCACACAGAGGAATGCATCTAACAGATATTTAACTAAATAAACTGTGTGCCAGAATTTGGCACATTACTAGACCATATGCAAAATGCTATTTTCACTCTTTGGGCTGCGAGACCTGAAAACACTTCAGGTACTGTAGTCTGTAGTCTCTCGTTATCAGCCCTATTGTAGCTAGCAAAGCCAGAAAGCCTTCTTTTCTTCTCCACATATGGTCTTTATTACCAAGACCTCTTGTGTAGCATTCCCTGGATCAATATGTTTTTGGTACTGATTAGTCCAGACAGTTCTATTTCTAAGTTCTAAATGAGTTAAGTTCAAACATGGAGTGACATGATTAAAAACTCTGAGATTGATGTTGAATAGGTAAACAACAACACATAACCTGTCGCTGGTTTTGTGCAATCGCCCAGATAGCATCAGTATGTTTCTGACTTAATATTCATTACTGTGTTCCTCGTCAAGGGTGCCTCCTCGATTCAGAGAAGGAACAGAATGCACTGAGGGGAGTGCAGAATTGATTTCACACACTGGTACAGAGTTGAGAGGAGGGGATGAATAGATGAATAGCAGAGAACATGAAAGTGGAGGCTCAATCAGAGTGTTAGTTGATCTTAGAGAGGAGTGGCCAAGTCAAAGCGTTGCTGAGGTCACAGCAGTCCAGGCTCCTGCCGCTCTTCATCTAACACTGAACCAGGGGATTGAGATAGGGTTATCTAACAGGTTCAAGTTAATATAAGAATTTGTATTAATTATTTTTTCTATAATAATTTGTATTATTAACTACAAAGGTTATTGATTTGACTGTTGTAGAAGGTTCTTGCGTCTCAGATTTTATGAGTTGGCGTGTATGGAACATACTGTATCTGTGACAAACATGCATTGGGTAGGACGTCATAAATACATATTTGAGGATATTTTTGTATTTTTATGCCTGATGATGAGTTGAATGACCTAACAGAGATATAACGTATGAGTTGGTCTCTCTGGGTATCTCTGTGATCCACAGAGGATAAAGCATCTAAACCCCATGGAGACCAAGGTCAGCGGATAGCACAGTTTTCCCTTTTCGCTAGGGACATGCAACAAGACATTTCCCACGCTTCGAGTGTAACATGCAGTTGCCTCTCTCTTTTTCTCCCATCCTAGTTGAGGTTAGATGTAACCAAATTGAATCTACATTAAACCTCAGCAGTTTTTAATTGGCCTTTCTCTAACAGACAGGCTGTACTGAGAGTGAGCATCTATCCTATACGTACTCAACTGACAGTTCAACCAAGGCCACAGAGGATGAGGACAACTGTAGTTTTGTCTGAAAGCAAGGCTTATTCATTTACTGGCTCTCAAGCTGAAGTAGTCCTGTTTTTATTCTACCTGGTACTGTAATTCTCAAGGAACCACATATATTTGTAAGTAATAATGTTACTTACACGTATGGTTCCTTCAGGACAATGGAATTAAATAAACACAAACATTTGTCGGTAGTAAAATACGTTTATTTAATTACATTGTCCTCCAAGTGTTGAATCTTCCCTCTACTTTGGTGTGAAATGGACAATGGACACGTTGAGGAGAAGGGGAGACAAAGACTTGGGTTTAAGAAGGCTTCTGTTTTATTTAAAAGCCTAGCATGCCCACTGGTGGTTCCCTCACATAACTACCTCTTATGTCTGCACACCCAGTACAGTAGCTTGCGAAAGTATTCACCCCCCTTGGCATTTTTCCTATTTTGTTGCCTTACAACCTGGAATTAATTACATTTTTGGGGGGTTTGTATCATTTCATTTACACAAAATGCCCACCACTTTGAAGATCCAAATATTTTTTATTGTGAAACAAACAAGAAAGACACAAAAAAAGAACTTAAATGTGCTTAACTATTCACCCCCCAAAGTCAATACTTTGCAGAGCCACCAAGTCTCTTGGGGTATGTCTGTATAAGCATGGCACATCTAGCCACTGGGATTTTTTGGCAATTATTCAAGGCAAAACAGCTCCAGCTCCTTCAAGTTGGATGGGTTCCGCTGGTGTACAGCAATCTTTAAGTCACACCACACATTCTCAATTGGATTGAGATCTGGGCTTTGACTAGGCCATTCCAATACATTTAAATGTTTCCCGTTAAATCACTCGAGTGTTGCTTTAGCAGTATGCTTAGGGTCATTGTCATGCTTGAAGGTGAACCTCGGTCCCAGTCTCGTATCTCTGGAAGACTGAAACAGGTTTCCATCAAGAATTTCCCTGTATTTAGCGCCATCCATCATTCCTTCAATTCTGACCAGTTTCCCAGTCTCTGCCAATGAAAAACATTCCCACAGCATGATGCTGCCACCACCATGCTTCACTGTGGGGATGGTGTTCTCGGGGTGATAAGAGGTGTTGGGTTTGCACCATTTTAGTCTCATCTGGCCAGAGCACCTTCTTCCATGTGTTTGGGGAGTCTTCCACATGCCATTTGGCGAACACCAAACATGTTTGCTTATTTTTTTCTTTAAGCAATGGATTTTTTTTCTGGCCACTCTTCCGTAAAGCCCAGCTTTGTGGAGTGTACGGTGTAAAGTGGTCCTATGGACAGATACTACCATCTCCGCTGTGGAGCTTTGCAGCTCCTTCAGGGTTATCTTTGATCTCTTTGTTGCCTCTCTGATCAATGCCCTCCTTGCCTGGTCTGTGTTTTGGTCAGCGGCCCTCTCTTGGCAGGTTTGTTGTGGTGCCATATTCTTTCCATTTTTTAATAATGGATTTAATGGTGCACTGTGGAATGTTCAAAGTTTCAGATATTTTTTTAGAACCCAACTTTAATCTGTACTTCTCCACAACTTTGTCCTTGACCTGTTTGGAGAGCTCCTTGGTCTTCATGGTGCTGCTTGCTTGGTGGTGTTGCAGACTCTGGGGACTTTCAGAACAGGTGTATATATACTGAGATCATGTGACAGATCATGTGACACTTAGATTGCACACTGGTGGACTTTATTTAACTAATTATGTGACTTCTGAAGGTAATTGGTTGCACCAGATCTTATTTAAGGGCTTCATAGCAAAGGGGGTGAATACATATGCACGCACCACTTTTCCGTTTTACATTTTTTTGAATTTTGCTCATTTCACACCAATTTGGACTATTTTGTGTATGTCCTTTACATGAAATCAAAATAAAAATCAATTTAAATTACAGGTTATAATGCAACAAAATAGAAAAAATGCCAAGGGAGATTAATACTTTTGCAAGGCACTGTACATTTTTGGAGGAAGGTTGGCAACTCCTGCCCTTGAGTCAGTGAAAGGATGTGCTGTATCAGTTAATCCCCAAATGGTGGCAGTACTCTCCTGTAAATGTTCTCCCAGTGGTCAGCCTTATGCAGTTTCTAGGAGGTTATATAGCTTAGCTACTGACGTGTTAGCAATAAGAAGTTTGGCATTGAGAAATCACATGTACAAAAGTGGAGGCTAGTGGGAGAAGCTATAGGAGAACGGGCTTATTGTAATGGCTAGAATGAAATAAATGGAATGGAGTCAAACATGTGGTTTCCATATGTTTGATGTGTTTGATACCGTTCGATTTATTCCTTTCCAGCCATGACAATGAGCCCGTCCTCCTATTGCTCATCTCACCAGCCTCCACTGATGTACAGAAGGTAGCCTATGATGTATATCAACTTAAAGTATATTTATGTCAATACATTTGTTGTTACACAATGAAGCTATAGAGAATTACAATGGTGCAAGGTAAAATGTATTTAGACCACACACTGTAAATATCTATAAACTTGATGATTTGTACCTTTTTTTGTTCTTGTTTATACAATTTAGATTTTTATAAAGACAGCAGGGGATGAATTCCAGAGTAATTTTGCATTTTTCTTTCATGAAATTACTGAGAGAAGTTCAGGCAGTCGTGTCAGGAAGTTGATGACGCAGAGGTCTGCATCACTCTCTCTCCACTATCATGCAGATGATTTACCATGCAGACAGATGAAGTGGGCTTTGCATAACAGTCCACCTCCTCCTCCACAGCTTACTATATGAGATGGTAGACAGGATGAGGTAATAGGGAAGAAAAGCGGTGTTTCAGGGTTGTTAGAGAAAAATATCATAATCATGTTGTATTCTCTCCAAACACATAATAGCATTACAACGTATTTAAATGGTGTAATATGATTGGAAATGTCCATTGACATATTAATTTCAGTATCAGAGTCAACACATTTAGCAAGTGTATATGTCATACCTCTCTTTTGCTGAGCTAAAAGTGGACCACAGTTGCTTGGTGATTCAGCTATCCAAAACCAGGGCAAACTATCTCACCTGGAATTTGCTACTCCAGTATACTATTTCCAACATGGTTTGAGTACCCAATTGACTTGGGAAACTCCACGTTCCTCCCTCACCAACTGTTAGCACTCTACAAACTAGTACATTTCGTCTGGGTCCGGATGAGCTCTGTCATATGCTCTAACACTAACCCATCTGCGTACTTAAGGGACAGATACAAAGCAAGCTATCTCACTACAGATCGACATTTAGGAAACTTTGCACAGGTGCAAAATGCTCTTTGGTCTCTTCTCAACCCAGTTTTCAAGCTTCATTTTTTTTTTTGCATTTGCCTTCAAGAAACAACCGTTATCTCTGGTTTGTAAGCTTGATTTCCCAGTCAGAACATTGCCTGGTGCTCCACTAAAAGGAATTTCAAACAATGAGTTGATGCTGAAGAGGCTTCATCAAAATAGTCCTGAGTACCCCTCTTCAGAGTCCCAACTGCACTGAACAGGTCTCGGCAATCAGCATATGCTTACAAAACCAGCTTTATCGACACTCATCGGCTGAGATGAATGGACATTTTGTTCCCAAGAAGATCAGATGTAACTGAGATAAAAATTCAGCAGCTCTGAGTTCCACCTGCACTAGATCCACTCCTCACTGATAACATTTAAATAACAAAAATTGTATCACTGACTAGGACACTTTCATTAAGATATTGGCTGAATAAAAGAAAACTTCAAATTTCCATGGTCAAAATCAGATAACTATCCTCATCACATTAGTAGTAGGTACTTTGCAATAATGTGTAGGCAACCAACATAGTCATTACATTGCACAAACTTGTACCAAGTAATTGAGCTATTCCATGCCAGCAAATACTGAAAATATGTTTTTGTATCTCAGATTGTCTGGCAGTTCTCACATAGAAACTTAATTTTGTATGTTTGAAATACTTTTTACATTTGTAACACAAATCATTTTTGAGAAAACCATGATGATAGTGGCCATTTTAGGCCATTTTTTAGACTTATACATGCCCCCCTCCAAGAACCAGACAACACCTTGATGTCATTATACTCCTAATAGGCGTATCACTACATTATGAAATACAATTTGACATATTAATTCATTCAACATTAAAACTATTACTATCTCAAAAGTACCCTTTTTCATTTTGTTAATTTTTTTATACATATTGTTTTAAACAATATTCTCTACAATATTCCCAAAGTGAGCTCTCTGCTACTTTTAAAATGATGATACATTTTTGAGCACCAGCAACACAGTCAATGGGAAAATGGATTCAAAGGGAACTCCCTCTGCTGGTGATTTGCTGAATATTCAATTCTATAGGAGGGCTGTGATTGGCTAAGGACCTATAATGTCAATTCCTATGTAAAAAATCGATAATTGATCGAAAAGTGCAGGGAGCTCACTCTGGCAGTTTGATGTGCTTTAAGAGTATATTGTTCCAAACAATATGTCTAAAAATAAGCAAAATCAAAAAGGGTACTATTGAGATATTAATACTTATATTTTTTTATGTTGAATGTTTATCCATAATGTAGCAATACTCCATATTTTAGAGCAAACTATAAGGAGTATAATGACACCAAAATGTTCTTTGCACCATGTATGGTTCCCCGGTGGGTGATAGGGTCTCACAAGAGGCATGTATAGCTCTAAAAAGGGCCTAAAATGGCCACTTTCATCATGATTTTCTTTTGTGATCTATGTAAAAAGCCTGTTAAACATCGTTCCTCCCAATGAAGTTTTTATGTGGGAATTGCTATAACAAGTACCCAAATTATTTTTGGGCTATGCTGACATGTAATAGTGATAGTTAATGTTGAGGCCACAGTACTAAGTCATAAAAACGGTTTTACATAATCTCAGCAGGAGATTAAACCACTGTGGATATGTTAGATGGCTGGTGTGGTTGTAGCAGCCCTGTCACAACGCTAGCTTGATTTATGTCCTTTATTGTCAAAGATCGATGACTTGTCCAAACAAAAATGACTAACAAGGCTTTATGACTCTCTATTACGTAGATGCTCTCACACTATCTCCCTTTTATTTCCTGTTTCCAAGAACTAACTTCCATTTCACACCATGTGAAACGAAAGCTCACATAGTCAACACAATGCACATACAATGCACAATGAGACAAAAGCATTGTCCGTTAGCTGACAAGAACATTTAGTGTTCCTGATGCTTTGTAATACAGGCCAAACAGTTGCCTTGGTGACCCAATCAGTGTATGGCGTGACACCTGCTAGTTCATCTCACTGCAGAGTGGGCTTAATAAAAATAATCACAGGCTCATAGTAATCATAGCAATGATAGAGTATGAGCAAACATGTTCTATCATCATCCGGAGAGAGGAAGTAGTGTTGTTAAATGAAGTCGGATATCCTACCGCATTGAGATGGATGCTGCCTAGCTTCCTAAGGATAGGCTCTGTTTAGTATCCATGGATAAAAAGCTTAAAATACATGGATAATTCTGTATATGCTTCATATTAATTATGCTTAACCGTATCAGTCAACAGTATAAATATATTGCACAGAATGTTAGTATTTTTTTTAAACAGTATTGTACTACACTGTCAAAATCATCTCGAATTTGCTATTCATTTACCTAATAAATATTGGGTGTCTGCAAATCTTCTCAAACTTTGACCGTCACTGACTCGAATCAACCATTTGCGTATGGAAGTGATATTATTGAAAGTAAGACAGACACAGTTTCAATATTCAAATATTTGTTTTTTATTCAAATAACTTAGCATATTCTTTCTGTCATGTAAAAACAACAACAGTATCAGACAACAGTATAAATATATTGCACAGTTTTTTCTTCCTCTCTTTGTCTTGTTAAATACATTATTTAACACATAGAGACAACAGAACTGAGTAGAAACAAATAAATAGTATAAATACTCATTTGCATGTAGAAAACATGCAGGGTTCGGGAGTAACTGATTACATGCAATCAAATACATGTAATCTGATTACAAACTGCAACTGTAATCAGTTACAGTATGTTACCAGCAAAACTATTATAATCAGATTACAGGTACTTTGTAAGAACTCGATGATTACTTTTGAATTCAGCAAGGATGTTTGAGGAAAAATACATTTACACCTTTCTGTTTTCTCAATGACAATCAATTCAGCATTGAAAAAAGGCTCAAGTTTAATTGTTCCACCTTAGTGATTCTGACCACAAGTCAGAGGCCACTATGATGACACACCAAATGTATTTGATGGATGCTTTTTGTCTTCTTCTAAAGCCTCTTAAGGGGAAAGTCATCTAAATGTAATCCAAAAGTTACTTTACTGATTACAATTTTGGGCAAGTAACTGTAATGGATTACATTTACAAAGTAACATACCCAACCTTGAAAACATGTCTAGTTACGAACACAGTGCGACATTGATGCAATAGAATGAGACACTATATCAGTGTACCTTTGATTGTTAAAGTCCAACTCATTGTCAATGCATCCTTTACACACTTCCTTCAGCCCACTCTGTATCTCCATACATTCACTAATGATAGTCCACATCACGTGGTGATATTGCCATCTCGGTTCTTGTCCCAACTTCTGTCCATATGGGGTATCACCCCGTCTGTCTTTTCTCTTTCTCTTCCCTCCTTCAGAGCTCTATGGGGATTGACAGTCTTCATCTTTGAAAATAGCTGGCATCAGCATTTCCCCATCTCTTGTCCGCTCATGACGAGACATCTGTCCACCTCCATCTGTAGACATTCCCATATTAAGGCTTCACGCCTGGTCAACGTTCAACGGCGCTAAGTTCCTTTTCTGTTCAAACTTTAGATGACCACACTAGGTCCACTGCTACTAGTTCACGCCTTCTTGGAGGTGGATGTGCACTTGGCACAGAGCTGGCTGATATGGTCTTTGTAAGCCGGGGAACGGAGGAAGCGAGGGTAGCAGTCCTTTGCCATGAGAAGATAGATCCTGTGCTGGGCCATGTCGAAACAGGACGTAGATGGATCTTTCAGGTTGGCCCTGGTGATGTCACGAGTCTCGTGGTCAATGTTCACCTGGAGATAGAGAATGGAAAGAGAGAGGTTAGTCAGCTGCTGCAGTCTGAATGAAGGTGTGTTATTTTTTTTATTTATAGTTGTAATAAAGTTGTAATTTATAGTTGTAATAAAGATGATTGAAATTGGGATGCCATAGAAATTTCATTGGTGAGGGAGAATAAAGCAAGCTTTTGAGGGATGCATACCTCTCGCGGGGCGTCGGTGCAGATGAACTCATCATAGATTCTCTGGGCTTTGGCGGCCAGCTTGGCAGCAGACTTAGTGCTCCTGAAGTCCTCACAGGCAAAGTAGAACGCAATGTTTTCCTCGCTGAACTCTGACACCAGGAAATCTGTGAAGGCTATCAGTCCATCTGATGAAGAGAGAGAGAAAATGAGAGAGAGATTAATATTGGTACAGTTCAATAACAATGATGCTATTTAGTAGGCTATCCTAGCATCTGTGTCCTTGCATTACCTACTGTGTGGGTATGTGTGTGTACATTAGTGTGTGTGTGTATGTGTGTGTGTCTCTACATGTGTGTACAAGTGTATGCATTTGTCTGTATCTTGTGGAATAACCCCCAGCACTGTGCCAGCATGTGTATTCCACAGCAGCGGCTGTGTGATGTTGTGAGTATCAAATCTCTTATCTTCATAATTAGCAAGCTCCCAGTAATACTCTATAAGCACCTGGGGCTAAAATGGGACTATATATATATATATATATATATATATATATATATAAATATTTTTAAATGGGACAAAATATCCTACTCTAACCTAAGTGCAGAATTAAAGGTTTTTTTTGTCGCATCTCTGCAGAACTAGTTGTGTGTGTGTGTGTATATATGTGTGTGGGCAGTGAAGAGTAAGGTTTACTTACATTTATTGGACAGCAGCTTTTCGAAAGACTCTTTCCACCTCATGCATTCTTCCAGAGTAGGTCTAGTTTTGCCTATTTTGCAGCTTGATAGACTCCAGTTGGATTTTTGCAGAAAGTTGACCATTCTTGATTTCAGTTCCTTGGCCCTAAGGAGAGAGAATAATATCATAGGTAAGATAAATAATGCAAGTCCTTGAATTGAGTCCTTGTTCAGTACAATATTTTGCTACTAACTAGTCATTAACAAATTGAGACACGTCTCCTCGCTGCAAGGTCTAAATTTAGAATCCACTAAAACCGCCTTCACCTTCATCATTACTGAAGCTGGAAAGTCAAATAATAATCCCCTTTAATCCTTTAATCCAAATGCCAGAGACAGCGACAGTGAATAGTTGTATGTACCTTTCTAGGCAGGTGGAAGACAGAGCTAGTCCTTTGCACATAGTTGATGTGGATGTCAGAGAGCGGTACGTAGTGTAGGTAAGTAAATCCTTCGAGTTCAGGCGAGCAGTTGGACTGAGATCAGCAGAGTGTGTCTGCAGTGAGGGAGCAGAGAGCTTTTATTATCCAGCCTGAGACTTGTCATCAGCCTACTCAGCCAATGACACGGCCTCGAGACTGTGTGTGTGTGTGTGTGTGTGTGCACGCGTGCGCACGTGTGTGAGAGAGGGAGATACAGAGAGAGAGATGGGGAAGGAGCACGAAAAATAGGAAGGGAGGGAGGGTGTGAGAGAGAGAAAGAGAGAGGGAAATATAGGAGAGCGAGAGATGGAGGGCGAAGCTGGGAAATTACTTTTCAACATCCCTGAAATCAAACAAGTCTTTTGTGTTGTTTGTTTTCTTTCTGCTCTCTGAAAACATGTTATTGGCTGATTGGACAAAATGAATCTCCCACTTACATGGGCCAGCGGATGTTTGTCGGTGTGTGTCGGTGTGTGTCGGTGTGTGTGTGCATGGATGTGTTTGTATGCATATGTTTGTGCGTGTATGTGTGGCAGTGTTTACTAACCATAAGGAAGAGGTGTCAACATGTTCACTGTTATATCCACCACCTGTTGGATGTCACCTCGACAAGGATGCTCTTCCTTTGTCTGTTGTTAATGATCACTGCTTGGACACACACATGCACACACACACAGGAGACAACAGGGGAGATAAAATGAGAATACAGTCATAACCCCTTAACAAAGATGATCTCATACAGTAGATACAACAAGTCCAGGGGCCTCATTTATCAATCATGTACAGGCACACATTTTTTACATTAATAATCCATATTAAGTACAGTAATTTGTTAAATTAGAGGCATGTGTGAAAGTTTAATAAATCACACTTTTTCTATGTGTTTTAAATTTCATTTGTAAGTAGTATTTTAGAATAACTACGCAATATTGATAAATGAGGCCCTAGGGCTGGTTTCAGGGAAGGAAATGTGGTTTGATTATTTAGTCTTGTTTAATGATCATTATAATGTTTGATTGGATATACACAGCTCCTTGATATTCCAAAAATGGAAAGGTTGATAGCATCTCCGGTAAATGACTGCAGATGCTATCACCTTTCCTTTTTTTAGGAATATCAAGGATCTACAATGACTCAGATAAACACCTCATTCCAGTGGCGCCACATATACTGTATATATTAAAGTTTACTGGAACCAGGAACCACTTAAGATAAATAATATTTTACCTGCACCTCACATTCAGGAGAAAACACAGGACAAATATTAATTTGGGAAATACAATACAAACAGATGTAAAAACACAAACACACACTACAATGAAACAGAAACTTCCATCATCATACCCATTGTTTTGAGCCCTTTGAGCCCTTTTTCAATAAACTCTCTCTACACAACAGCTCTGCCTTCATAGTTGCATGTACAGTATATCATCATAATGTCATCAGAGACAGATGCATAATTTTCATTGCCCATCCTTCTTGCATGACCCTAGAGAAAAAAACATATGACTGTGCAATACACAAACATAATGAATCAGAGCATTAATAAAGCGTAGTTAGCGATGATGAGGATGAATCAACCTGCATCATCCGTGTATGATTCATAAAATAGACCATAGGGACCATTCGGGTTAGCTAACGCTCCACACAGGGGCATCATACACCAATTATTTTAGAGGGGGCACGAATTATGTAGGATGTAGAAGGGGAAAGTTGGGAGAATTTAGCATTTTTCAAACACCTGAAACAGCTTTTCCTTGCAATCTAGAACCATAATCATTATGGCTAATTCTATGTAAACAATATGTGCATTTTTCTGCATAGTTTACAGTGGGGCAAAAAAGTATTTAGTCAGCCACCAATTGTGCAAGTTCTCCCACTTAAAAAGATGAGAGAGGCCTGTAATTTTCATCATAGGTACACGTCAACTATGACAGACAAAATGAGAAAAAAAAATCCAGAAAATCACATTGTAGGATTTTTTATGATTTTATTTGCAAATTATGGTGGAAAATAAGTATCTGGTTAATAACAAAAGTTGCCAGGAGAACGCTACCTACCCCAAATTATAGTGCCAACTGTAAAGTTTGGTGGAGGAGGAATAATGGTCTGGGGCTGTTTTTCATGGTTCGGGCTAGGCCCCTTAGTTCCAGTAAAGGGAAATCTTAACGCTATAGCATAAGTGACATTCTAGATGATTCTGTGCTTCCAACTTTATGGCAACAGTTCAGAGAAGGCCCTTTCCTGTTTCAGCATGACAATGCCCCCATGCACAAAGCGAGGTCCATAAAGAAATGGTTTGTCAAAATCAGTGTGGAACAACATTATAGGCCTGCACAGGGCCCTGACCTCAACCCCATCGAACACCTTTGGGATGAATTGGAACTCTGATAGCAAGCCAGGACTAATCGGCCAACATCGGTGCCCGACCTCACTAATGCTCTTGTGGCTGAATGGAAGAGCATTTCCTTCAAAGGAAAGATAAACGGAGCAAAGTACAGAGAGATCATCGATGAAAACCTGCTCCAGACCGCAAAGGACCTCAGACTGGGGCAAAGGTTCACCTTCCAACAGGACAACAACCCTAAGCACACAGTCAAGACAAAGCAGGAGTGGCTTCGGGACAAGTCTCTGAATGTCCTTGAGTAGCCCAGTCAGAGCCCAGACTTGAACCTGATCGAACATCTTTGGAGAGACCTGAAAACAGCTGTGGAGCGACGCTCCCCATCCAACCTGAGAGAGTTTGAAACTCCCCAAATATAGGCATGTCAAGCTTATAGCATCATACCCAAGAAGACTCGAGGCTGTAATCACTGCCAAAGGTGCTTCAACAAAATACTGAGTAAAGGGTCTAAATACTTAAGTAAATGTGCTATGAGTTTTTTTTATTTTTAATACATTTGCACAAAAATGTTACCTGTTCTTTTATTTGTCAATATATGAAGTATTATGTGTAGATTGATGAGGGGGAAAAAATAGTCAAGGTGTCTGAATACTTTCTGAATGCACTGTATATATTTCCATAATTTATTTTTCCTTGTACCCGGCTACCGTCAGACTAGCCTTTTGAGGCGTGTGGGCATCCTAATGTGACCCCCCTTGTCATAGAGGGGTCACATTAGTTTGTAGGCCAAACTGTTAGGATGCTACCGATCAGCTGTAGCAACTTCAGACGAGTCTAATTAGCATAATAAAAAATACCCATCAAAATCTGTCACTTTAAGCTAGAAATATATGTTTTTTTGCATGGGCTGTGTCTCAATCCACCGCATCCGTGTATGTCAGCCTTCTGCACTTGATCCAAATCAGTCAGGTTTCAAGACTGGTCATTCAACTGAGACTGCTCTTCTCTGTGTCACGGAGGTTCTCCGCACTGCACTGCTAAAGCTAACTCTCTCTCCTCTGCTCTCATCCTTCTAGACCAATATGCTGGCTTTGATACTGTGAACCATCAGATCTTCCTCTCCACCCTCTCCGAGTTGGGCATCTCCGGCGCGGTTCACTCTTGGATTGCGTCCTACCTGACAGGTCGCTCCTACCAGGTGGCGTGGCGAGAATCTGTCTCCGTACCATGTGCTCTCACCACTGGTGTCCCCCAGGGCTCAGTTCTAGGCCCTCTCCTATTCTCGCTATACACCAAGTCACTTGGCTCTCTCATATCCTCAAATGGTCTCACCTATCATTGCTACGCAGACGACACACAATTAATCTTCTCCTTTCCCCCTTCTGATAACCAGGCGGCGAATCGCATCTCTGCATGTCTGGCAGACATATAAGTGTGGATGACGGATCACCACCTCAAGCTGAACCTCGACAAGACGGAGCTGCTCTTTCTCCCGGGGAAGGACTGCCCGTTCCATGATCTCGCCATCACGGTTGACAACTCCATTGTGTCCTCCTCCCAGAGTGCTAAGAGCCTTGGCGTGACCCTGGACAACACCCTGTCGTTCTCCGCTAACATCAAGGCGGTGACCCGATCCTGTAGGTTCATGCTCTACAACATCCGCAGAGTACGACCCTGCCTTACACAGGAAGCGGCGCAGGTCCTAATCCAGGCACTTGTCATCTCCCGTCTGGATTACTGCAACTCGCTGTTGGTTGGGCTCCCTGCCTGTGCCATTAAATGCCGCAGCCCGTCTGGTGTTCAACCTTCCCAAGTTCTCTCACGTCATCCCACTCCTCCGCACACTCCACGGGCTTCCAGTTGAAGCTCGCATCTGCTACAAGACCATGGTGCTTGCCTACGGAGCTGTGAGGGGAACGGCATCTCTGTTCCATCAGGCTCTGATCAGTCCCTACACCCAAACAAGAGCACTGCGTTCATCCACCTCTGGCCTGCTGGCCCCCCTACCTCTGCGGAAGCACAGTTCCCGCTCAGCCCAGTCAAAACTGTTCGCTGCTCTGGCACCCCAATGGTGGAACAAGCTCCCTCACGACGCCAGGACAGCGGAGTCAATCACCACCTTCCGGAGACACCTGAAACCCCATCTCTTTAAGGAATACCTGGGATAGGGATCAAGTAATCATTCTACCCCCCCCCCCCTAAAAGATATAGATGTACTATTGTAAAGTGGTTGTTCCGCTGGATATCATAAGTTGAATGCACCAATTTGTAAGTCGCTCTGGATAAGAGCGTCTGCTAAATGACGTAAATGTAAATGTAAATGTGGTGGAAGGTGGCTGAACTACAGTGGTGTTTGTTAGACCATTAGACAGCCAGAAAATTGATCTTCTCACGAAAACGAGCGGTTTGGCCTACAAACTATTGCACTCTTTGGAAAGAGGAGACTCTCAATAACACAATGGTGTTTTCCGCTTTGCTCAACGTCCCCCACAAGTTTCACAGGACTCGTCTGAAGGTAACTCATACAAATGAATGGAACTATGGAGGTAGATTTGTGCCAACAAAAATAAGGGGTTAAATATGTGTAAAAAAAAATATATATATTTCCTGAGCTCTCTTATAGCTCCTAGTTATAGGACAGTCACTTAAAACCTTATTCCTTATGATTTATTTTTGGAGTATCTTTTTATGAAGACTTATATGAAGACAGACTAATTAAAAAAAGTAATACATTCTTAATTCCCCCCCTCTTGCTCGATTGATTTCAACTTTTTGGCGTTTTATTAGGATCCCCATTAGCTGTTGCAAAAGCAGCAGCTACTCTTCCTGGGGCCCACACAAGACATGAAACATGTCATAATACAGAACATTTGTCACATCTGCTCCTGCAATGCCCTCTACTGCTCATTGACCTGCCACCTCCCCCAGTGCTCTTTCCCTCTCTCTCTGTGTGTGTGATTGTGTGAGCAGAGACAGGTGTGCTGGATTCAGAGCAGATCCCCACCAGCTGCAACCCATTCCATAATCAAGACCTCTACAAATACTCAGTCCTGCCACTTCCACAGTTCCAGATCGTAATCTCTGCTCAGTCAGTGTACGCTTCTAGCTATTTGTTACTGTTGAGATCCTGTTACCCTGCTATCAAATCAAATGTATTTATATAGCCCTTCTTACATCAGCTGATATCTAAAAGTGCTGTACAGAAACCCAGCCTAAAACCCCAAACAGCAAGCAAAGCAGGTGTAGAAGCACGGTGGCTAGGAAAAACTCCCTAGAAAGGCCAAAACCTAGGAAGAAACCTAGAGAGGAACCAGGCTATGAGGGGTGGCCAGTCCTCTTATGGCTATGCTGGGTGGAGATTATAACAGAACATGGCCAAGATGTTCAAATGTTCATAAATGACCAGCATGGTCAAATAATAATAAACACAGTTGTCGAGGGTGCAACAAGTCAGCACCTCAAGAGTAAATGTCAGTTGGCTTTTCATAGCCGATCATTGAGAGTATCTCTACCGCTCCTGCTATCTCTAGAGAGTTGAAAACAGCAGGTCTGGGACAGGTAGCACGTCCGGTGAACAGGTCAGGGTTCCATAGCCGCAGGCAGAACAGTTGAAACTGGAGCAGCAGCATGGCCAGGTGCACTGGGGACAGCTCATGTCAGGTAGTCCTGAGGCATGGTCCTAAGGCTCAAGTCCTCCAAGAGAGAGAAAGAGAGAATTAGAGAGAGCATACTTCAATTCACACAGGACACCGAATAAGACAGGAGAAATACTCCAGATATAACAGACTGACCCGAGCCCCGCGACACATAAACTACTGCAGCATAAATGCTGGAGGCTGAGACAGGAGGGGTCAGGAGACACTGTGGCCGCATCCGACGATACCCCCGGACAGTCCCAAACAGGAAGAATATAACCCCACCCACTTTGCCAAAGCACAGCCCCCACACCACTAGAGGGATATCTTCAACCACCAACTTACCATCCTGAGACAAGGCCGAGTATAGCCCACAAAGATCTCCGCCACGGCACAACACAAGGGGGGGCGCCAACCCAGACAGGAAGACCACGTCAGTGACTCAACCCACTCAAGTGACGCACCCTTCCTAGGGATGGCATAGAAGAACACCAATAAGCCAGTGACTCAGCCCCTGTAATAGGGTTAGAGGCAGAGAATCCCAGTGGAGAGAGGGGAACCGGCCAGGCAGAGACAGCAAGGGCGGTTCGTTGCTCCAGAGCCTTTCCATTCACCTTCACATTCCTGGGCCAGACTACACTCAAATCATAGACCCACTGAAGAGATGAGTCTTCAGTAAAGACTTAAAGGTTGAGACCGAGTCTGCATCTCTCACATGGGTAGGCAGACCATTCCATAAAAATGGAGCTCTATAGGAGAAAGCCCTGCCTCCAGCTGTTTGCTTAGAAATTCTAGGAACAATTAGGAGGCCTGCGTCTTGTGACCGCAGCGTACGTGTAGGTATGTACAGCAGGACCAAATCAGAAAGATAGGTAGGAGCAAGCCCATGTAATGCTTTGTAGGTTAGCAGTAAAACCTTGAAATCAGCCCTTGCCTTAACAGGAAGCCAGTGTAGGGAGGCTAGCACTGGAGTAATATGATACAATTTTTTGGTTCTAGTCAGGATTCTAGCAGCCGTATTTAGCACTAACTGAAGGTTATTTAGTGCTTTATCCGAGTAGCTGGAAAGTAGAGCATTGCAGTAGTCCAACCTAGAAGTAACAAAAGCATGGATTCATTTTTCTGCATCATTTGTGGACAGAAAGTTTCTGATTTTTGCAATGTTACGTAGATGGAAAAAAGCTGCCCTTGAAACAGTCTTGATATGTTCTTCAAAAGAGAGATCAGGGTCCAGAGTAACGCCGAGGTCCTTGACAGTTTTATTTGAGATGACTGTACAACCATCAAGATTAAGTGTCAGATTTAACAGAAGATCTCTTTGTTTCTTGGGACCTAGAACAAGCATCTCTGTTATGTCCGAGTTTAAAAGTAGAAAGTTTGCAGCCATCCAGTTCCTTATGTGTGAAACAAAGGCTTCTAGCGAGGGCAATTGTGGGGCTTCACCATGTTTCATTGAAATGTACAGCTGTGTGTCATCCGCATAGCAGTGAAATGTAACATTATGTTTTCGAATGACATCCCCATGAGGTAAAATATATAGTGAAAACAATATTGGTCCTAAAACGGAACCTTGAGGAACACCGAAATTTACAGTTGATTTGTCAGAGGACAAACCATTCACACAGACAAACTGATATCTTTCCGACAGATAAGATCTAAACCAGGCCAGAACTTGTCCGTGTAGACCAATTTGGGTTTCCAATCTCTCCAAAAGAATGTGGTGATCGATGGTATCAAAAGGAGCACTAAGATCTAGGAGCACAAGGACAAATGAGCCTCGGTCTGACATCATTAAAAGGTATTTTACCACCTTCACAAGTGCAGTCTCAGTGCTATGATGGGGTCTAAAACCAGACTGAAGCGTTTCGTATACATTGTTTGTCTTCAGGAAGGCAGTGAGTTGCTGCGCAACAGCTTTTTCAAAAATGTTTGAGAGGAATGAAAGATTCAATATAGGCCAATAGTTTTTTTATATTTTCTGGGTCAAGGTTTGGCTTTTTCAAGAGAGGCTTTTTTACTGCCACTTTTAGTGAGTTTGGTACACATCCGGTGGATAGAGAGCCGTTTATTATGTTCAACATAGGAGGGCCAAGCACAGGAAGCAGCTCTTTCAGTAGTTTAGTTGGAATAGGGTCCAGTATGCAGCTTGAAGGTTTAGAGGCCATGATTATTTTCAGGACAACGGAGCTTTGGAGGAATATGCAGATTTAAAGAGCAGTCCGTAATTTGCTTTCTTATGATCATGATCATTTCCTCAAAGAAGTTCATGAATTTATTACTGCTGAAGTGAAAGCCATCCTCTCTTGGGGAATGCTGCTTTTTAGTTAGCTTTGCGACAGTATGAAAAATAAGTTTCGGATTGTTCTTATTTTCCTCAAGATTAGACAAAACTAGCCTGCAGAACTTGCTTTTTGGAGTGCCGTGTCTCTTTATTACGGACAGACCTTTCCCCATCTTTACAATAAATGAATCTACATGTTTTGACCATGACAGTTTACAATCTAAGGTAACGGGAAGTAATTTAGTCTCCTCAACTTGTTCAACAGCCACACCATTCATTACCAGATTCAGCTGAGGTCTAGAACTTTTTGTACCAAATACAAAGCTTAGTTTAGAGATGTTTAGGACCAGTTTATTACTTGCCACCTAGTAATAAACTTGATATCAGTATGAGTAATTGAGAAAACAGTGTTGCGTTTCTTTTTCTGTTTGGTGTCCCCTGTATCAAAATCCAACACTTTGAAATGTAGCTGACTACCTTCTGCAGGTTGTTCTCTATCCAGTGATGTAAAAAAGATTTCCAGCTTCCATGTGTTTTTTTTGTTTCACCAGCTGGTGT
Source organism: Salmo trutta (assembly GCF_901001165.1). Taxonomy (NCBI): domain Eukaryota; kingdom Metazoa; phylum Chordata; class Actinopteri; order Salmoniformes; family Salmonidae; genus Salmo; species Salmo trutta. The sequence continues at coordinate 41,319,301 of NC_042960.1, read as the reverse complement.
TCCCCCAAGTCAATATGAGTGAATTTTTGCCGCTTTCTGGTGTGTGCAGTTATTAAGGTATTTGTAAAAAAAAAAAAGTAATATGATTGTTGCACATGTATGTCAAGATAGTACATTTTATTTGTAGGTTTTAAATATTGATTTGGACACTTTAAAAATGTTTTTTGACATTGGGTTTTTTATTAAAATGTCTTCTCAACAGCAAGCAGCGACAGCATCATTTTCAACTTAAGATTTAGGCATAAAAATTGAACTTTCAACATTAGTTTCCAATGATATTGTAAAAACTATTGACTGAGTCCAAAAATGTGCTCTGATTTATTTATTTTGACACCAGAAATCAACAAATTATGGCAAATAGAATTAATATAATGAACTACCAGCATTTGGCTAGCAACTTCAAAATCTGAGAACTAAAAACTCGCTTTCCCCCAGTCTATATTGTCTGGTGGAAGGATGAAATAAAACAAATTTACTAAGTAAAATTACTTTTTTAATCTTTTTTTTAATATGTTGGCAACCATTTTATAATAGCAATAAGGCACTCGAACACGGGAATTATCGTTTAATTATTGGCTTCGCCTCGGGCCTAACAGCCCGTAGTCGGGAGCCATCACACAATAATTCCTTGGTTCTCATGCCTTATTGCTTAAACATACAGTATCATGATGTAAGCAGTCATTTACACCACTTCTGTAGAATTACCCATATACTGTGAGTTTATTTTCATATTATGAATATTTGTATTATTATTATTATTATTATTCTGACTAAGATATAATCGAGTATATTTCAATTATTTATGACATACACATTTTAAAATATATGATTTACACTTATGAACTTACAAAACTTACAACCATGCAATAGTAAAATGTGAATTTTACAACAAATCTTTGCCAATGGTTTGCTCATAGTCGTACATACCTTGAATGCAATGTCCTCCGAGATTTTAACATAAAAAATGTATGACCTGGTGTCGAGCTGAATTTTCTGACACAGACATGATGCACACAGATACACAACATACCACTGAATAGATAACCACTCTGGAGAGAGGGCGAGCGAGCGAGAGAGAGAGAGAGTTCAAGATAGGGTGAGAGAGGGCAAGTGTCACGTTCTGACCAGTAAAGGGGTTATTTGTTATTGTAGTTTGGTCAGGACGTGGCAGGGGGTGTTTGTTTTATGTGGTTCGGGGTTTGTTGGGATATGTGTTTATGTAGAGGGGTGTTTGTTTAGTGTTCCTGGGTTTTGGTTAATGTTCTGTTAGTATATTTCTATGTTCTAGTCTAGTCTTTCTATTTCTATGTTTAGTTGATGGGGTTGACCTTCAATTGGAAGCAGCTGCTTTTCATTGCTTCTAATTGAAGGTCTTATTTAAGAGGGGTGTTTTTGTCATGGGATTTGTGGGAAGTTGTTGTTGCACTGCTGTGTTAGCCTGCAATACTGTTCGGTCATTTGTTTTGTTAATTAAGTGTTCTAAATAAAAGATAAAATGAGCACTCAACCTGCTGTGCCTTGGTCCACTATATACGATGACCGTTACAGAATTTCCCACCACAAATGGACCAAGCAGCGGAGGAAGGAGCAGCAAGAGGAATGGACATGGGAGGACATCCTGGACGGCAAGGGATCCTACAGTTGGGAAGAGATCCTGGCCGGAAGGGATCGCCTCCCATGGGAACAGGTAGAGGCAGCCAGGAGAGCGGAGATAAGAGAGGCTAAAGAAGACCGGGAACGCTACAGGGGAACACGGCTGGCAAGGAAGCCGGAGAGGCAGCCCCAATCATTTTTTGGGGGGGCCACACGGGTAGTTTGGCTAGGGCAGGCAGTAGACCTGAGCCAACTCCCCGTGCTTATTATGGGGAGCATATGGAGTGGAGAGCGCCGGAGTATGTGGAAGTGCGCACGATCTCGCCCATACGCACGCACAGTCCGGTGCGAGCGATCCCAGCCCCTCGCAAGTGCCGTGCTAGAGTTGGTCATCCAGCCTGGAAGGAGGATGCCTGCACAGCACATCTGGCCACCGGTGCGCCTCCTAGGCCCAGGCTACCCTACACCTGCTCTACGCACAGCAACCATCAGGCCTCTGCACAGCCCAGTTCGCCCTGTGCCAGCACTCCGCTCGTGCAGGGCTGCTATTACCATCCAGCCAGGACGGGTTGTGCAGGAGGTACGCTCCAGACATCCAATGCCTACTCATGGCCCGGTGTATCCAGTTCCCGCTCCTCGCACTAGCCCTGAGGTGCGTGTCTCCAGTCTGGCATGTCCAAAGCCAGCACCATGCACCAGGCCTCCAGTGCATCAGCCCAGTCCAACTCGTCCTGTTCCTGCTCCTCGGACTAGCCTTGGGGTGCATGTCTCCAGTCTGGTACCTCCACTACCAGCCCCATGCATCAGGCTTCCAGTGCGTCAGCCCAGTCCAACTCATCCTGGTTGGGGAGTAAGGCCAGAGCCTGATCCACCTCCATAGTAGGTGGGTTGGGGAGCGGGGGTGTAGCACAAGAACCGTCGGTGATGGTGGCTACCCTCCCTTCCCTCCCTTTAGTTTGGGATTATTTTTTTGGGGGGGGTATTCTTTGTGTTTTTTTGTTTAGGTGCATTTTTTGTTTTGTCTGCACCTTTGCGGGGGGGGGGGGGGGTACTGTCACGTTCTGACCAGATAAGGGGTTATTTGTTATTGTAGTTTGGTCACGACGTGGCAGGGGGTGTTTGTTTTATGTGGTTCGGGGTTTGTTGGGATATGTTTTTATGTAGAGGGGTGTTTGTTTAGAGTGTTCCGGGGTTTTGGTTAATGTTCTGTTAGTATATTTCTATGTTCTAGTCTAGTCTTTCTATTTCTATGTTTAGTTGATGGGGTTGACCTTCAATTGGAAGCAGCTGCTCTTCATTGCTTCTAATTGAAGGTCTTATTTAAGAGGGGTGTTTTTTGTCATGGGATTTGTGGGAAGTTGTTGTTGCACTGCTGTGTTAACCTGCAATGCTGTTCGTTCGTACGTTTTCTTGTTTTGTTAATTAAGCGTTCTAAATAAAAGATAAAATGAGCACTCAACCTGCTGCGCCTTGGTCAACTATATACGACGACCGTTACAGCAAGAGAGAGATAGAGGGACGTTAAGTATAATACCAAAACAAGTGCAGGCGTAAAAAATGTATGTTTGTGGTGCCAATTACAAGGGATCTGCACCCGTTGAATATGTAGACCAGGTGCCCAGTGGTCTCGCCCACTGCACCACTTAGTTTTGCCTGCTGTGTGTCTGTGAGTTGTTGAGTCACTGTTGGGAAGAGGACCAGGGGAAATGTAGGCCAGTGTTCTCATCCATAGACACACGGCAGCATACAGGCAGCACTTGGGCTGATGTAGGTCAATAGACAATCAACACGCCCACCGTGCCTACTTTGATATTATTGATGGTGATGATGGTTATGTAATTATGATGGTGATAGAAATTGTTATGATGACCTAAATTATTATAATAATCTGAATGGTGATTACATAGTAGTAGTAGTGGTACTCCTTTCTTACATAAAATAATCTTCAACATAATGTTTTTGGGTGATCCTTTTTTGAATGTTATTCCCACTACTGTCTGTGTTTATTTGCAGTAAAGCCAAACAAATGGCAGACTCCAGCTGCACAAATTTCCAAAGCAAACTGTTGTCATGGCAACATGTGTTCTAATTCACTAACGAGAAATCTTACAAACGTGCCACTCTCTCTCTCTCTCTCTCTCTCTGTAGCTTCCTAATTAATAACAAACACAATTACCTGCCCAGAGCCTGCTGCTGTTATGATTGCTAGCTTCCCACTCATCACATTTACAGAGAGAATAGAAAGACATCAGCTTCCATCCCAAAGGTGGTCACTTTACATATGTTATGTTTACAGGTATGTTTACAGGTCAAGTAAGACACCTGTGTTTGTGTTGTGAAAGATGAGCACCCAATCTCTTTATGCTAGAGTTAATCAGTTACCAGTCTATGTTGATCATATGGCCAACAGTCAAGACACCACTATGCAGTCGGTAAACCCAGTCAAACACTGGGCAGCATGTGGTCAAAACCTCAGATAGTAGTGGTCAATAGACTGGACCCTAGTCAAACTCAGTCCCTCCTCTGAGGCCGAGGAGCTGTAAAATAATTTATCACAGGACAATAAAACAGACAAAACAATCATCACATTACAGGACAATGCAGTCACAGAGCAACTGTCTCAGCCCAGTCAGTATGCTATGAAAGGAACCTGCCACACACAAGGAACGTACATAGCAACATGTCCTGTCGGAGACAAGCATTAGGGACAATGGTGGCCACTATCTCTGATTGATTGCGATATTAAAGTCTGTAGTGTTCACGTGATGTCAACATATGGAATATTTACTTTTTCATAGTGTGTATGATGGGAATGCAGCTTATTGGGCTCCCAAGTGGCGAAGCAGTCTAAGGCACTGCATCTCAGTGTTCGAGGTGTCACTATGACACCCTGGTTCGAATCCAGACTGTGTCACAACTGGCTGTGATTGGGAGTCCCATAGGGCGGCGCAACCCAGCGCCGTCCGGGTTTTGCCGGTGTAGGCCATCATTGTAAATAAGAATTTGTTCTTAACTGACTTGCCTAGTTAAATAAAGGTTAAATAAAAATAAATACAAAAAATGTATTATTGCAGGTCTGGGATGGCTCTTAGGGCCCTATATGGCAATCAAACCTACCGTAGCAATGTTTTTACTAGTCTATATTCATATGGACATTCATCCCTTGAGCACACAGCTTCTTCTGAATGCTGTAAGCGTACATGGTGTGTCACCCTAGTGATTACCCAGCACTCCGTAACATTACATCACCTATTACATATGCCACTTCCAGTGCATAGCAAAGTGTGTTTGATTGAATTTGGCCTTCAGTTGATGGTGAGACAATAGAGGTTATATTGCCTGTCCCTGTGGAGTAGTACCGTGTGTAACGAGGCCTAGGCAGCATCTGTTGGTTCCTCCACCTCTTCCCTTCCGCTCTTCCCCTTTTCCCCTGGGAACTGTCAGACAGATGGTCAACCTGAGGCTCCCAAACTCATCACATTGAGCCATGTTGCCACCACAAATGGAGGGGAATATTCTGGTACAAAAAGATTAGTCATTACAAAAAGCATTGTAATTTCACACAATACTCATCACATGGCATGTGATTGAAAATGAAATTGGAATTAAAGTCGGTTGTTTCCCTGTATTAATATAGTTACTTTATTAACACTACAACCTCTAAGACATGACGCATAAAGAAGCATACGCATTCCAATGACGCCTTTCATATGTTCACATTTTAAACCTGCATAGATCATCTTTGTCTTGTTCCATACACACCTGGTTTTCATTCCCTAATCACACTGAATGTATTTAGTCCTCTGTTCCCCTCCATGTCTTTGTGTGAAATTGTTTTATGTTATGTGGGTATTTGTCACGCGCCATACTTTTGTTCATGTTCCGTGTTTTTTGGGCACATTTATGTACTTCTGTGCTTTCATTTTTGGACCGGAATTAAAAGTGCGCCTGTAACTACACTCTGCTCTCCTGCACCTGACTTCGCCCCCCGTACACACCACTAACAGTTTTCTTATTATCATTCTGCATCAACGATGTTATCCAACCCATCCCTTTCTGTGCTGTTGACTCACCTCGTGAAGGCCTTGAAAAACTGACAAACAAGTGCTGCCGGGAATCATTGCGGGCCTTTCCGGTGGCATTGAACTCAAGCAAACCGTTTTCCAGGACACACACACAAACACACACATGAACAAACACACAAACACACACGCACGCAAACAGACTGCTAATTTACCGGATTTCACAGGCATTATGGTCCATGCTGCTGCTCAACATTCACCACACCACTGGGCTTTTCACACAAGTTGCTATGGCAACCATGTCCTCTCAGGATACATAGATAAAGACAGACTTATATTAAATTATGCCTGTGGATTTGATTACATCTGTGTTAATTAAGATGGAAACACTCAACTGTTTCTGTTGACAGGTGAGGTGAATAACAGTTATGAAAAAAGCAGTGCGATGGCAGAAAGTACACTCAATAGAAAGTAACCAGAAAGTACACTTGCTGATCAATGCTGATTGGTTTACATCAATAATCATTTCTATACATTAATGCAATTATTTATGTTTGTGCAGTAGAAGTACAGGATATTACACCTTTGGAAGTACAAACAGGAGAATATTTGTTCCAAGGGAGAGAGAGCTAAACTCTTCTCTTTTGCTAGCCACTTTGAATACTTTCTGTTGAATAAAGGTTGCACTCATCATTTTTGTAACAAAAATAAAAAATTTTTGGGGGGGGGGTGACTAAAAGCCTTCATAATTTTTTCATGACCCAAATCATGACCCAACACATGATTGATGATCCAGCCTCGTCTTTACCTGTGACCCAGAATGAACTAGCAGGACACAACAATTGGTCATGGACACCCATTTAGAAAACATTGTCCAAGACTGATCTCCTGTTTCCTGAGAGCAGTGGAAAGCAGAGCATCTTCAAAGAAGCAGCTGAATCCATCATCTCTGAGCATCTAATACCCAATACCAAATGCATTCCTCCCAGTATGATCCAAATGGAGCTGCAATCCAAAGCATAGTGAGAGATCTGGGGAAGGATAAAATGAGATACATTGGAGAGAATGCATAAGGGGCTAGTAGACTGATAATACCTTGGGGCTAGGTAAAGTATAATTATGATATGTGGTGGCTGCGTAAGGTAGAGTGAGACCTCATTTCTACCAGCATGTCACATGTGCAACCAGAGGGGAAAATGCTCTAGACCACCTTTACTCCACACACAGAAACATGTGCAAATCTCTCCCTCGCCCTCCATTTGGCAAATCTGACCATAATTCTATCCTCCTGATTCCTGCTTAAAGGGAAAAACTCAAGCAGGAAGTACCAGTGACTCGCTCAATACAGAAGTGGTCAGATGAAGTGGATGCTAAGCTAAAGGACTGTTTTGCTAGCACAGACTGGAACATGTTCCGAGATTCATTCGATGGCATTGAGGAGTATACCACATCAGTCACCGGCTTCATCAATAAAGTCACCCCCACAGTGACTGTACGTACATATCCCAACCAGAAGCCATGGATTACAGGCAAAATCCGCACTGAGCTAAAGGCTACAGCTGCCGCTTTCAAGGAACTGTTTGATGGTTTGCCCTCTGACAAACCTTCAAACAGTCAAACCGTCACTACAGGACTAAGATTGAATCCTACTACACTTGCCCTGATGTTCGATGGATGTGGCAGGGATTGCAAACTATTATTACAAAGGGAAACCCATCCTTGAGCTGCCCAGTGATGCAAGCCTACCAGACAAGCTAAATGCTTCTATGCTCGCTTCGAGCTAAGCAGCATTTAACCATGCATGAGAGTACCAGCTGTTCCGGACAACTGTGTGATCACGCTCTCCATAGCTGATGTGATTAAGACCTCTAAACAGGTCAACATTCACAAGGCCGCAGGACCAGACGGATTACCAGAACGCCTACTCAGAGCATGCACTGACCAACTGGCAAGTGTCTTCACTGAGATTTTCAACCTCACCCTGACTGAGTCTGTAATACCTATATATTTCAAGTAGACCACCATAGTCCCTGTGCCCAACAACACATCTCCGTAGACCCCACGTCTGTAACCATGAAGTGCTTTGAAAGGCTTGTCATGACTCATATCAACACCATCATCCCAGAAACCTTAGACCCACTCCAATTCGCATACTGCCTCAACATATCCACAGATGACGCAATCTCTATTGCTCTCCACACTGCCCTTTCCCACCTGGACAAAAGGATCACCTACGTGAGAATCCTGTTCATTGACTACAGCACAGCATTCAACACCATAGTGCACCTTACACAACAAACACATTATTTCCCTCCTTGAACAGACTCTTCCTCACTCTCTTCCTAACAGATTGATGGAGGAACAAACAGGCCTTAGTGTGTGATGACAGTAGTGTGATGACTGTGTCTCTGTGTGTGTGGGTGGGTTCCCCCAGGCCTTTCTAGGGACCAGAGAGACCTTTTATACGCTCGTATTAAATCCTAATCGAATGTTCTTTTGTATCGTGAGTTTAAGACACTGTGTTGTGGAGCCAGTGGCATCATGCCCATAGGGGGCACAACAACCAATGCCCTCAGATAAAAAAAACATCATTTTTAAACTCACATTTTATCATAATAATTTAAAAAAAGATCTGTCAGTGGTATTTTGTGGAGGGGGCACACTGTCCAGCCCCCCTTCCCCCTATTCTCCCTAGTAAGTGGTTCCTTCCCAGGTGCACGGAGCAAAGATATGCTAGGCAGGATGCTAGATAATAGTGTGTGCAGTATCATCAGTGGAAGAGGAGAGAGAGTGCAGACTGACACATACAGTGTTTGATTTGATTTTAGCTGACGGTGATAGGGAGGACTCACAGGTAGGTATGTTTGTAAATTAATTTGATCAAGCTATATAGCCTATTGATTCCTTCTTGATGAATAATACAATTTAAATCTTTTGTTGTTTCTCTGTAATACTAGCCACCTAGAAATTTTATGAAGTTGGCTTTAGCTAGACACATAGGATCCCAACCTCATAACTAGCTACCAAGCCATTTCAGACCATCAATCAAATTAAAGTAGCTTGTCTAACTATCTTAGCTGGCATGCCTGCTGGCAAGGTTGTTAGACTTTAGAAAAACATGCAATAACTAGTATTTTATTTTTATTTTATTAGCATCCACATTAGCTGATGCTAAAGCAACAGCTACTCTTCCTTGGGTCCACAAAAAACATGACATAATACATAACATTAATAGACAGAATGACATCAATTTAAAAAAAGTATACACATTTTCATACATTTATGTCTTCCTAATCATGTGATACATACAGTGGCTCCTCCTTTAAAAGTTGTGAGCTTAAACCGCGGGACTCAAACCGCGGGTACCCAGCGTCACAGCTTCATTGCTCCAGACCACCGCCAGGGGGAGTTAGAGCACTCATTTTTAGCATTTGGGTCCCAAGGTGTTTATATGACCAATCACATCGACTGGTTCCAATTACGAATCTGACGCGAGCCACCCGTCCCTGGTGACTTTCTTCAGCAAAGATGGCTGACAAAACATTAAGATGGAAGCAAATTTAAGTAATTATAACGTCATAACAAGTCAAACAAAAAATGTACAATTGAGAGGAATATGTTAGTTAATGTAGAGACAAACGATAGTGCATATTTTTTTGTCAAAAAGTACATTTACGAAAATCGCTATTTTGCAAGTTTTTTTCAGTCATATCCAATACCAGGTGTATCAAACTCCATTCTTTAAATTATGTATTACAATTATACACTTCAACAGTGTTTACCACTCCTGCTCCTGGGACATCAATGATTACACATTGTAACTATGCAATTGACTAGAAACATGATTTAAGTAAAGGCTGATTTGTAATTCATATATACAGAATAACAAACAGTACATCCTGCCAGCACACCCACAAGCGAGCCACTCAGGCGGAGAATGACGGCGAGGAACGAGATGGGAATAACAATCCAGGATATTTGCTCTGAGACAGGCATAATAATGCAATGAAACAAGCAGGGAGTAGGTTTCAAACCCTCAACATTATAGCCCGAAGTCCAGTACGCTATTGACTGTGCCCAAATGTATTAATTGGGGTTGGGGCTGATTGTGGCTAAAAACACTTTATCAAATGGAATCTTTGACGTGGAAAGGGGAAAAGTATTATTATTAGTTTTTCACAAGCATAGAAGGATGGGCTATTAGCTGAACAATAGACTATTCAACCTTTACTATAGAATTGTCTAATAGCTGAGCTAGGTGTGAAACCCCCCTCCCCAACTTGAGCTAGGTTTGAACCCCCCCCCCCCCCAACTTGCAACAAATAATTTATATCTATCGTTCCACATCTACCTACACACGTATCTACCAACACACGGTTAATGTTCTGAAAAAAATATATACATATATATATATATTGGCCATGGTTCCCAAGTGGCACAGCAGTCTTAGGCACTGCATCTCGGTGCAAGAGGCTTTACTACACTCCCTGGTTTGAATTCAGGCTGTATCACATCCGACCATGATTGGGAGTGCCATAGGGTGGCGCACAATTGGCCCAGTGTCATCCGGGTTTGGACGGGGTAGGCCGTCATTGTCAATAAGAATTTGTTCTTACCTGACTTGCCTAGTTAAATAAGGGTTCAATTTAAAAAACAACTGGCGGCAACCGCAGTGCAATCAATAGGAGGTGAACAGTGGCTGGTGCTGAAATATAGCTATAACTTTTTATGCAAGTGTTGCACACCAACAGATGCAGAAAACCTACACCAGTCGAGCAATTCATTTCAACAATGATCTTCATTTTAATTTGACTTCACAAACAACAAGAGGGCTTAATTGGAGTCTATTTCTTTGAAGCCTAGACCTATATAAAATAACTTAACTGGCTGAGGTAGGCTATGAGGCTTAACAGCCTAATAGAAGTAGGATTTTTTATTAGGCCTACTTACAATTGCAACTGGTCAAAAATGTAGCATCCTACATAAAACAAGAATTTAAAGAAAAAAGTCTGCACGTTCAAACTAAAACAATGTAACTAATAATGAGAGCACACATTTGTAAATCCCAAACTCTAAAAGTAATTGGAAAGGTAGATACAAATTATGTGTGAAATTGTGGTTACAATAAAGAATGTAGCCCATCATGCAAATGTTTCCTATTAGCAGGACAATAGACTTTTTATAGCCCAGCTACTGTTGTGAAAATCCCTCAACTTGCAATATATTCGATACTTAAGTACTCTGAAGTGTTACGTTTCTAACTCAAAACAGCATTTCTTCATCAACATCTTTACGCTTTCGTTAATCTTCTTGATCTTCTTCCTTTTTTTCTGTAGCAATTTTGAGAAAATTGCTCAAGTGCCACGGTTGATTTGTCTGTGAAGATGATGTTATTGAATGTCTCACCAGCTTTGATCCATGCCTGGGCCTGCAGGATGCATAGTTCTTTGTTTGTCAGACGGATCATTGGGTCGAAACTACAGAACAGTACAAAACAAGCGAACACACATGGTTAATGTTCTGATAATTAAAAAATATATATAATAATAATCTATATATATATATATATATATATATATATATATATATATATATATATATATATATATATATATATATATATATATACACTGCTCAAAAAAATAAAGGGAACACTTAAACAACACAATGTAACTCCAAGTCAATCACACTTCTGTGAAATCAAACTGTCCACTTAGGAAGCAACACTGATTGACAATAAATTTCACATGCTGTTGTGCAAATGGAATAGACAACAGGTGGAAATTATAGGCAATTAGCAAGACACCCCCAATAAAGGAGTGGTTCTGCAGGTGGGGACCACAGACCACTTCTCAGTTCCTATGCTTCCTGGCTGATGTGTTGGTCACTTTTGAATGCTAGCGGTGCTTTCACTCTAGTGGTAGCATGAAACGGAGTCTACAACCCACACAACTTTCTCAGGTAGTGCAGCTCATCCAGGATGGCACATCAATGCGAGATGTGGCAAGAAGGTTTGCTGTGTCTGTCAGCGTAGTGTCCAGAGCATGGAGGCGCTACCAGGAGACAGGCCAGTACATCAGGAGACGTTGAGGAGGCCGTAGGAGGGCAACAACCCAGCAGCAGGACCGCTACCTCCGCCTTTGTGCAAGGAGGAGCAGAAGGAGCACTGCCAGAGCCCTGCAAAATGACCTCCAGCAGGCCACAAATGTGCATGTGTCTGCTCAAACGGTCAGAAACAGACTCCATGAGGGTGGTATGAGGGCCCGAAGTCCACAGATGGGGGTTGTGCTTACAGCCCAACACCGTGCAGGATGTTTGGCATTTGCCAGAGAACACCAAGATTGGCAAATTCGCCACTGGCGCCCTGTGCTCTTCACAGATGAAAGCAGGTTCACACTGACCACGTGACAGAGTCTGGAGACGCCGTGGAGAACGTTCTGCTGCCTGCAACATCCTCCAGCATGACCGGTTTGGCGGTGGGTCAGTCATGGTGTGGGGTGGCATTTCTTTGGGGGGCCGCACAGCCCTCCATGTGCTCGCCAGAGGTAGTCTGACTGCCATTAGGTACCGAGATGAGATCCTCAGACCCCTTGTGAGACCATATGCTGGTGCGGTTGGCCCTGGGTTCCTCCTAATGCAAGACAATGCTAGACCTCATGTGTGAGTGTGTCAGCAGTTCCTGCAAGAGGAAGGCATTGATGCTATGGACTGGCTGCCCGTTCCCCAGACCTGAATCCAATTGAGCACATCTGGGACATCATGTCTCGCTCCATCCACCAACGCCACGTTGCACCACAGACTGTCCAGGAGTTGGCGGATGCTTTAGTCCAGGTCTGGGAGGAGATCCCTCAGGAGACCATCCGCCACCTCATCAGGAGCATGCCCAGGCATTGTAGGGAGGTCATACAGGCACGTGGAGGCCACACACACTACTGAGCCTCATTATGACTTGTTTAAAGGACATTACATCAAAGTTGGATCAGCCTGAAGTGTGGTTTTCCACTTTAATTTTGAGTGTGACTCCAAATCCAGACCTCCATGGGTTGATAAATTGGATTTCCATTGATTATTTTTGTGTGATTTTGTTGTCAGCACATTCAACTATATAAAGAAAAAAGTATTTATTAAGATTATTTATTTCATTCAGATCTAGGATGTGTTGTTTAAGTGTTCCCTTTATTTTTTTGAGCAGTCTATATATATATAAATTCTTACCGAGCATTTCCATAAGTCCACGCAAGTTTCTTCAACTGTCTTCTACCTGTGATTAGAGCGATGTTGATGTTGTGCCGTGATGCCCGCAGATTACAGATTACCATTGCCGATCGCTCATCATCTTCATTCATCAGTGAGTCAACGGCTTGAATATTCATTGACTCACTCACGTGTTGAAAAGGGCGAAGAACGAGACTGAGTCACAATCCATGCCAGGCACACCTGTGAGCTCTGGAACTCCACCTCCGACAGGCAGAGTCAACATACGTGGCGGGTTCGTCAGGTCGTTGGTTCACCCTGACATTTCCATTCCTCTTCTGACAACCGAACAGCTCACCAGGCACAGCAAGGGCCGCCCGGACCATTATGCTGTTCTGCTATTCCAAGGATGTATAACCGAAGAGAGATACCATGAGTAGGCACAGAATACATAGCTTTCCCGCTGTGGACGTCTATTTCAGCACTGTTTCGCGCTGCTCTGGACAGGCATGGAGAAACGAAAATGTTCAAATATTCCATGATATTCTTAAAATATGTGTTGACTGAATTTAAGCAAGTGATGTCTGCTAAATAATCAAGTTAGGTTTCTCCAGAAATAAATAAATCAAAATAACAAACTGGCTTTATTTACAAATGAGTGAGAATGTCTCACCCCATGTTCAAGAATTGCCTTTTTTTTCACATACTCTAGGTTAAATGAAAACGAAATCTCCAAAATATCGTTACTTTTTAAACAAAACGATTATTATTAATTAATTTAGAATTATATAAAAGCCCCTTAAATATTCTCACAGATCCTAATGGACAATGCCCCTTAGATATTAATATAGAGTCCTCCAATCCTCTAAATGTAATTATTGGAGGAGAGTCACATCATTGAAAAAATATTTTTTAGATATACTGTAGGCCTACCATAGGTGAATGAGTCTCACTAGTGTTGAGTAATGTGCTGTTAAAAATTGTGTAGGTATTATTTATTTAAAGAGCATATTGAAGTTAGAAGCAAAAGCCTACAACTATTTTAACACCGTTTTGCGCTGCTCTGAGGCAAGCATGGGGACTGGTCTTGATAAATCTTTGACAATTTTATTTTCACTTAATCTCTGTTTGGGTATTGGTTAGACAAGTATTAGAAAATTAGGGTGCAGAAATGTTATGCTCTTAGAGTAACCTTTATTTAACTAGGAAAGTCAGTTAAGAACAAATTCTTATTTACAAGAACAGCCTACTCCTTCCTCTCGTTGTACAGTGCCATATTTTCCATTCCCATCCTAACGGAAACCCTGATGTTTTTTTTTTCTCTCTGAATAGAAACACCATAATATTAATCAAATTAATTAAACCAAATTTCTTCAAATCAATCCCATATACATATATACTAGTTTCCACCCGTAATGGGTATCCTGGGGTAAAGTTTAACCTGTTGCGGAAAGACGTTCCGCTAGCGGAACCCCTCGCTAACAGCCAGTGAAATAGCAGGGCACGAAATTCAAAACAACAAAAATCACATCATTCATATTTCTCAAACATACAAGTATTATACACAATTTTAAAGATAAACTTCTCGTTAATCCAACCACAGTGTCCAATTTCAAAAAGGCTTTACGGCGAAAGCATACCATTAGATTATGTTAGGACAGCGCCTAGACAAGAAAAACCACACAGCCATTTTCCAAGCAAGGAGAGGCGGCACAAAAACCAAAAATACAGCTAAAATTAATCACTAACCTTTGACGATCTTCTTCAGATGACACTCCCAGGACTCAATGTTACACAATACATGTATGTTTTGTTCGATAAAGTTCATATTTATATCCAAAAAACCCATTTTACATTGGCGCGTAATGTTCAGAAATGTTTCGCCTCCAAAACCATCCGGTGAATGAGCACATCAATTTACAGAAATACACATCATAAACTTTGATTAAAGATATGAATGTTTTACATAGGATTAAAGATAAACTTCTCCTTAAAACCTGTTAGGGACAGACATTCCGCTAGCGGAACGCCTCACCAATATCGAATGGTATAGAGTGGCGCGAATTACAAATACCTAAAAAATGCAAAAACTTCAATTTTTCAAACATATGACTATTTTACACCATTTTAAAGACAATACTCTCCTTTATCTAACCACATTGTCCGATTTCAAAAAGGCTTTACAACGAAAGCAAAACATTAGATTATGTCAGGAGAGTACCCAGCCAGAAATAATCACACACCCATTTTTAAAGCTAGCATATAATGTCACAAAAACCAAAACCACAGCTAAATGCAGCACTAACCTTTGATGATCTTCATCGGATGACACTCCTAGGACATTATGTTATACAATACATGCATGTTTTGTTCAATCAAGTTCATATTTATATCAAAAACAAGCTTTTTACATTAGCATGTGACGTTCAGAACTAGCATACCCACCGAAACTTCCGGTGAACTTACTAAATTACTCACGATAAACGTTCACAAAAAACATAACAATTATTTTCAGAATTATAGATACAGAACTCCTTTATGCAATCGCGGTGTCCGATTTTAAAATAGCTTTTCGGTGAAAGCACGTTTTGCAATATTCTGAGTAGATAGCCCGGCCATCATGGCTAGCTATTTTGACACCCACCAAGTTTGGCCCTCACCAAACTCAGATTTACTATAAGAAAAATTGGATTACCTTTGCTGTTCTTCGTCAGAATGCACTCCCAGAACTTCTACTTTACACCCAATGTTGTTTTGGTTCCAAATAATCCATAGTTATGTCCAAATAGCGGTGTTTTGTTCTTGCGTTCAAGACACTATCCGAGGGGGGACGCGCCGGCGCATATCGTGACAAAAAATGTCAAAATATTCCATTACCGTACTTCGAAGCATGTCAAACGCTGTTTAAAATCAATTTTTATGCAATTTTTTCTCGTAAAATAGCGATAATATTCCGACCGGGAGACGTTGTTTTCGTTCAAAGACTGAAAATGTAAAATGGACTCTTCAGGTGCATGCGCGAGCCGTGTCATTGTTCTCAGATCGACCACTATCCAAATCCCCTACTGTTTTTCGCCCAGGGACTGCAGAGTCATCATTCCCCGTTCTGGCGCCTTCTTTAGAAACTTTAGGGTGTTTTCTATCCAAATCAAACAATTATATGCATATTCTAGTTTCTGGGCAGGAGTAATAACCAGATTAAATCGGGAACGTTTTTTAACCGGCCGTGAAAATACTGCCCCCTATCCTAAACAGGTTAAAGAAGAAGTTACGGTCTGTGAGAGCCAGAAATCTTGCTTGTTTGTAAGTGACCAAATACTTATTTTCCACCATCATTTGCAAATAAATTCATTAAAAATCCTACAATGTGATTTTTGGGATTTTTTTCTTCTCATTTTGTCTGTCATAGTTGACGTGTACCTATGATGAAATTTACAGGCCTCTCTCATCTTTTTAAGTGGGAGAACTTGCACAATTGGTGGCTGACTAAATACTTTTTTGCCCCACTGTAGGTCTGCCAGATGATGAAGCGTGATTCATCACTCAAGAGAACTCATATCCACTGCTCCAGAGTCCAATGGCGGCGAGCTTTGCATCACTCCAGCTGACGCTTGGCCTTTGCGCATGGTGATCTTAGGCTTGTGTGCGGCTGCTCGGCCATGGAAACCCATTTCATGAAGCTCCCGATAAACAGTTCTTGTGCTGACGTTGCTTCCAGAGGCAGTTTAGAAGTAGGTAGTGAGTGTTGCAACCTAAGACAAACAATCTGTATGCGCTACGCACTTCAGCACTCGGTGGTCCCGTTCTGTGAGCTTGTGTGGCCTACATTTAAACCATTGTTGCGCTTAGACGTTTCCACTTCACAATAACAGCACTTACAGTTGACCGGGGCAGCTCTAGCAGGGCAGAAATTTGACGAACTGACTTGTTGAAAAGGTGGCATCCTATGACGGTGCCACGTTGAAAGTTACTGAGCTCTTCAGTAAGTCCATTCTACTGACAATATATGGAGGTTGCATGGCTGTGTGCTCAATTTTATACACCTGTCAGCAACGGGTCTGGCTGAAATAGCCAAATCCACTAACTTGAAGGGGTGTTGACATACTTTGCATATATAGTGCATGTCTAATTACAAGATTATTATGTCTAATTATTTTAGATTCTAAAAATTCGCTCTTCTCACAAATGGCAAATGGTTAAATTCTTCTTAATATGTTTTCCTGTTTTTAGTTTTTTATGAATAAGCTTTTCACTTTCACTTACCTGCCAGCTTGCAATGCAATATTTCAACCACCAGCAGATGTGCGTCTGCATGGTCTAAAGGTTGAGAGGAAGAGAGCACATTCTCATATCAAGTAAATGTTTAATAACACACACACATACAGGCCAGGCAGGTGAACATTGACTGGTAGAAAATCAACATTTGGCTAGCCTGGTGCTGTTTATGCTGTCTTGCCAACTCCTACTGTATGATTTTTGTCATGACATTGAAGTTGGCTATACATACAGTGCCTTCAGAAAGTATTCACACCGCTTGACTTTTTCACATTTTCTTGTGTTACAGCCTGCATAGATTAATTGAGATGTTTTGGTCACTGGCCTACACACAATAACCCATAACGTCAAAGTGGAATGATGTTTTTCAACATTTTTGAAAATTAAGAAAACTTGAACAGCAGAAATGTCTTGAGTCAATAATTATTCAACCCTTTGTTATGACAAGCTTAAATAAGTTCAAAAGTACACATTTGCTTAACAAGTCACATAATAAGTTGCATGGACTCACTCTGTGTGCAATAATAATGTTTAACATGATTTTTGGATGACTGCCTCATTGCTGTACCCCACACATACAATTATATGCAAGGTCCCTCAGTCAAGTAGTGAATTTCAAACACAGATTCAACCAAAAAGACCCAGGGAGGTTTTCAAATACCTGGCAAAGAAGGGCAACTATTGGTATATGGGTAAAAAAAGTAGACATTGAATATCCTTTGAGCATAGTGAAGTTATTAATTACACTTTGGTTGGTGTATCAATACTCCCAGTCACTACAAAGATATAGGCGTCCTTCTAAACTCAGTTGCTGGAGAGGAAGGAAATGCTAACCCCAATGCTGACAGTTAGAGTTTAATGGCTGTGATAGGAGAAAACTGAGAATGGATGAACAACATTGTAGATAATCTACAATACTAACCTAATTGACAGAGGGAAAATAAGCAATAAAAATATTCCACAACATGCATCATGTTTGCTACAAGGCACTAAAGTAATACTGCAAAAAATGCAAAGCAATTCACTTTTTGTCCTGAAAACAAAGTGTTATGTTTGGGGAAAATCCAATACAACACATTACTGAATACCACTCTCCATACTTTCAAGCATAATGAAGGCTGCATCATGTTATGGGTATGCTTGTAATCGTTAAGTACTGGGGAGTTTTTCAGGATAAAAATAAATGTAAAGGAGCTAAGCACAGGCACAAATCCCCCAAAAAAAAAAATCAGTCTGCTTTCCACCAGACACTGGGAGATAAATTCACCTTTCAGCAGGACAATAACCTAAAACACAAGGCCAAATCTACACTGGAGTTCCTGAGTGGCCAAGTTACAGTTTTGACTTAAATCTGCTTGAAGATCTATTGCTAGAATGGTTGTCTAGCAATGATCAACAACCAACTTGACAGAGATTGAAGAATTTAGAAAATAATAATGGACAAATATTGTACAATCCAGGTGTGGAAAGCTCTTAGAGACTTACACAGAAAGACTCACAGCTGTAATCACTGCCAAAGGTGCTTCTACAAAGTATTGACTGATGGGTGTGAATACTTATGTAAATTAGATATTTCTGTATTTAATTTTCAAAACATTTTAATAAACATGGTTTCACTTTGTCGTTATGGGGTATTGTGTGTAGACGGGTGAAAAAACAACAACTATTTAATCTATTTCAAATTCAGGCTGTAACACAACAATCTGTAATTTGTCAAGGGGTAAGAATACTTGCTGAAAACACTGTATAAAGTGGGTTAAACAGTATGTTAACATTATTAAAGTGACCAGTGTTCAATGACTATGTAGCAGCAGTCTCTAAGGTGCAGGGTAGAGTAACAGATACTAATTTAACGACAGGTTACTGGGCGGTGGCCGGCTAGCGACTATTTAACAGTCTGATGGCCTGGAGATAGAAGCTCTTTTTCAGTTTCTCTGTCCCAGCTTTGATGTACCTGTACTGTATACACCTTCTAGATGGTAGTGGGGTGAACAGGCCGTGGCTTGGGTGGCTGAGGTGCTTGATGATCTTCTTGGCCTTCCTGTGACACTGGATGATGTCCGGGATTGCATGCAATGTGCCCCTGGTGATGCATTGGGATGACCGCAGTACCCAACGCAGAGCCAAGCGTTTGCTGACAGTGCAATTGTTGCAACTAAACAGTGATACAGCCCGATAGGATGCTGTCAATGGTATTGGTATTGGCATTTTATTAGGATCTCCATTAGCTGTTGCTTACTGGGGTCCACACAAAACAGGCACTCTTGATGAATCTGTAGAAGTTTGTAAGGTTCTTAGGGGTGAAGATGAATTTCTTCAGCCTCCTGTGGTTGAAGAGGCGCTGTTGCACCCTCTTCACCACACTGTCTGTGTGGATGGACCATTTCAGGTTGTCAGTTTATTACATCTTTTTTTTATTTTACCCTTATTGTACCAGGTAAATTGACTGAGAACACATTCTCAGTTACAACAACGACCTGGGGAATAGTTCAAGGGGAGAGGATGGGGGACGTAGCTGATCGAGGACTTCAGCAGAGACCCGTTAATGTGGATGGGGCGTGCTCTCTCTGCTGTATTCTGAAGTCCACGATCAGCTACTTCATTTTGGTATTTTCCTCGTACCACTCCGCCAGGGCCCTCACCTCCTCCCTATAAGCTGTCTTGTCATTGTTGGTAATTAGGCCTACCACTGTTGTGTTGTCAGCAAACTTTCTGATTGAGCTGGAGACGTGCGTGGCCCTGCGGTCATGGGTGAACAGGGAGTACAGGAGGGGGCTGAGCAAGCAAATTGTAGGGGTTTACGGTGTGGAAGTGATATCTTTAACTAGCCTCTCAAAGCACATCATGATGATAGAAGTGAGTGCTAAGGGGCGATAGTCATTTAGTTTAGTTGCAGTACCTTCGCTTTCTTGGGTACAGGAATAATATTGGATATGTTGAAGCAAGTGGGAACAACAGACTGGGATAGGGAGAGATTGAATATGTTCATAAACACTCCAGCCAGCTGGTCTGAACATGCTCTGAGAGCTTGGGATGCCGTCTGGGTCGGCAGCCTTGCAAGGGTTAACGCTCTAGAGTCGATTTACGCACTGGTGTGTCAGTCTAAAAAAATCACATTTAAAATCTGTCAGTCTAATACCCTTAAATGTCTTAGTCACGTCGGCCACGGTGAATGAGAGCTTACAGTCTTCGTGAGCGACAGTGGCCCACATCGGTGGCAAGGTGTTTTCCTCGAAGCGGGCAAAAAAGGTGTTTAGCTTGTCCGGGAGCATGGCTTCGGTATCCGCGACATGGCTGGCTTTCCCTTTATAATCAGTGCTTGTCTGGTGTACCTGCCACATATGTCTTGTATATGATCCACCGAATTGCGACTCCACTTTGTGACTGTACTGTCATTTTGCCTCATTTTGTCTTGCTGTGGCTAAATGCAGTGGTTTGCGCTTTCAGTTTTGTGTGAATGCTGCCATATATCCAATGATTCCATAAAACAGAGTATGTTACGGTCCTTGCTGTCTCTCTGCAAGCAGATCCACGCCTTGAGCTTGTCTACTTTATTGTCCAGAGACAGAACATTAGCGAGTAATATACTTGGAAGCGGTGGTTGATACGCACGCCTCCTGAGTCTGACTAGGAACCCAGACCTCATAAAATTTTTCCAGCGACGTCGTCTTGGCGGGATGAACGGAATTGCCCCAGGGAGTTCAAACAAAGGGTCCAATTCAGGAAAGTCACATTTCTGGTCAAAATGCTAGTGAAAGTTATTTTAGGCTGTAGGTAATGTAATAATGCCAGTAATGTTCTGAACAAATAAAGCAAGAAATAATGACAAAAAATAGTGCTGCAAAGCTGGCTAGGAGCTAGAAACAGTGTGACCATGTCTGTGTCACCATTGTCACAAAAGTTGTCATGGAGAGAAGAGGACCAAGGCGCAGCGGGATTGTGGACACTCATGTTTATTAAATAAAACACGTAAAGCATCCACTTGAAAAAAACAATAAACAGTACTTACAACAGCAACAGTCTTGCAGGCACATACAATGCAGTGCAAGGACAACCACCCACAACCCCAAAGAAAAACACACACACCTATATAGGACTTCCAATCAAAGGCAACTCAACACACCTGCCTTCAATTGGAAGTCCCAATCACCAACACAACATTTAACAAACACAAACCACCTGCCACATCCTGATCAAGACTAACACAATTACGCCCTCTGCTGGTCAGGACGTGACAGTACCCCCCCTCAAGGTGCAGACCCCGGGATGCACCTAAAAAAAGAAAAACACAAGAAAATCCCCAATACCCCAACAAACAATAACCCCTAAACAATAAGGGAGGGAAGGGAGGGTGGCTGCCGTCAACGACGGCACTGTGCTCCACCATCCCTCCCCAACCCACCTATCCTGGAGGTGGCTCAGGTGCAGGACGTGGACCTTGCTCCACCTTCGGCGTCGCCCACTTCGGTGGCGCTGCTAGCTGCGCCGGGCAGACGGGCCACTTGGGCTGACCCTGGCAGACGGACCACTCGGGCTGGGCCAGAGGGCAGGAGGGCCACTCGGGCTGGGCCGGAGGACAGGAGGGCCACTCGGGCTGGGCCGGAGGACAGGAGGGCCACTCGGGCTGGGCCGGAGGACAGGAGGGCCACTCGGGCTGGGCCGGAGGACAGGCGGGCCACTCGGGCTGGGCCGGAGGACAGGCGGGCCACTCGGACTGGGCCGGAGGACAGGCGGGCCACTCGAGCTGGACCGGAGGACAGGCGGGCCACTCGGGCTGGGCCGGAGGACAGGCGGGCCACTCGGGCTGGGCCGGAGGACAGGAGGGCCAATCGGGCTGGGCCGGAGGACAGGAGGGCCACTCGGGCTGATCCTGACTGACGGGCCACTCTGGCAGCTCCGAACAGGCAGGGTACTCTGAAAGCCCAGAACACGCGGGCCACTCTGGCAGATCCGGACTGTCGGGCCACTCTGGCAGATCCAGACAGGCAGGGCACTCTGGCAGTTCCGGGCAGTCGGGCCACTCTGGCAGTTCCGGGCAGTCGGGCCACTCTGGCAGTTCCGGGCAGTCGGGCCACTCTGGCAGTTCCGGGCAGTCGGGCCACTCTGGCAGTTCCGGGCAGTCGGGCCACTCTGGCAGTTCCGGGCAGTCGGGCCACTCGGGCTGGGCCGGAGGACAGGAGGGCCAATCGGGCTGGGCCGGAGGACAGGAGGGCCACTCGGGCTGATCCTGACTGACGGGCCACTCTGGCAGCTCCGAACAGGCAGGGTACTCTGAAAGCCCAGAACACGCGGGCCACTCTGGCAGATCCGGACTGTCGGGCCACTCTGGCAGATCCAGACAGGCAGGGCACTCTGGCAGTTCCGGGCAGTCGGGCCACTCTGGCAGTTCCGGGCAGTCGGGCCACTCTGGCAGTTCCGGGCAGTCGGGCCACTCTGGCAGTTCCGGGCAGTCGGGCCACTCTGACAGTTCCGG
Organism: Salmo trutta; assembly: GCF_901001165.1. Classification (NCBI taxonomy): domain Eukaryota; kingdom Metazoa; phylum Chordata; class Actinopteri; order Salmoniformes; family Salmonidae; genus Salmo; species Salmo trutta. Next base: position 41,296,744 of record NC_042960.1, on the reverse strand, counting down.
GCAGTCGGGCCACTCTGGCAGTTCCGGGCAGTCGGGCCACTCTGGCAGTTCCGGGCAGTCGGGCCACTCGGGCAGATCCGGGCAGTCGGGCCACTCTGGCATCTCCGGGCAGACGGGCCAGTCTGGCGGCTCCTGACTAGCGGGCGGCTCTGGCGGCTCCTGACTAGCGGGCGGCTCTGGCGACTTACGACTGGCGGGCAGCTCTGGCGACTTACGACTGGCGGGCAGCTCTGGCGACTTACGACTGGCGGGCAGCTCTGGTGACTTACGACTGGCGGGCAGCTCTGGCGACTCTTGACTGGCGGGCAGCTCTGGTGACTCTTGACTGGCGGGCAGCTCTGGTGACTGTTGACTGGCGAGGCTGGGCTGACGCACTAGACGCCTGATGCGTGGGGCTGGTACTGGATGTGCCAGTCTGGAGACACGCACCTCAGGGCTAGTGCGGGGAGCTGGCCTGGGGCTCCATCCTTGCCCCGTCAAACAGCCCTTGTGCCCCCCCAAATTTTTTTTATTGGGGCTGCGTCTCGGGTTCCCTTAGCTCCCTTAACTTGTCCTCCCAGGTCCATCCTTCCTCCTCGTTCTTCCGCTGCTTGGTCCTTTGGTGGTGGGTGGTTCTGTCACAGAAGTTGTCATGGAGAGAAGAGGACCAAGGCGCAGCGGGATTGTGGACACTCATGTTTATTAAATAAAACACGTAAAGCATCCACTTGAAAAAAACAATAAACAGTACTTATAACAGCAACAGTCTTGCAGGCACATACAATGCAGTGCAAGGACAACCACCCACAACCCCAAAGAAAAACACACACACCTATATAGGACTTCCAATCAAAGGCAACTCAACACACCTGCCTTCAATTGGAAGTCCCAATCACCAACACAACATTTAACATACACAAACCACCTGCCACATCCTGACCAAGACTAACACAATTACGCCCTCTGCTGGTCAGGACGTGACAACCATCTTGTTTATTAAATGGTCATATACAGTAGCACTGTACATATGCTTTTGGTTCAAGTGCAAGGTGCCGAAGTTGATGATTACTTGTGATTCATCAACCTTTGTTAATGGCTGCAGTTATGAAGCTTATGAAATATGTAACTGAAATTGTTCAAGCATAAAGTTCATGCAATACAATTGATTCTAAAAATGATCTGTTGTTTTAGGTTTTTAATCAAATAATATCTAGTATTTGTACTTCTTCTTTTACTATTGCATGTTTTAGGTTATTTTTAGCAATTGGTGGAGTGTCAGATTATACCCTGATGAAGACAGCTTGGCTGTCGAAACGTTGGATATTACATTTTTGCATCTGAGCTCCTAGAGTGTGCAGCTCTCCTTTATTTTCAAGTTTTCTACTCCGCTAGCCAGCACCTCGCCTTAATAGGTGTGCGTTTCTTTTTCTTCTGGAGTGTCAGGTACTGTCTACTAATGTGGCCAGCTATAAGGGAGTAACAAGTAATTTATAAACCTTTGTAAAGTATTTATAAAATCATAATCAAATTACATTTTATTTGTTACAACAGGTGAAATGCTTACTTATTTATTTATTTTTTATTTATTTCACCTTTATTTAACCAGGTAGGCTAGTTGAGAACAAGTTCTCATTTGCAACTGCGACCTGGCCAAGATAAAGCATAGCAATTCGACACATACAACAACAACACAGAGTTACACATGGAATAAACAAAACATACAGTCAATAATACAGTAGAACAAAAGAAAACAAAAAGTCTATATACAGTGAGTGCAAATGAGGTAAGATAAGGGAGTTAAGGCAATAAATAGGCCATGGTGGCGAAGTAATTACAATATAGCAATTAAACACTGGAATGGTAGATGTGCAGAAGATGAATGTGCAAGTAGAGATACTGGGGTGCAAAAGAGCAAGATAAATAAATACAGTATGGGGATGAGGTAGGTAGATAGATGGGCTGTTTTGTAACGCCCTGGCCATAGAGAGGGGTTTTTTGTTCTTTATTTTGGTTAGGCCAGGGTGTTACATTGGGTGGGCGTTCTATGTTCTGTTTCTATGTGTTTGTATTTCTTTGTTTTGGGCCGTGTGTGGCTCCCAAATCAGGCACAGCTGAAGTTCGTTGCTGTTGATTGGGAGTCACACATAAGTGCATGTTTTTCCGTTGGGGTTTTGTGGGTAATTGTTTCTGTTTCTGATACTGTGTTTAAAGTGACAGGACTGTTTTGGTTGTCTGTTTATTGTTTTGTATGGTATAGTGTCCGTTTTCTCAATTAAATATGACGAACACTAACCCCGCTGCGTTTTGGTCCACTCTCTCTAAAGGCAACCGTTACATGTTTACAGATGGGCTATGTACAGGTGCAGTGATCTGTGAGCTGTCCTGACAGTTGGTGCTTAAAGCTAGTGAAGGAGATATGAGTCTCCAGCTTCAGAGATGTTTGCAGTTCGTTCCAGTCATTGGCAACAAAGAACTGGAAGGAGAGGCGGCCAAAGGAGAAATTGGCTTTGCGGGTGACCAGTGAGATATACCTGCTGGGGCGCGTGCTATGAGTGGGTGCTGCTATGGTGACCAGTGAGCTGAGATAAGGCGGGGCTTTACCTAGCAGAGAATTGTAGATAACCTGTAGCCAGTGGGTTTGGCGAGGAGTATGAAGCGAGGGCCAACCAACGAGAGCGTACAGGTCGCAGTGGTGGGTAGTGTAGCTTTGGTGACAAAACGGATGGCACTGTGATAGACTGCATCCAATTTGTTGAGTAGAGTGTTGGAGGCTATTTTATAGATGACATCACCGAAGTCGAGGATTGGTAGGATGGTCAGTTTTACGAGGGTATGTTTGGTAGCATGAGTGAAGGATGCTTTGTTGCGATATAGGAAGCCGATTCTAAATTTAATTGAACCCTGTGGCACCCCCATAGAGACTGCCAGAGGTCCGGACAACAGGCCCTCCGATTTGACACTGAACACTATCAGAGAAGTAGTTGGTAAACCAGGCGAGGCAATCATTTGAGAAACCAAGGCTGTCGAGTCTGCCAATAAGAATGTGGTGATTGACAGAGTTGAAAGCCTTGGCCAGGTCGATGAATACGGCTGCACAGTAATGTCTCTTATCGATGGCGGTTATGATGTCGTTTATGTACCTTGAGCATGGCTGAGGTGCACCCATGACCAGGTCGGAAACCAGATTGCATAGCGGAGAAGGTACGGTGGGATTCAAAATGGTTGGTAATCTGGTTGTTAACTTGGCTTTCGAAGACCTTAGAAAGACCGGGTAGGATAGATATAAGTCTGTAGCACTTTGGGTCTAGAGTGTCATCCCCTTTGAAGAGGGGGATGACCGCGGCAGCTTTCCAATTTTTGGGAATCTCAAACGATATGAGAGGTTGAACAGGTTAGTAATAGGGGCTGCAACAATTTCAGCAGATCATTTTAGAAAGAGAGGGTCCAGATTCTCTAGCCCGGCTGATTTGTAGGGGTCCAGATTTTGCAGCTCTTTCAGAACATCAGCTATCTGGATTTGGGTGAAGGAGAAATGGTGGGGGCTTTGGCGGGTTGCTGTGAAGGGTGCCGGGCAGTTGACCGGGATAGGGGTAGCCAGGTGGAAAGCATGGCCAGCTGTAGAGAAATGCTTATTGAAATTCTCAATTATAGTGGATTTATCGGTGGTAACAGTGTTTCCTAGCCTCAGAGCAGTGGGCAGCTGGGAGGAGGTGCTCTTATTCTCCATGGACTTCACAGTGTCCCAGAACTTTTTTGAGTTAGTACTACAGGATGCAAATTTCTGTTTGAAAAAGCTAGCCTTAGCTTTCCTAACTGCCTGTGTATATTTGTTCCTAACTTCCCTGAAAAGTTGCATATCAAGGGGTCTATTCGATGCTAATGCAGAACGTCACAGGATGTTTTTGTTCTGGTCAAGGGCAGACAGGTCTATTCCTAGTTCTACATTTTTTGAATGGGGCATGTGTGTTTAAGATGGTGAGGAAGGCACATTTAAAGAGTAGCCAGGCATCATCTACTGACGGGATGAGGTCAATGTCATTCCAGGATACCCTGACCAGGTTGATTAGAAAGGCCTGCTCGCAGAAGTGTTTTAGGGAGCATTTGACAGTGATGAGGGGTGGTTGTTTGGTCGCAGACCCATTACGGATGCAGGCAATGAGGGAGTGATCGATGAGATCTTGATTGAAAACAGCAGAGGTGTATTTTGAGGGCGAGTTAGTTAGAATGATATCTATGAGGGTGCCCCTGTTTCCGGATTTGGGGTTGTACCTGGTAGGTTCATTGATAATTTGTGTGAGATTGAGGGCATCAAGCTTAGATTGTAGGATGGCCGGGGTGTTAATCATCAACTGAGCTATTAGTAAGTGGATGTACTCACATTTACAAATGCACTCATTAACAATTTATATATATTTTATTTAAACTTTTTTTTTATCAGGGATTCATACTGAGACCAAAGTCTCTTTTACAGATGTTACATCTACTTCCGCTACCCGCTCCGGCGCTCAACGTTGCCGGTTTACTAACCACAGGTCCTGGCAACCCATCATTATGCACACCTGAGCCCCGTCATGAGGCACACCTGGACTCCATCACTACCTGAATACTCCCCCTTTATCTAGCACTCCCTAGCATCACTCTTCAGGCAGTATTGGTTCTGTGTTCGTTTCCAGATGCTTCTCTTGTTTTGTATCGCTCTATGTTCTTTATTATTATTAAACTCCACCTGCTTCCTGACTCCCAGCGTCATCATTACACCTAAATTACAGAAATGACCAAAAATTCACACATCAAAATAAAAAATGCAATCAAAAAGAAACCACAGTCATAAAATACAAACAAATTTATCAGTAATAAGGTCCTCAGTCAGCTTTCTGTATTACACTAGAGGCACCAAAACATCAAATTTAAGAACATTTAGAAGATTGTTCCACAAATAAGGTGAAAGAAAACTAAAAGAGACCAGTAGAGACCAAAGGAATTTCCAGAGCTAGCCATCCCTGAGACCGGGTTTGGGAATTCATATGTCTCAAGTTTATTAATGATGTTAGGCACATTAGGAGTTTTAGTAAAAAGGCTCTACAAATGAAAACATAGCAATGTATCAACCTACATGACATCAAAGAGGGCCAACCAACTTTTTGGTAAAGAATGCAGTGATGAATACTAAAACTGTCACCTGTAATAAAGTGCAGTGTGCTATAACAGCTTAATGAAGTGGCAGTTGTGTTCATATAGATGTATCCTATTCATGGCATACATAAATATATTTATAAATATGTATATAAATCTTGAGTCAAACCATTAATCAGCCATTAACCAACACCTTATAAATAATCTTATGAGTTGACAATAACTCCTTTATAACTGGTTTATAAGTACATTAGTAGTATATTATTAATCATTTACAAATTTTGAACATACCATGATCACCAAACACCTTATTAATGATCTTATAATTATCTTACATCAGCTGCGGAGAGCGTGATCACACAGTCGTTCGGAACAGCTGATGCTCTCATGCATGTTTCAGTGTTACTTGCCTCGAAGCGAGCATTGAAGTTATTTAGCTCACCTGGTAGGCTCGTGTCACTGGGCAGCTCTCGGCTGTGCTTCCCTTTGTAGTCTGTAATAGTTTTCTAGCCCTGCTTCATCCGACGAGCGTTGGAGCCGGTGTAGTATGATTCTATCTTAGTCCTGTATTGACACTTTGCCTGTTTGATGGTTCGTCGGAGGGCATAGCGGGATTTCTTATAAGCTTCCGGGTTAGAGTCCTGCTCCTTGAAAGCGGCAGCTCTACCCTTTAGCTCAGTGCAGATGTTGCCTGTAATCCATGGCTTCTGGTTGGGGTATGTACGTACAGTCACTATGGGGACGACGTCATCTATGCACTAATTGATGAAGCCAGTAACTGATGTGGTGTACTCCTCAATGTTATCGGAAGAGTCCCGGAACATATTCCAGTCTGTGCTAGCAAAACAGTCCTGTAGCTTAGCATCTGCTTCATCTGATACTCTACCTCAGGTGAGCAAAACCTATAGACTTCCTTAGATATCGTGCACCAGCTGTTGTTTACAAATATACGTGTCTTAGCAGAAGCTGCTGTTCTATCTTGCCAATAGAGTGTATAACCCCCCAGCTGTATGTTATTAATGTAGTCGTTCAGCCACGACTCAGTGAAACATAAGATAATACCGTTTTTAACCTTTTCAACCAACACACGGGTGTGATCATTCTACTGTGGTCCCTGTAGCATACAATCAAACCGGTGTTTGATAAAAGTAGTCATTTTTACTTTTGCGGACCAATTCATTTTTTGGACGTTTCTAACCCGGACAGAATTCCCCAAGCACTTCCCAATTGTTTGTGCAGTTCAAGTAATTTGCGCATCTCCCGTCCTGCACACACATGTTCACATTTTCCGTCTGTTGCCTGTATCACAGTCATAGTTGTTTTCGTTACCAATAATAACTTTGGAAATGTGTGCGTTTCTATCAAAGTAAGTGTCTTATTACGTTATAATAGTTTCTGCATGTCGTGTTATGTCGTTTCTACTGTAGCATAATATGTTTGTGTGTATTCCTTATAACAGCGGACACTTGAGGAAACGTTACTCATTTCATAACATTTATGGTGTTATACTTAATGCATAGATAGCTAGCTACATTCTTCTGTTAGCTCTGGAAAACAATGCTAATTGCGTCAGAGAAGTATTACCTTGTGATGTATTTTTAAGCTACCCTGGCCTTATGACTCCCAAGTGGCACAGCTGTGTAAGACACAGCGTCTCAGTGCTAGATGTCACTACACACATCCTGGTTCAAATCCAGGCTGCGTTTCTATCAAAGTAAGTGCCTTATTACGTTGTAATAGTTTCTGTCTGTTGTTATGCCGTTTCTACTGCAGCTCACTGTATGTATGGAGCATAATATATTTGTGTGTATTCCTTATAACCGCGGACACGCGAGGTAACGTTACTCATTTCATAACATTTATGGTGTTGTATTCAATCGTGCTTATGTAGCTAGCTACATTCTCCTTTTAGCTCTGTAAAACAATGCTAATTGCGTCAGAGAAGTATTAGCTTGTGATGTATTTTGAATCTACCCTGGCCTTATGACTCCCAAGTGGCTCAGTGGTCTAAGGCACAGCATCTCAGTGCTAGAGGTGTCACTACAGACACTCTGGTTCAAATCCAGGCTGTGTTTCTATCAGAGTAAGTGCCTTATTACGTTATAATAGTTTTTGCATGTGAACTGTACGTCCAATTAAAAAAATCCCTTGTTCAGTAATCATCTCACCTGTTAGTTTGCCGTGAACTATGTAGCCATTGAGGGCTGCGTCGATCAGATTGAAAAATATCTTCTTAGAGCACTTGGTCGTTTTCTGAGTGCATTCCACAAAGCTGTTTATCATGTCCGCCTTATCCACTGCCCCCATTTTGAGGTTATAGTAAAGCACGCAGTCTGGTTTGATTTTTCTCTCTCGTCAGGTGGTGCACCTTCCCTGTGGCCGACATGGTTGCTGTATGGACAGTGGAGAGGACATGGATGTCTCGTTTGTCATGCCACTTTACTGCCAGCTGTTGACCTTTCTCCTTGAACTCCACCTCCCCTCTCTGCATCTTCCTGCATCCAAATGCCAGCATCCCCTTCCTGTTTGACCTGACTGTGCTACAGGCCCCTGTGCTGTTGGAGAGCAGATGCTGGAAGAGTGTGGGACTGCTGTAACAGTTGTCCACATACAAAGTGTGTCCCTTGCTGAGATGAGGTAAGCACAAACGCACACGTACAACGGAACATTTAAAGAACATTTACATTTACATTTAAGTCATTTAGCAGACGCTCTTATCCAGAGCGACTTACAAATTGGTGCATTCACCTTATGATATCCAGTGGAACAACCACTTTACAATAGTGCATCTAAATCTTTTGGGGGGGGGGGGGGGGGGGGGGTTAGAAGGATTACTTTATCCTATCCCAGGTATTCCTTAAAGAGGTGGGGTTTCAGGTGTCTCCGGAAGGTGGTGATTGACTCCGCTGTCCTGGCGTCGTGAGGGAGCTTGTTCCACCATTGGGGTGCCAGAGCAGCGAACAGTTTTGACTGGGCTGAGCGGGAACTGTGCTTCCTCAGAGGTAGGGAGGCGAGCAGGCCAGAGGTGGATGAACGCAGTGCCCTTGTTTGGGTGTAGGGCCTGATCAGAGCCTGAAGGTACGGAGGTGCCGTTCCCCTCACAGCTCCATAGGCAAGCACCATGGACTCAAAGCACAGAATAATGGTAGCTTTGGAAGTGTACATTTATCAGTTGTTAGTTTTATTCCTGAATATTATGTAAAATATACAGTGTGATTGAATAGGAAACTATTTGTGAGAAGATGTAATGTCATCTAAATGAGATACTTGTTTAGTTATAAAGTTTTAACTAGTCAGTGGCCTCACCCCCGTGAGCCCATCCTTGAACCGCCCCAAAATATATATTAAGTCAGAGAATGCCGAGACAGAGTCCCCACGTTGGAATGGCTACAATTCTATAGGCCACGAGGACCATAAAGCTGTAGTTTTGGCTACATGGATAGAAATGGTTAAACTGAGACTATCGATTCACTACAGAAGGAGCAAATTCTAGACGACACGAATTACTGGTCTACAGCTCGAAATTACGTAAACCTAGAACGAGAATACCTACAACCACCGAAGCATCTAGTCTATGAGATCATTTCCGAATGGTACTCTGAAGTATCCATTCTTGTCACGTCGTGAACATAGTAAGATGTGATTTTCTATGGTAGAGTAGGTCAGGGCGTGACAGGGAGTGTTTTGTGTTTTTCTATGTTTTCTATTTCTATGTTGTTGTTTTTTTGGGTTGATCTCCAATTGGAGGCAGCTGGTCCTCGTTACCTCTGATTGGAGATCATATTTAAGTAGGGGTTTTTCTTCCTGGGTTTTGTGGGTGATTATCTTTAGAGTAGTGGTTGTTCCTCTCTGCGTCACGGTTTGTTGTTTTGTAAATTCAGTTATTTATGTTTTGCAAAGTTTCACGGATTTAATAAAATGTGGAACTACAACCACGCTGCACTTTGGTCCGATCCTTTCGACAGCCGTGACAATTCTAACCACCTACAACCACGAAAGACATTGTGACTTCTGAGAAAGTTAACCAGAGACTCTGATGAGTTCTACAGGAAGTGTTTTCAACGGAGAGACAACAACTACATACAAGCGTAAATATGTACATTGCAATTTCTTTCCGAATGAGCGGCCGTTCATGTGCAAAGTATTGGCATGTCCATGAGTACAATTATCTACTGTGTGTAGTGAATCCATTTTGTCTCTCTCATTCTCTCAGTCCCCACCCCTTTCCTTTGTCTACCAAGCCATCATATCGGCTTTGTCCACTAGGGGCTCTTTCTTTGTATCATGTAGTAACCCAAATATCTACTGTTTTGTTTATGTAATTCTGTGTGATTAGTTAGTTAGTAAATAAATAATTAAGCCAATTTGTATATCAATGATTTATGATTTAGGCTAGAGTTTGTGCCGTTCAGTAATGAGAACTGATGAGGTAATAATAATGAATTAATAGACTAATTGATTAAAATAATTAAATATAATAATAATAATTAAAATATCTGAAGTTATATTCAGAAAATTATAACTCTGTAAATCTCAACAGTTTCCGTGGTGTCCCGACTTCCTAGTTAATTAATGTTTACATGATTAGTTTAATCACCTGATAATTCAACACAGAGAACTGATTTGATAAAAATAAGACTTCACATTTAATGATAGTCCAGACACAACACTACCTTGCTTCACCAACATGAGATTTGACAGGATACTTACAGATTTCCCACATTAATACATCAGTTCAGTTGATCCACAAATACATGTTAACTTAACCAATAAATCATGACATTCTCAATTCAGCTTTCATCCAACAAAACATTTGGTCTAACTGCTATGTTAAGCCTGACTATTTTATCATTCTGTGTCTAGATAAGGCGGTATTGCGCACTTTCATCTATAAAAGGAACAAAGAAAATAGGCTATAAACATAAATTACAAGACCAAGTAATGAGGAGATTGGTTATAGATATCATCTGTGAACTCTATCATAACGTTAGCCTATGGATTATAGTAACTGTCACCACAACACATGTAGGCTTCTTGTATGCTGTAATCACTGTAATCTTACATATAGAAATGCAAGTGACCTTGCTTATTAGTCTACCTTCCACAAAATTGAGGCTGCATGACTTTCCAAGGCCAGCAATGCGAGCGCATCCAGCCGTCTCTTCTGATCCGTTGTTGGATACACAAGTCCCCAAGCAGAGTGGTAAGCGCTGCTTGATTGGCTGGGCTGAACATCGGCCTTCAAAAATACCAATCCTTTTCCCTCCCCCTGGTGAAGTAGAACTCGGCCCACCTTACCACTGTGGAGGTACTGACAGAACTCTGTACTCTTGTAATTTTTCACAGTGGAACCATCCACTCCCAAGGAGAGCACAAAGTAATAAAAAATTCCCTGTACATCATTTCAGGCCATTTTATCATGTCATACCATCTGACCTCCAAAGAGCCATTTGTGTGCGTTCCCAAATATGAGCCATGTTTTTTTGTTTATTTGTTAAAAAAATTAATGTTATTGGTCAGCAAAATAAATAAATAGGCAGCAGCCTCTCTGTGCTAGTGATGGCTGTTTAACAGTCTGACGGTCTTGAGATAGACTGAAAAACAGCTTCTCGGTACCAGCTTTGATGCACCTGTACTTACCTTACCTTCTGGATGGTAGCGGGGTGAACAGGCAGTGCCTCGGGTGGTTGTTGTCCTTGATGATCTTTTTGGCCTTCCTGTGACATTGGGTGCTGTAGGTGTCCTAGAGGACAGGTAGTTTGCCCCCGGTGATGTGTTGGCAGACCGCACCACCCTCTGGAGAGTCCTGTGATTGTGGGCGGTGCAGTTGTCGTACCAGGCGGTGATACAGCCTGACAGGATGCTCTCAATTGTGAATCTAATTTGTAAGTCGCTCTGGATAAGAGCGTCTGCTAAATGACTTAAATGTAAATGTAAATGAATCTGTAAAGGGTTTTAGGTGCCAAGCCAAATTTCTTCAGCCTCCTGAGGTTCAAGAGGTGCGTGGGTAGACTGTGGGTGGACCATTTCAGTTTGTCAGTGATATGTACGCCGAGGAAATTAAAACTTTCCACTGCTGTCCCGTCAATGTGGATAGGGGGTGCTCCCTCTGCTGTTTCCTGAAGTTCACAATCATCTCCTTTGCTTTGTTGAAGTTGAGTGAGAGGTTATCTTCCTGACCCACACTCCGAGAGCCCTCAGCTCCTCCCTGTAGTCTGTCTCGTCGTTGTTGGTAATCAAGCCTATTACTGCTTTGTCGTTTGCAAACTTGATGATTGAGTTGAAGGCGTGCATGGCCACGCAGTCATTGGCGGACAGGGAGTACAGGAGGGGGCTGAGCACGCACCCTTGTGGAGTCCCAGTGTTGAGGATCAGCGAAGTGGAGATGTTGTTTCCTTCCTTCACCACCCGGGGGCCGGCCCGTCAGGAAGTCTGGGACCCAATTGCACAGGGCAAGGGTTGAGACACAGGGCCTCAAGCTTAATGATGAGCTTGGAGGGTACTATGGTGTTGAATGCTGAGCTGTAGTCAATAAACAGCATTCTTACATAGGTATTCCTCTTGTCTACATGGGATAGGGCAGTGTGCAGTGTGATGGCGATTGCATCGTCTGTGGACCTTTTGGAGCAGTAAGCAAATTGAAGTGGGTCTATAATGACAGGTAAGATGGAGATGATATGATCCTTAACTAGTCTCTCAAAGGACTTCATGATGACAGAAGTGAGTGCTAAGGGGCAATAGTCATTTAGTTCAGTTATCTTTGCATTCTTGGGTACAGGAAAATTTGGTGGCCATCTTGAAGCATGTGGGGACAGCAGACTGGGAAAGGGAGAGATTGAATATGTTTGTAAACACACCAGCCAGCTGGTCTGCGCATGCTCTGAGGACTCGGCTAGGGATGCCGTCTGGGCCCGCAGTCTTGTGAGGGTTAACATGTTTAAATGTCTTACTCATGTCGGCCACGGAGGAAAGCCCACAGTCCTTGGTAGCGGGCCAGGTCGGTGGCACTGTATTATCCTCAAAGCGGGCAAAGGTGTTTAGTTTGTTTGGAAGCAAGACGTCGGTGTCCGCGACATGGTTGGTTTTCCTTTTGTAGTCCTTGATTGTCTGTAGACCCTGCCACATGCGTCTCGTGTCTGAGCCGTTGAATTGCGATTCCACTTTGTCTCTATACTGACATTTTGCTTGTTTGATTGCCTTGCGGACGGAATGACTCTGTTTGTATTCTGCCATATTCCCAGTCGCCTTGCCATGGTTAAATGCGGTGGTACGCGCTTTCAGTAATGCTACCATCTATCCACAGTTTCTGGTTAGGGTAGGTTTTAATGTTAAGATGTGTTAATGATGCTTTTTTTGTATTAGCTAGCCACCGCTGAGGTAATTCACTAGCGTTGACGGAAGTTGTGAGACGGAAACAAACACAATCACGTTCGAATGGAACTGAGTCAAGTGGACGGGGCTAGATAAGGCGAATACCCACTGTATCTGTAAGATGTGTGCTGAAAGTTTAGGAAAAACATCATACTGATTAGACTTTTTTTCCAACCCACAATTTGCACCACTTCTGTACAATCGCCCACATATAGTGTATATATCAGATGATATGCTGCAAAACTTTAATAAAATTGACAGACATTTCTACACCACAATAAATCTATAGTGATGGGAGAAATACATATCAACAACACATTTTCTAATAAGAGTAATAAAAGGATATACAGCACAACGTCTTGTGGTATTTTGTTTTCCAAGTGTAAACTATATGTTGACACAGTTCTAAGAGGGATGATACAATATCACGATATGTCTCAATACTAAGGATCTCTCTGTGAGAGTAGAATCTTAACTTGATATTTGTATGGATAACTCAAAAACTTTCACATGATTCAACATGTCAATGGGAGACTTGAGTTATTGAGTTACGCATAGAGATCTCAAGTTAGAACTTGAGGAATAATGGTTCCTTGGGTTCTAGCTACTGAAGACAAACACAACTGTTTGTGTGTGTGCGTATCTACGACGGAGCATGTGTGTGTTCTTCAGACAGAGTTCCGATGGCAGTGTGTGTACTGCATGTTGAGTAAGTCCTGGTAGATCTTGGAGTGGAGAAAGCGTGGGTAAGAGTCTTTCTCCATGAGGCTGTGGACCCTGGCCTGAACCTCATTCAGACTGGAGGGGGTGGGCTCTGCAAGGCTCTGCCTCATCACTTCCCGTGTACGGAAGTCTATGTTTACCTACAGGGACCAAGGAAGGGAAAAGAAAAGTTAGATATCCAAATCATCTTAGTGTGAATTTCCTTGTGGACAGCATCAACATTATTATTAATCCTTATAATCAAAGTATGCATACAGTATTCATGTGTATCTATCGGAGGTTGTGGATTAAAATGTTTATCTGACACATAGTAACCCCAAATTAAAAACAAATCACAGCCTTTTGCATTGCTATTTAAGGCCAGGCACCACAGGCTGAAAATATATTTTTGCATATACAGTTCTTATCAATTTAGAAATGTTTTGGTATTTTGGTCCATTAATATTTTCATTATTTTATCTTATTCTTACTCATCAAAAAGTCATGAATTGTAACCACTTTTACAAATACTTTCAAAGCTAATTTAATCACACATCATTTAAAAGCCCATTTCATAGAGAATTTTACCAACCCGCCTATATGTAGTAACTTACTTTGAATTTTTTCTTCTAGATGACATTTTCTGAAAAATGCACCAAAAAGGCATTTTACATATCTTTCTTTAGTATATTACAGATAGATTGTGAATAAATACTTTAAAAAAAAATCTATGCGTAAGTCCAGTCAAGGAGTGTCTTAATAAAATGAAACATGAATATTTAGTCTTTCTTCATTCAGCATCCAGAAAAATGTATTTGTGTGATGCAAATATACACATATTTAATTAGAACACCTAATTTTCATATTTTAATACAATATCTCAGAAAATGTTTAATACAAAAAACTATTAGATTTCTGACCACTTTCAACTGGTAAAAGACTGTTATGATTAAGGGGGGAAAATACCCTATTAGGGTGTGGTGCCTGACCTTAAGAGACAAAGTAAATATTTTGCATCATTAGTCATTTGATCGAACACAAACCTCTCTGGGAGCCTTGACATCAATAAACTCATTGTAGATCTTGTTAATTTTTGTCATCAATTTAGCGGGAGTCTTGATTTTTTTATATTCCTCGCAGGCCATCCAGAACTCAATGTTCTCGTCGCTGAACTCCGTCTTGAGAAAAGTCCGGAACGCAGCCAGGCCACCTAAGACACAAAACATCCATCAGCTAGTTAGAAGAGCTAACGGACAGCAAGTGTGTGTGTGTGTGTGTGTGTGTGTGTGTGTGTGTGTGTGTGTGTGTGTGTGTGTGTGTGTGTGTGTGTGTGTGTGTGAGAGAGAGCAAGCATGTGTGTCTTTACAAAGATCTATATTGTATCCCAGCACATATTTCTGAACATGGGCCAGTTTCTTTGGAACTGATTTTCTTTTTCTTCACAGAGAGCAGCTGTAGATACTAACAGGGTTGTTTATCATGTGTTGATATTGTCTCAGATGCAGAGCGTGCTCTTGTTCTCAGCACAGGGAACAGCTCTGTGATTAGAACATAAACATACGGCCCACAAACCTTCAATGAGCTTTCTGTCTTCATCAATCAAAGATAAGTGATCAATTTGTCTGACATCAATGAAAACACAGGAGGAGGTCATGTTTTGCAATTGGCCGTGTCATGTTAAACATGTTTTCTCCATACTTTCTATCCCTCCTCCACTCACCCTCCCTCCCTTCTCTTGCATTTATTTGCTTAACATTTACCCAGCAGCAGCAGTAGAGTAGTCCATCAGGCCCTATCACCAACATTACTCACACACTCTCACTACACACTGGTTATAGGAAAATCACCAGGGACACTGTGACTGCATGCAGCCTTGTCAACAGACAGTGTTCAAAATAAAAAGGCATTGAACTTAGCTTGGAGGAAGATTCTCTCGCCCTGCTTTATTCTTAAATATGTGTCCCCAAAAAATACACAAAAAACCTGAGCTTTCTTAAATCTCCTAGATATAGGACAGACACTTCAAAACCTTATTCCTTATGACCTTATTCGTTATGACTGTCTTTTTTTCTATTTATGAATGTGTTATTCAATGCGTTTGTATGAGCTGTAGTTGTAAAAAAGTATGTTCACTTGGCTACGCATGCCTCTGTCTAATATCAATATGCCTCGTCCATTACTGTCCTGGATAGTGATTACTGTCTTATTTCACTGTAGAGCCTTTAGCCCCGCTCAATATGCCTTAACCAACCATGTTGTTCCACCTCCTACATATGAGATGACATCACCTGGTTTAAACGTCTCTAGAGACTATCTCTCTCATAACTCAATGCCTAGGTTTACCTCCAATGTTCTCACATCCTACCTTACCTTTGTACACTATGCCTTGAATCTATGCTATCGTGCCCAGAAACCTGCTCCTTTTACTCTGTGTTCCGAACGTCCTAGACGGCCAGTTCGTATAGCCTTTAGCCGTACCCTTATCCTACTTCTCCTCTGTTCCTCTGGTGATGTAGAGGTTAATCATATCATGCAGTGCCTAGCTCCACTCCCACTCCCCAGGTGTTCTCATTTGTTGACTTCTGTAACCGTAAAAGCCTTGGTTTCATGCATGTTAACATTAGAAGCCTACTCCCTAAGTTTGTTTTACTCACTGCTTTAGCACACTCTGCCAACCCAGATGTCTTAGCCGTGTCTGAATCCTGGCTTAGGAAAACCACAAAAAAACCTGAAATCTCCATCGCTAACTATAACATTTTCCGCCAAGATAGAAATGCCAAAGGGGGCGGTGTTGCAATCTACTGCAAAAATAGCCTGCAGAGTTCTGTATTACTATCCAAATCTGCTCCCAAACAATTAAAGCTTCTACGTCTAAAAATTCACCTTTCCAGAAACAAGTCTCTCACTGTTGCCGCTTGCTATAGACCTCCCTATCCCCCAAGCTGTGCCCTCGATATCATATGTGAATTGATTGCCCCCCATCTTTCTGAGCTCGTGCTACTAGGTGACCTAAACTGGGTCATGCTTATCACCCCGGCCATCCTACAATCTAAGCTTGATGCCCTCAATCTCACACAAATAATCAATGAACCTACCAGGTACAACTCCAAATCCGTAAACACGGGCACCCTCATAGATGTCATCCTAACTAACTCGCCCTCAAAATACACCTCTGCTGTTTTCAATCAAGATCTCAGCGATCACTCCCTCATTGCCTGCATCCGTAATGGGTCTGCGACCAAAAGACCACCCCTCATCACTGTCAAATGCTCCCTAAAACACTTCTGCGAGCAGGCCTCTCTAATCGACCTGGCCGGGGTGTCCTGGAATGACATTGACCTCATCCCGTCAGTAGATGATGCCTGGCTATTCTTTAAATGTGCCTTCCTCACCATCTTAAATAAGCATGCCCCATTCAAAAAATGTAGAACTAGGAATAGATATAGTCCTTGGTTCACTCCAGACCTGTCTGCCCTTGACCAGCACAAAAACATCCTGTGGCTTTCTGCATTAGCATCGAATAGCCCCCGTGATATTCAACTTTTCAGGGAAGTTAGGAACAAATATACACAGGCAGTTAGGAAAGCTAAGGCTAGCTTTTTCAAACAGAAATTTGCATCCTGTAGTACTAACTCAAAGTTCTGGGACACTGTAAAGTCCATGGAGAATACAAGCACCTCCTCCCAGCTGCCCACTGCTCTGAGGCTAGGAAACACTTACCACCGATAAATCCACTATAATTGAGAATTTCAATAAGCATTTCTCTACGGCTGGCCATGCTTTCCACCTGGCTACCCCTACCCCGGTCAACTGCCCGGCACCCTCCACAGCAACCCGCCAAAGCACCCACCATTTCTCCTTCACTCAAATCCAGATAGCTGATTTTCTGAAAGAGCTGCAAAATCTGGACCCCTACAAATCAGCCGGGCTAGACAATCTGGACCCTCTCTTTCTAAAATGATCTGCTGAAATTGTGGCAACCCCTATTACTAGCCTGTTCAACCTTTCTTTCGTATCGTCTGAGATTCCCAAAGATTGGAAAGCTGCCGCGGTCATCCCCCTCTTCAAAGGGGGTGACACTCTAGACCCAAACTGCTACAGACCTATATCTATCCTACCCTGTCTTTCTAAGGTCTTCGAAAGCCAAGTTAACAAACAGATTACCGACCATTTCGAATCCCACCGTACCTTCTCCACTATGCAATTTGGTTTCTGAGCTGGTCATGAGTGCACCTCAGCCACGCTTAAGGCCCTAAACATCATAACCGCCATCGATAAGAGACATTACTGTGCAGCCGTATTCATCGACCTGGCCAAGGCTTTCGACTCTGTCAATCACCACATTCTTATTGGCAAACTCGACAGCCTTGGTTTCTCAAATGATTGCCTCGCCTGGTTCACCAACTACTTCTCTGATAGAGTTCAGTGTGTCAAATCGGAGGGCCTGTTGTCCGGACCTCTGGCAGTCTCTATGGGGGTGCCACAGGGTTCAATTCTCAGGCCGACTCTCTTCTCTGTATACATCAATGATGTTGCTCTTGCTGCTGGTGATTCTCTGATCCACCTCTACGCAGATGACATTCTGTATACTTATGGCCCCTCTTTGGACACTGTGTTAACTAACCTCCAGACGAGCTTCAATGCCATACAACTCTCCTTTCATGGTCTCCAACTGCTCTTAAACGCAAGTAAAACTAAATTCATGCTATTCAATCGATCACTGCCCGCACCTGCTCGCTCGTCCATCATCACTACTCTGGACGGCTCTGACTTAGAATACGTGGACATCTACAAATACCTAGGTGTCTGGTTAGACTGTAAACTCTCCTTCCAGACTCACATTAAGCATCTCCAATTCAAAATTAAATCTAGAATCGGCTTCCTACATCGCAACAAAGCATCCTTCACTCATGCTGCCAAACATACCCTTGTAAAACTGACCATCCTACCGATCCTCGACTTCGGTGATGTCATCTATAAAATATCCTCCAACACTCTACTCAACAAACTGGATGCAGTCTATCACAGTGCCATCAGTTTTGTCACCAAAGACCCATACACTACCCACCACTGCAACCTGTACGCTCTCGTTGGTTGGCCCTCGCTTCATACTTGTCGCCAAACCCACTGGCTACAGGTTATCTACAAGTCTCTGCTAGGTAAAGCCCCGCCTTATCTCAGCTCACTGGTCACCATAGCAGCACCCACTCATAGCACGTGCTCCAACAGGTATCTCTCACTGGTCACCCCCAAAGCCAATGACATTTACATTTAAGTAATTTAGCAGACACTTTTATTCAGAGCGACTTACAGTAGTGAATGTATACATTTCATGCATTTTTTTTGTTGTATTTTTTGTTTTTTTGTACTGGCCCCCCGTGGGAATCGAACCCACAACCCTGGCATTGCACTCACCCTGCTGGCGTTACAAACACCATGCTCTACCAACTGAGCCACAGGGAAGACAATGACTGGAACAAACTGCAAAAATCTCTGAAGCTGGAGACTCATATCTCCTTCACTAGCTTTAAGCACCAGCTGTCAGAGCAGCTCACAGATCACTGCACCTGTACATAGGCTGTTTACAGATGGGCTATCTACCTACCTCATCCCCATACTGTATTTATTTATCTTGCTCCTTTGCACCCCAGTATCTCTACTTGCCCATTCATCTTCTGCACATCTACCATTCCAGTGTTTAACCTCTCTAGGGCAGGTGGCACCAAATCGTCCCACCTACGTAACAGCCAGTTGAATCCTGTGGCGCGATTTTCAAATACCTTAGAAATGCTAATACTTCAATTTCTCAAACATATGACTATTTTACAGCTATTTAAAGACAAGACTCTTGTTAATCTAACCACACTGTCCGATTTCAAAAAGGCTTTACAACGAAAGCAAAACATTAGATTATGTCAGCAGAGTACCCAGCCAGAAATAATCAGACACCTATTTTTCAAGCTAGCATATAATGTCACAAAAACCCAGAAGACAGCTAAATGCAGCACTAACCTTTGATGATCTTCATCAGATGACACACCTAGGACATGATGTTATACAATACATGCATGTTTTGTTCAATCAAGTTCATATTTATATCAAAAACCAGCTTTTTACATTAGCATGTGACGTTCAGAACTAGCATTCCCACCGAACACTTCCGGTGAATTTACTAAATTTCTCACGATAAACGTTTCCTATAAAGCATAACAATTATTTTAAGAATTATAGATACAGAACTCCTCTATGCACTCTATGTCCGATTTTAAAATAGCTTTTCGGTGAAAGCACATTTTGCAATATTCTAAGTAGATAGCCCGGCATCACAGGGCTAGCTATTTAGACACCCAGCAAGTTTAGCCTTCACCAAACTCCGATTTACTATTAGAAAAGTTTGATTACCTTTCCTGTTCTTCGTCAGAATGCACTCCCAGGACTTCTACTTCAATAACAAATGTTGGTTTGGTCCAAAATAATCCATAGTTATGTTCCAACAGCGGCGTTTTGTTCGTGCGTTCAAGACACTATCCCAATGGTAAATAAGGGCCACGCGCACGGCGCATTTCGTGACAAAATATTTCTAAATATTTCATTACCGTACTTCGAAGCATGTCAACCGCTGTTTAAAATCTATTTTTATGCCATTTTTCTCGTAAAAAAGCGATAATATTCCGACCGGGAATCTGCAATTAGGTAAACAGACGAACAAAAATATATCACTGGGTCGACTCGGGCACGCGCCTAAGTCCTTTGTCCTCTGATCGGCCACTTGGCAAAGGCGATAATGTGTTTCAGCCAGAGGCTGCCTCGATATCGTTCAGCTTTTTCCCGGGCTCTGAGAGCCTATGGGAGCCGTAGGAAGTGTCACGTTACAGCTAAGATCCTGACTCTTCAATAAACAGAGACAAGAAGAACGACACCTTGTCAGACAGGCCACTTCCTGCATGAAATCTTCTCAGTTTTTTGCCTGCCATATGAGTTCTGTTATACTCACAGACACCATTCAAACAGTTTTAGAAACTTTAGGGTATTTTCTATCCAAAGCCAATAATTATATGCATATTCTAGTTACTGGGCAGGAGTAGTAACCAGATTAAATCGGGTACGTTTTTTATCCGGCCGTGTAAATACTGCCCCCTAGCCCTAACAGGTAAATTGCTATATTGTAATTACTTCACCACCATGGCCTATTTATTGCCCTAACCTGTTAAGGACAGACGTTTCGCTAGCGGAACGCCGTTCCGCCTGCGGAACCCCTAGCCAACAGCCAATGGCATCGCACAGCGCGAAATACAAAACGAACTAAAATACCACAATTCAATTTTCTCAAACAATCAACTATTTTACACCATTTTAAAGATAAGACTCTCGTTAATCTAACCACATTGTCCGATTTCAAAAAGGCTTTACAGAAAAATCAAAACATTAGATTATGTCAGGAGAGTACCCTGCCAAAAATAATCACACAGCCATTTTCAAAGCAAGCATATATGTCAGAAAAACCAAAACCACAGCTAAATGCAGCACTAACCTTTGATCTTCATCAGATGACACTCCTAGGACATTATGTTATACAATACATGCATGTTTTGTTCAATCCAGTTCATATTTATATCAAAAAACAGCTTTTTACATTAGCATGTGATGTTCAGAACTAGCATACCCACCACAAACTTCCGGTGAATTTACTAAATTACTCACGATAAACGTTTACAAAAAAAACAATTATTTTAAGAATTATAGATAGAGAACTCCTTTATGCAATCGCGGTGTCAGATTTTAAAATAGCTTTTCGGCGAAAGCACATTTTGCAATATGCTGAGTAGATAGCTCGGCCATCACAGGCTAGCTAATTTGACACCCACCAAGTTTGGCACTCACCAAACTCAGAATTACTATAAGAAAAATTGGATTACCTTTGCTGTTCTTCGTCAGAATGCACTCCCATGACTTCTACTTCAACAACAAATGTTGTTTTGGTTCAAAATAATCCGTAGTTATATTGAAATAGCTCCGTTTTGTTCGTGCGTTGAGGTCACTATCTGAAGGGTGACGCGCAGGCACATTTCGTGACAATTTTTTTTCCAAATATTCCATTACCGTACTTCGAAGCATGTCAAACGCTGTTTAAAATCAATTTTTATGCTATTTTTCTCGTAAAATAGCAATAATATTCCAACCGGGCGACGTTTTATTCATTCAAAGACTGGAAGAACAAAATGGAGTAGTCTCGTGGACGTGCATCTCTAGTGTCACTGTCCCCAGGCAGGCCAGTAACAAACAGAGCTGCTGTACTTAGCCCAGAGACTGCAGAGCTCTCATTCCACTTTCTGGCGCCTTCTGAGAGCCAATGGAAGCCTTAGAAAATGTCACGTTACAGCACCGAGGCTGTATTTTCGGTAGAGAGGCTACAGAAGGACAATAGATTGTCAGACAGGGCACTTCCTGTATGGAATCTTCTCAGGTTTTGGCCTGCCATATGAGTTCTGTTATACTCACAGACACCATTCAAACAGTTTTAGAAATGTTAGAGTTTTCTATCCAAATCTACTAATTATATGCATATTGTAGTTTCTGGGCAGGAGTAGTAACCAGATTAAATCGGGTACGTTTTTTTATCCGGCCGTGAAAATACTGCCCCCTATCCCAAACAGGTTAACTCTCTTATCTTACCTCATTTGCACTCACTGTATATAGACTTTTTGTTTTATTTTGTTCTACTGTATTATTGACTATGTTTTGTTTATTCCATGTGTAACTCTGTGTTGTATGTGTCGAATTGCTATGCTTTATCTTGGCCAGGTCGCAGTTGCAAATCAGAACTTGTTCTCAACTAGCCTACCTAGTTAAATAAAGGTGAAATAATAAAAAAAATGGTGTGAGGCAGAACCGGTTACAGAAGTGCTTCCCTTTGTCCCCTTCTGTCTGAGGATAATATTTGTCAATTCTAGGAAGAAGCAGACTTAGACCCTAGACTTTCATGCAGCTAGGGTCATAAGAGGTTACATGTTGATGTGACGTCAAACCATGATTGAAGTTTACACCAATTTGTCTATGTTATATAACAGCACCACCTGTTAAAGAGTTAGAAGGGTCTACAGTATACTGAATAATTTGCTTGATTAACTCAAGAGACAAATGCTAATTTGAAACATTCACACATTACATTACAAATGCCCATTAAGATAACATTACCATATGACTTGAGTTGTGAGTATATCTCTAGTTTAGACAAAATATTATAGTAATATTAAAAAACAGCAAGTTGTTGTTCATTGACGCACTGCAAAATGAAAAATAGAACTAAAGTCAAGGTCGGTCGTCTGTCTTCCTACTGTGCAGTCTAATTTTCCACTCCCTGTGGAGAGCCTATAGCTATCACTCCCTTTTTTGTCCTTTTTGTCAGGTTCTCTAGTAAGAGTGTATGTGTGAGTGAGAGAACACTGACAGTCTCTTCAGATGGCCTGTTATTATAAAACAGTTAACCTGTCACGTGTGTGTGTGTGTTTGCATGTGTGTATTTGCACATGAACATGTGTGTTATTGTGTAATCCACAGAGAAGGTCACAACCAAGAGTGTGACTCATTGTGTGTTGAGGAGTAACACAATGAGTCACACATCAATAACCAGACAGACAGGGGATCTTACATAAGGGTTTAGGGGGAAAGAAATGGACTGATGTGGGGAGCCATCCTCAGATAGGAAACAGAAAGACAATCATCTTGTCAAATGAAATAGAGGCAATCATGTTTTCAAAGAGAACAGAAGGGGTATAGAATGGGACTGAGGAAAAAATGTAATCCGTACAGTTGCGTGGTTTGCTTCTATCCATTCGCTAACAATGGCACGGACAGTTTGCTGGAGGGTGTCACGCCCTGACCTTAGAGCCTGTTTTATTCTCTAGTTTGTTAGGTCAGGGTGTGACTTGGGTGGGCATATGTGTTTCTATTTTTTGTTGGCCTAGTATGGTTCCCAATCAGAGGCAGCTGTTTATCGTTGTCTCTGATTGGGGATCATACTTCGGCAGCCCCTTTTCCCCACCTGTGATTTTGGGATCTTGTTTTTGTATAGCTGCTGTGAAGCTTGCAGAACTTTACATTCATTTTGAATTTTCTTTGTTTTGTCGGTGTTCATCAAATAAAAGAAAGATGTACACTTACCACACTGCACCTTGGGCTCATTCCAACAACAAGTGTAACAGAGGGGTTGGTTGATAAAAATAAAATATTGTTTCCTCCTTATTTTGGTTCAATTTCTCATATAACTCCAAAGAGAAGGATTGACTGATACTTGTCAATAAAAAGGGACTTACACTTGTTCGACAGAAGAACATCGAAGGAATCTGCCCATAGAACGACTTCATCTTTTGACAGCCTTAAAGAAAAGACAGAAAGATACAGTGACATGTTTTCAAATGCAACCATGCAGTTAAAGGCAATTCAACACACACACATTAACAGTTTTAGAGATTGCTCTAAAAGAGTCTACACCGTCTATCGTGTAGTCTTATTATATACAGCTGAAGTCAGAAGTTTACATACACCTTAGCCAAACACATTTAAACTCAGTTTTTCACAATTCCTGACATTTAATCTGAGTAACAATTCCCTGTCTTAGGTCAGTTAGGATCACCATTTTATTTTAAGAATATGAGATGTCAGAATAATAGTAAACAGTGATTTATTTCAGCTTATTCCCAGTGGGTCAGAAGTTTACATACACTCAATTAGTATTTGGTAGCATTGCCTTTAAATTGTTTAACTTAGGTCAAACATTTCGGGTAGCCTTCGACAAGCTTCCCACAATAAGTTTGGTGAATTTTGTCCAATTCCTCCTGACAAAGCTGATGTAACTGAGTCAGGTTTGTAGGCCTCTTTGCTCGCACATGCTTTTTCACTTCTGACCACAAATGTTCTAAAGGATTGAGGTCAGGGCTTTGTGATGGCCACTCCAATTCCTTGACTTTGTTGTCCTTAAGCCATTTTGCCACAACTTCGGAAGTATGCTTGGGGTCATTGTCCATTTGGAAGACCCATTTGCGACCAAGCTTTAACTTCCTGACTGATGTCTTGAGATGTTGCTTCAAGATATCCACATAATTTTCCTCCCTCATGATGACATCTATTTTGTGAAGTGCACCAGTCCCTCCTGCAGCAAAGCACCCCCACAACATGATGCTGCCACCCCCGTGCTTCACGGTTGGGATGGTGTTCTTCGGCTTGCAAGCCTCCCCCTTTTTCCTCCAAACATAACAATGGTCATTATGGCCAAACAGTTCTATTTTTGTTTCATCAGACCAGAGGACATTTCTCCAAAAAGTACGATCTTTGTCCCCATGTGCAGTTGCAAACCGTAGTCTGGCTTTATTATGGTGGTTTTGGAGCAGTGGCTTCTTTCTTGCTGAGCGGCCTTTCAGGTTGTCAAATATAGGACTCATTTTACTGTGTATATAGATACTTTTGTACCCGTTTCCTCCAGCATCTTCACAAGGTCCTTTGCTGTTGTTCTGGGATTGATTTGCACTTTTTGCACCAAAGTACATTCATCTCTAGGAGACAGAACGTGTCTCCTTCCTGAACGGTATGACATCTGCGTGGACCCATGGTGATTATACTTGCGTACTATTGCTTGTACAGATGAACGTGGCACCTACAGTCATTTGGAAATTGCTCCCAAGAATGAACCAGACTTGAATTGTGGAGATCTACAATTTATTTTCTAAAGTCTTGGCTGATTTCTTTAGATTTTCCCATGATGTCAAGCAAAGAGGCACTGAGTTTTAAGGTAGGCATTGAAAGACATCCACAGGTACACCTCCAATTGACTCAAATGTTGTTAATTAGCCTATCAGAATCTTCTAAAGCCATGACATTATTTTCTGGAATTTTCCAAGCTGTTCAAAGGCACAGTCAACTTAGTGTATATAAACTTCTGACCCACTGGAATTGTGACACAGTGAATTATAAGTGAAATAATCTGTCTGTGTCACGTTTGTCGTATGATGAAGGAGACCAAGGCGCAGCGTGTGTATCATTCCACATTTTATTTAAACTGTGAAATTATGCAAGACATATAAACAAAACATCAAACCGTGATGAAGAGGTGCAACATACTCTTACTCAAAATAATCTCCCACAAAACCTAGAGGGAAAAACAACAACTTAAATATGATCCCCAATTAGAGACAACGATGACCAGCTGCCTCTAATTGGAGATCATCCCAACAAAAAAAACATAGAAATACATGAACGAGAACCCCACATAGAAATACATAAACTAGACAAAACCCCCAACATAGAAAAAAGAAACTAGAACCAACATATAAATAAACTAGACAAAACCCGCTGTCACACCCTGACCTACTCTACCATAGAAAATAAAAGCTTTCTATGGTCAGGATGTGACAGTCTGTAAACAATTGTTGGAAAAATTACTTATGTCATGCAAAGTATATGTCCTAACCGACTTGCCAACACTATAGTTTGTTAACAAGAAATTTGTGGAGTGGTTGAGAAACGAGTTTTAATGACTCCAACATAAATGTATGTAAACTTCCGACTTCAACTGTATGACATATTTCTGGCATTGCGAGTAATAATACCTACATTGTATTTCAATGGGAGGGACTGGAACAATGTCATATGATGAAAATATCTACTTACTTTCGGCATCTGGTGGCCCTGTCCTGGGTAGGGGGCAGGAACTCAGTGAAGTCGGGGTATGAGTCAGACTTATTGGACAGGCAGCCTAGTCTGGTCTTCATTCTACTCATATGAATGGGAGAATGGAATAGAAGCACACAAGAATGTACCCCTCCTGATTACTGATCACATGACATGAGAACATATGATATCAAATTTACACTGTCCTCTGATGTACAAATTCATCTTCACAGCTTATTTTTAGCTAACCAACATGTACACCTACAGCTCTAAACATAGTCTTCCAGGAAAGTGCTCAGATCTAAACCTCCTGCCTATAGTCACTATGCTGATTGTTCAGTCATGAGCAAGGCCACGGCCTGTGGATCAGTGTATTGATCCATCCAATGACTACACAATTAAATGTTTGCATCCAGGTGCTCAGATGTTGGAAGTGGGAGAGCACAGTTTCAGGATGTGCCTCATGAAGTTTACTAAAACATCATATCACTTCACATTTGTCTAATATGCACCGACCTGATGACACAGTAATTTGCCTTCGACATATTTCTGCTTAACTCACACTACATATCACACAATCAATCTGTTCAATGTTTTTTCTATGGTGTATCATGGACACCGGTTGTTGATGTAATCATCAAATGAATGAAATGGCCAGTAATGTCCTACCTGACTTATCAAACAGTAACGTTTCATATCATGACCTATTGGCCAGCTGCTGTAGGATTAGACAGATCAGACAGACATACTGATGGATCTGATTAGAGTCATTGCTCTAAAGAGACACACCAGATAGACATAGAAAGCAGGTGTAGCTCCATATGGAGAAACCAACATGAATACCCATCAGTTAACCACCAGAGAACATCCAATCTGGATAGTGAGCCACAAGCCTCTCTACCATGCACCTTTTTCCCCTGATAACACACACCAAGCACTGCTGTGAGTGCTCAATATGCCAAAATGGAATGAGCGGAATGAGTTCCCCCATCTGTAGTTAGTTACATCAGTGACATGATCTCCATCCCACTGGTGGGTAAACTGTTAGAGTACTCAGTGTTGCTTCTCCTCTTGGTGTTATTGGAATGGTCAGTCAAGCGTCTGTAATCCAATGACTCCTCTTAAATAACTGGTGTTTGCTGTATTTCTCTGCTGACGCATAAAGAGAGAGGGGTTGTTGGAAAGAAATAGTCTGGTCTTTTTATTCTTATGAACAACAGGGTAGTTAGTGTAAGTTTTACTTCCTTTAGTGATCATTACCCTAAAGCCAGATGCCACCAGCAGTCCCACTACAATATCAACAAACTGCTTGTATCACAAAAGCTTTTCCTTTTTCAATTAGCTTGATCCCTACAGGCCACTACATTGCAAAACAATATATACTGCTCAAAAAAATAAAGGAAACACTTAAACAACACAATGTAACTCCAAGTCAATCACACTTCTGTGAAATCAAACTGTCCACTTAGGAAGCAACACTGATTGACAATAAATTTCACATGCTGTTGTGCAAATGGAATAGACAACAGGTGGAAATTATAGGCAATTAGCAAGACACCCCCAATAAAGGAGTGGTTCTGAAGGTGGTGACCAGACCACTTCTAAGTTCCTATGCTTCCTGACTGATGTTTTGGTCACTTTTGAATGCTGGCGGTGCTTTCACTCTAGTGGTAGCATGAGACAGAGTCTACAACCCACACAAGTGGCTCAGGCAGTGCTTCTCATCCAGGTGTGTCTGTCAGCGTAGTGTCCAGAGCATGGAGGCGCTACCAGGAGACAGGCCAGTACATCAGGAGACGTGGAGGGGGCTGTAGGAGGGCAACAACCCAGCAGCATGACCGCTACCTCCGCCTTTGTGCAAGGAGGAGCAGGAGGAGCACTGCCAGAGCCCTGCAAAATGACCTCCAGCAGGCCACAAATGTGCATGTGTCTGCTCAAACGGTCAGAAACAGACTCCATGAGGGTGGTATGAGGGCCCGACGTTGTGCTTACAGCCCAACACCGTGCAGGACGTTTGGCATTTGCCAGAGAACACCAAGATTGGCAAATTCGCCACTGGCGCCCTGTGCTCTTCAAAGATGAAAGCAGGTTCACACTGAGCACATGTGACAGACGTGGCAGAGTCTGGAGACGCCGTGGAGAACGTTCTGCTGCCTGCAACATCCTCCAGCATGACCGGTTTGGCGGTGGGTCAGTCATGGTGTGGGGTGGCATTTCTTTGGGGGGCCGCACAGCCCTCCATGTGCTCGCCAGAGGTAGCCTGACTGCCATTAGGTACCGAGATGAGATCCTCAGACCCCTTGTGAGACCATATGCTGGTGCGGTTGGCCCTGGGTTCCTCCTAATGCAAGACAATGCTAGACCTCATGTGGCTGGAGTGTGTCAGTAGTTCCTGCAAGAGGAAGGCATTGATGCTATGGACTGGCCTGCCCGTTCCCCAGACCTGAATCCAATTGAGCACATCTGGGACATCATGTCTCGCTCCATCCACCAACGCCACGTTGCACCACAGACTGTCCAGGAGTTGGCGGATGCTTTAGTCCAGGTCTGGGAGGAGATCCCTCAGGAGACCATCCGCCACCTCATCAGGAGCATGCCCAGGCGTTGTAGGGAGGTCATACAGGCACGTGGAGGCCACACACACTACTGAGCCTCATTTTGACTTGTTTTAAGGACATTACATTAAAGTTGGATCAGCCTGTAGTGTGGTTTTCCACTTTAATTTTGAGTGTGACTCCAAATCCAGACCTCCATGGGTTGATAAATTGGATTTCCATTGATTATTTTTGTATGATTTTGTTGTCAGCACATTCAACTATGTAAAGAAAAAAGTATTTAATAAGATTATTTCTTTCATTCAGATCTAGGATGTGTTGTTTAAGTGTTCCCTTTATTTTTTTGAGCAGTATATCTATCTATGTACATGCGGTCACTATGGGGACAACATTGTCGATGCACTTATTAATAAAGCCTGTGATTGTAGTGGTAAATAGACAGCTATGAAAAATATGGATGAAAAAACTCAAGCAAAAACTCAACTTCCTTAATATTAGAGATTGTGCTCCAGCTGTTGTTAAAAAGACACACCGCTCCCCCTCTCAGCTTACCTGTTTCTACTTGTTGTGTATGCACTGATATTTGTGTAACTAATAGATGCACACACACACTACATGTAAATGTTTTAAATCTATGTAAATTGTAAAGTATTTTGTCTGTAATGTTTTCATTATGTGTCGGATGCCAGTAAGACTAGCTGTCTCCATTTGGGTTCGCTAATGGGGACCCTAATAAATCTAAATCAAACCCGAGACTGCCGTCCGATCTTCACAATGCATGGAAACATCATCACAAGAGCTGTTCGTCGGGAGCTTCATGAAATGGGTTTCCATGGCCGCAGCCTAAAATCATCATGTTCAATACCAAGCATCGGCTGGAGTGATGTAAAGCTCGCCGCCATTGGACTCTGGAGCAGTTTTCCACATTTTACTACGTTACAGCCAAATTCTAAAATGGATTAAAAAACCTGCAGCAATCTACCCACAATACCCCATAATGACAAAGCGAAAACCTTTTTTTAAATGTTGCTAAATTGTTAAATATAAAAAGCGGAAATACCTTATTTACATACGTATTCAGACCCTTTGCTATGAGACTCGAAATTGAGCTCAGGTGCATCCTGTTTCCATTGATCATCCTTGAGATGTTTGTACAACTTGATTAGAGTCCACCTGTGGTAAATTCAATTGATTGAACATGATTTGGAAAGGCACACACCTTTCTATATACGGTCCCACAGTTGACAGTGCATGTCAGAGCAAATCAGGGGAGAAGTGCCTAGGTCATGGAAGTGAACAAGAACCCACCCAGTGGTCACTCTGACAGAGCTCTAAAGTTCCTCTGTGGAGATGGGAGAACTTTCCTGAAGGACATCCAGCAGCACTCCAATCAGGCCTTTATGGCAGAATGGCCAGACGGAACCCACTCCTCAGTAAAAGGCACATGACAGCCTGCTTGGAGTTTGCCAAAAGGCACTTAAAGACTCTCAGACCATGAGAAACAATCTTTGGTCTGATGAAACTAAAGATTGAACTCTTTGGCCTGAATTCCAAGCGTCACGTCTGGAGGAAACCTGGCACCATGCATACGGTGAAGCACGGTGCTGGCAGCATCATGCTGTGGAGATGTTTTTCAGAGGCAGGGACTGGGAGACTAGTCAGAATCGAGGCAAAGATGAATGGAGCAAAGTACAGAGAGATCCTTGATGAAAACCTGCTCCAGAGCGCTCAGGACCTCAGACTGGGGCGAAGGTTCAACTTCCAACAGGACAACGACCCTAAGCACACAGCCATGACAATGCAGGAGTGGCTTTCAGGACAAGTCTCTGAATGTCCTTGAACCCGATCAAACATCTCTGGAGAGACCTGAAAATAGCTGTGCAGCAACCTGACAGAGCTTGAGAGGATCAGCATAGAAGAATGGGAGGAACTCCCCAATTGTAGGTGTGCCAAGCTTGTAGCGTCATACCCAAGAAGACTCTAAAAACCTGTGTTTGCTTAGTCATTATGGGGTGTTGTGTGTAAATTGATGAGGAAAAAAAAAATGATTTAATCAATTTCAGAATAAGGCAAAATGTGGAAAAGGTCAAGGGATATGAATACTTTCCGAATGCGGTGGTAAATAGACAGCTACGAAAAATATAGATGAAAACATCAGACTGAAAGTATAGATGAAAACTCTCTTGGTAAATAATGTGTGTCAGTATTACTGATTCCTGCTAGTAGCTCACTAGTCCCTATGAGGTGTCTAGTTATACAGGTTATCAGATCTATATGCAATTAGTTGTTGGTAGCAGCGTCGAGGGAACAAGCAAGGTTCAACACGACCACGCTATTATCCCACACTCAGTCTCTGTGGTTCATATGAGCCCCCAAATGAGCTGTCTGTGTCTAGCTCAACGCTTTTCATTCCCTACAGAGGAGTATGGGAATGATACAGTATTGCTGTGTGATAGGAGCACGACATAATTGCCTATTTCATCTCAGTTTATACAAAGGCAGAACATATAAACCCAGTTGTTGAAAAACAAAATACTGAACAACAATAAGTATTTTGCATGCCGTGGCCTAATACAAATAGCTCCAAAGTATACAGCAAATACAGTGCTATCGTCACCATAAAAGGTGAATGGAGGCGTTTTCCAGGTGGTGTTTTTGTGCTCATTTACGACTGCACAGTTTTACAACAGATCTGATTTATAATGGGAAACATGCTTATGTACTGTATAGGGTGCGCCAAGTTTATAAATCTCAATATTTTTGTACCTGTGCAGACATTTCAGAAATCTTCATCCAAATTGAAATTAGTGATCGCTGTTCTGATGTCCAGAAGCTGTTTTCGGTCATATGATAGCATAAATATTATGTAAAAAATAGTTACAATCAGCGAAAAAAAGCACAAAAAATAGCAGAATTGGTCAGGAGCCCGTAAGATGGCACTTATGCACTGCCATAACTCCAAACTTACTGTGTTCTAGAGGGGAAGTCGTCTTGTTTGAAGTACGTCTTGTGATATGTGTTGTCTGTAAATGGAGTGTTGTATGTCCTGTGCTTTGATTTTGTGAATGTTTGCCAGGAACTGCTATATGTTGCCAGACGACTTCCCCTAGAGGGACAATAAAGTATTCAATCAATCAATCTCTGCAGTGGAGAGCAGAGCTGTGTTTTCACGTTTTCTCTGCTCTGCAGCGAGCTGAATCTCTTCACCTACATTGGGTGGGAACACGTGCCTGTCTGTCTGCCTGCCTGCAGAGCTATTTATAAAGTTCTGTGACAAATCTGTGTAGTCAGGGGGAAGCCACTTAATGTTCTATTCAGCCATGCAGCAGGCACGGACTCCTGGAGGGGCTGCTATAAAAAGGATTCCAAATTTGAACATGTCAGTTGCCTCATAAAAAAATTCATATGACAACATTCGCAATTCCTTAAGATGCCTGGTTGCTGAAAAGGGATCCTGAAAGTACTGGGTCTAAAAATTCGAATTGAATTTACTTAATTACTCATGATTAACGTTCACAAAATACATAACAATTATTTTAAGAATTATAGATACAGAACTCCTTTATGCAATCGCGGTGTCAGATTTTAAAATAGCTTTTCGGCGAAAGCATGTTTTGCAATATTCTGAGTAGATAGCTCGGCCATCACGGCTAGCTAATTTGACACACACCAAGTTTGGCCCTCACCAAACTCAGATTTACTATTAGAAAAATTGGATTACCTTTGCTGTTCTTCGTCAGAATGCACTCCCAGGATTTCTACTTCAACAACAAATGTTGTTTTGGTTCGAAATAATCCATAGTTATATTGAAATAGCTCCGTTTTGTTCGTGCGTTGAGGTCAGTATCCGAAGGGTGATGCTCGGGCGCATTTCGTGACAAATAAATTCTAAATATTCCATTACCGTACTTCGAAGCATGTCAAACGCTGTTTAAAATCAATTTATGTGATTTTTCTCGTAAAATAGCGATAATATTCCGACCGGGCGAGTCATCTCGTGCACGCGCGCATCAGTGTCATTGTTCTCAGAAGGACCACTCACAAAAACTCCGGCTGTTTTTCACCCAGAGACTGCAGAGCTCTCATTCCACTTACTGGCGCCTTCTTAGAGCCAATGGAAGCCTTAGAAAATGTCATGTTACAGCAGAGATGTAACGTTATTATTATTGATATCAACAATTAACCATAATCCCAACTCATAACGTTACTACCCTGCATGAATCTGCAGGTAGCTTACCAACCACGTTCAATGTTAGCTGGCTAACATTATGCTATAACTAGCATTGCAAATGGCTCTGAGATACAAATAATATAATTACACAGATCATACACGTAGCGTTAGCTAGCGAGCCAGCCAGCTAACTTAAGCTAGCTAGCTAACAGTACACTTTCACTTGAAATGAAAATGACTTTCTGACAAAATTAGAAATGTGTAATATCTGAAAATGTCGGTAGATAGACTATCTTTACCCATATTCATGGGTGGACACTTCTCCGGCTCTACCACAGATGCCATGGTTGCCTTTAGTTTGAATCGGGAGACAGGTGTTTTACACAACAGCCTTCTGTGTGATCTCTTTTCAACCCTGTCTGCATATTTGCAATCAAACGGCAGAATTTTCTCCAGCTCCTTAGCTATCAAACTCTAATTCCACTGATTTCAAAACTCGGTCCTCCAGAAAGTGGAGAGCAACACTTATGCACCTGTACTATGTAATATCTTTCAAAAAAGCTGAGTTAGAAAGGATTACCTACACATACTGACCAGCTCATATTATAGACAGAAGTGTGCTACATGGCAGACGAATCCAAACTCCTCTCTCGGCATGCCCAGCGCACTCATTATCTCCGCTAATCATGGCTAGCAGGAAGGTTGGTTCCTTTTCCTGTCGCTAAACCAACTAGCCTCGTAATTTAACAATTGCATTCGTATTTACAGATGGCATACAAATTTGATATTAAGGCACATGAAAGTTCACATGTTCCCGAAGGCATTTCTGCCCAAAAACGCATATGAAAACGTTTACGTTCAAATGACTTTCCTGTGAAGTATTGACGTGCGACATACGCCTAGTTTCCTGAAACGAGTCGCATATCATACTAAATCAAGTGTCTCTGATTTATGTACAGAATAATACAAAATGCTCTGAGACCAGGTTGGAATAATCACCCTGTTGACTTGGTGTAAGCAGTTTCCCACCATGCAGAGTTTCTCTCTGTTGCTAAAGTACAGTATTATCTAAATGTTGCATTAGGTATGGAGAGAAGCAATTGCTGCAATCACTTATTTCCCGTGTGAGTTAAACATCATGGGAACACTGAATAATTCGGTGTCCTTTTTATTTATTGTGTGTATCTGTGTGTGTGTGCCTACTTTTGCATTAGGGTATGAGCATGCACACATTTGGATACCGTCTGTGTCCCTGTCCGAAAGATGAGTGCCCCTGCTGAAACCTTCCCAGGCT
The DNA here is from genome assembly GCF_901001165.1 of Salmo trutta. NCBI lineage: Eukaryota > Metazoa > Chordata > Actinopteri > Salmoniformes > Salmonidae > Salmo > Salmo trutta. The sequence goes on along the minus strand of NC_042960.1, from coordinate 41,262,876 downwards.
GTTTCTGGCCTTACAGACCTATGCTGCTCTGCTGGCTTTGTTTTTAAGGCTGGGGTTGTCCGCCTGTCCCTGCCCTGCTCTGTCTATCCGTCTATCTGCCTGATGTCCAGTTTGTCCAGTTTGGGGCAAACTTGACTCCGTTTGAACTGATTCCATCCTTCTCTGTACCTTCTTTCCATCCCTACTTCATCACTCTCTCTATATATCTCACATCCCTATTTGTGTACGTGTAGCCACTGCCAACGGTTACCCTTCATGAACATTGTTATGTGGACCCCCAGCTATCATGCTTTTATCCACAGAGGCATTGACCTTACCCTCTCAGGTAATCTAACTCTAAAATTAGCCCTGTTGTCTGTTCTGCAGGCTACAGCTTGCTGTCTCACTGATGTCCTTGCCTTGTTATGCCAGCTTTGCAGTATATGACACTGAGTGTAGGCTATCTCTATACACTCTCATAGAGTAGACCTGATCCTGATAAACACATCAGCCCTGATGTATGGCGCACCTTGACAGGCATGGGGTAAAGCCAGGACAGAAGCCTCCAGTCTCAGTTCATCAAACGAACACTGTCTATCTATTTTTACCCAAGCTCTCTTCAGGCACAGTGATGTACGATCACATTAATGTAACTTTTGTTCCCCAGAGAGGTTGATTTTCACATGTGCTGCTGCCCAGTAGGCTACAATGGAATCTAATGCACTCATTACCATATCAAACAAGAAATTAAGACACACTTGCATGCACACACGCACGCACACCCACGCAAACACACACACACACATTCACTGCCCCCTGGAGGTGGAAGTTGGGGACTGAGGCATATGACACAAGGGCAGTAAGGACGCTGAGCAAGGCCATATACCCATCCAGCCCTGAGCGATGAGGACAGTTCTATTTAAACTAAATATATGCAGAGTGGTCATGTTAATGGGGACATTTGGATGTAATATTGGCTAAAAATAACATTGTGCAGAGCATCACAGCATGCAATTTATAATTACATTTTAAGCTTTTGTTTTCATCTCCGTTTCAGAATCATTGTGCGGTTTACAACGAGCACAGACATGTGCTTAGTTATTCAACCTTAGCACAACAAAACTACATTTATTTGTTAATTTGCTCTGGAGTCATGCTCCGTACGGTGATAATACAGCCAGGTCGTTCAAGATTGATGTTGAAATTAAACATCTATCCATGTCCTAAAGATGATGGGAAATGGATTCAAAGCTTGGGTTGTACTACAGCATTGTGGATGGAGGTGGTGGACTCTGGATCAGAAGGTTGTGTGTTCGATCCCAGCCTCGGACACTGTTTTTTTAAATGTTATTTCTTTCATTTTTAGTTTTAACCTCTAAAAGTCTAAGACGTTGGGGGGGTGGGGTACTAAGCTAACATATGGAATTGTTTTAAGATGGTCATATCATGGATCATTAAGCTATTTGATTAAGAATTCGAGGACCCCTTTTGTTATAAAATTATGTTGAGAAATTATTTGATAAAATATTGAATTTGGCCTTTACTACCATAGCCCCTACAAACGCATTGAATAACACAGTTCTAAATGGCAAAAAATAAATCATATGAAATAAGGTTTTCAAGTGTCTAGGAGATGTAAGAAAGTGAAGGAAATAATTTTTGTCACATATTTACAACAAAACTTCCTCCATACTTCCATTCGTTTGTATGGGTTACCTTCAGACGAGTCTTGTGCCACTATCGCATTCGTGCAAGTCTCCCCTTTCTATAGATCATAATAGTTTGTATGCTAAACCGTTCGGACGCTACAGACCTTTAATTGAGAAGACCAATTTTCAGGAAGTCTCATGGTCTGACAAACATCGCTGTAGCTTGGCTACCTTCGACTGCAGATGCGGAAGGGCGAATGGGCGGATGAGGTGGATTGAGACGCAGCCCATGCAGATACCTTTATCTTAAACTGACGGATTTTGCTGAGGATTTTTTTATTGTGTTACTTAGATTGATAGACTCTTAAGGATGAACCATATCCCAAACCTTAACCTTTCAGAATAAGTGCCAAAACCTAACCCTTAACTTCGAAATTTGACGTTTGGTGAAATGGAACGATACAGAGCAACAGGAGCAACAAAAACACATAGAAATTTTACGTTTGGAGCAACTACGAAATTTGACATTTAGAGAACGTGGATCAACGTCTAATTATGCAGTGAAACTGTGAGAGCTTGTTGGATAATAACCACTGGGCTGATGATTATGAAGTAGATGATTACACGTTTGAACATTGCCCTTCTTTTGGTATTTTTTTTTATGTTATTTTCTGCTAAGTCAGTAATGATGCTCTTAATCCTGACTTTAGGTTTTTATGTAATCAATGTATTTGGGGGATTAGGTTTGCAGACCACTCCATCCAGACTGAATAAGCTTGACAGCTCATTCTGTTGAAAGCTTTCAGTTACTAACCCTTTGCAGGGTCAGTTGGCTTAAAAATACTGTAGCTGTATCTAGATTTAGGTAGCTATAGCTGTTTTCTCTTTCAAACGCACACTTTTTGGATGTAGATGTTCATATAATGTTTCTGTGTTGAGAGTGGCCAGGCAGAATCTCTGTTTGATTAGGGGCAGGTTTTTGGGTGAAATATGCTGAAGAGGGTGGGAGGAGTATTGAGATGTAAGGGATGAGGGAGTGGAGAGAGCGATATTGATTATTTCTGTACACAAGGATGATAAATATTTGTTGGGTTACCCTTGTGTGAGAAATGAAAAAGAGGTGAGATAATGATTGAGATAGAGAGAGGTGTTAAACCTGTAGGTGGGATTTGTGGGTGCTTCAAATCCCCTCTGTCTGTAGCTCCTCCACTGTCTGACATTTACTGGCACACACGCACAGATACTACAATTTCTAAATGTGTAAACAATGCACTGCTGTTGTAAATAATCAATAACCAAAACCAAACTATATTTGGAGTAGCAAACAAACTATCCTCTCATGTATCTAACAGTGTGTTTCCAGATGATGACAGTCATCTGTCCTGTAAACGAACAGTCAACATCTTTTCTATTCTGGTGATCAGACACATTGACAGCAGATGTACATAACGACAGTCTGCTTCCCATCCTTTATCCATAGTGGACTTTAGTAATGTAGCGATCTACTAGTAAGATGAATATGGATGATGTTTTACCTTAGCCCTGTTGTGTATTTGATCAGCGCAGGTGGACAGTTTCTCTCTTTTCCTCCCAAGCGTACGTTTGAGATGAACAAGCCGCTATTTATCCACGTCGGTGTGTGCGTGACTGTGTGTGTGTTTGTCTGTGATGGCACTCCTCTTGTGTGGCGATTATATCTGATGTTACTGTTACAATTGCCGTAAGTAGGAGGCTAGGAGCCACGCAGCATGCTCATCAGTGTGAAAACATGGTAGGGGGGAACGGAAACTGGGAGAGGGGTTTAGGAAGAGGGAGAAACAGAGAAGGAAGGAAAGGCACAGAGAACCCTTACAGAAAATCCACATGATTTCACATGATTTCACGTGAACATTCACATGAAATCATGTGAACTTATTTTTGGAACACTTCACTTGAAATCACGTTTTCATATGTGTAGTTTCATGTAATCACATGTTGATTTACATGTTGTCACATTAACTTCACATAAGAGCACGTGATCACATGAAAACATGTGAAAACATGTTTTTGGAACAATTCATATCTGATCAAGTGAAATGCATGTTTTTGCAGTAAGGGAATTCTCTGAAGACAAGTCATGCTCTAGCAGCGTGGTTGTTTAGATGATGTATGGCTATAAATATACAGTGGCTGAATATAAATATGCTTTTCTGGACAGGGGCTATATAAAAACAGTTCTAAACAGGATCTTTATAAAAAATAATATACTGTTCTATGCACTGTAGGGATAAAAGGTGGGACAGAAACATTGTTCAGCTGATAGAAGATAATAATGATGCTGGTAGATGGAATAAAGCTGTAACGATTTGCGCTGAGAGTCGGGAAGCAAGTTCAGGGAGGGAGTGTTTTAATGAAAAAACGCAACATAATCCAAAACAAGAAACTCGAACAACGCACAGACATGAAACTGAAACAGAAACAATGACGCCTGGGGAACGAACCAAGGGGAGTGACATACTGTATACAGTTGAAGCCGGATGTTCACATACACCTTAGCCAACTACATTTAACCTCAGTTTTTCATAATTCCTGACATTTAATCCTAGTAAAAATTCCCTGTTTTAGGTCAGTTTGGATCACCACTTTATTTTAAGAATGTGAAATGTCAGAATAATAGTGAGTGATTTATTTAAGCTTTTATTTCTTTCATTACATTCCCAATGGGTCAGAAGTTTACATACACTCAATTAGTATTTGGTAGCATTGCCTTTAAATTGTTTAATTTGGGTCAAACTTTTCAGGTAGCCTTCCAAAGGCTTCCCACAATAGGTTGGGTGAATGTTGGCCCATTCCTCCTGACAGAGCTGGTGTAACTGAGTCAGGTTTGTAGGATTCCTTGCTTGCACATGCTTTTTCAGTTCTGACCACAAATTTATGGGATTGAGGTCAGGGCTTTGTGATGGCCAATCCAATACCTTGACTTTGATGTCCTTGAGCCATTTTGCCACAACTTTGCCACAACTTCCTGACTGATGTCTTGAGATGTTGCTTCAATATATCCACATAATTTTCCTCCCTCATGATGACATCTATTTTGTGAAGTGCACCAGTCCCTCCTGCAGCAAAGCACCCCCAAAACATGATGCTGCCACCCCCGTGCTTCAAGGTTGGGATGGTGTTCTTTGGCTTGCAAGCCTCCCCCTTTTACCTCGAAACATAACAATGGTCATTGTGGCCAAAGAGTTCTATTTTTGTTTCATCAGACCAGAGGACATTTCTCCAAAAAGTACAATCTTTGTCCCCATGTGCAGTTGCAAACCGTAGTCTGGCTTTTTTATGGTGGTTTTGGAGCAGTGACTTCTTCCTTGCTGAGCGGCCTTTCAGGTTATGTCGATATAGGACTCGTTTTACTGTGGATATAGATACTTGTGTACCTGTTTCCTCCAGCATCTTCACAAGATCCTTTGCTGTTGTTCTGGGATTGATTTGCTATTTTCGCTCCAAATCATGTTCATTTCTAGGAGATAGAATGCGTCTCCTTCCTGAGCGGTATGACGGATGCATGGTCCCATGGTGTTTATACTTGCGTACTGTTGTTTGTACAGATGAACGTGGCACCTTCAGGTGTTTGGAAATTTCTCCCAAGGATGAACCAGACTTGTGGAGGTCTACAATGTTTTTCTGATGTCTTGGCTGATTTCTTTTGATTTCCCATGATGTCAAACAAAGAGGCACTTAGTTTGAAGGTAGGCCTTGAAATACATCCACAGGTATACCTCCAATTGACTCAAATGATGTCAATTATTCTATCAGAAGTTTCTAAAGCCATCATTTTCTGGAATTTTCCAAGCTGTTTAAAGGCACAGTCAACTTAGTGTATGTAAACTTCTGACGCAATGGAATTGTGATACAGTGAGTTATAAATGAAATAATTTGTCTGTAAACAATTGTTGGAAAAATGACTTGTGTCATGCACAAAGTAGATGTCCTAACCGACTTGCCAAAACTATAGTTTGTTAACAAGAAATTTGTGGAGTCGTTGAAAAATGAGTGTTAATGACTCCAACCTAAGTGTATGTAAACTTCCGACATCAACTGTATATGGCGCCCCTGTGAGGAAACTAAGATAAAACTAGGCCAAACTTTTGGGTTAGTTCCATACCGATTGTGTAGCAAGATACATATATATACAAATAATTTCTAAAGGCAGGATTATTGTTGAGAGGGGAGTGTGTGTGGGTTTCCTTTTAACCCAGATACTGGTAGGGAGAAAACCACCCCTGTGTTGTATATCTGACGAAAGTCAGTGTGTGTGGGGGATTTACTAAATGCTACGAGCTAGGCCATATGTACCAGCTGATGCAGGCATTCTGAGAATAATACTATTTAGGCCCAACGTAGTGTTATTTCTGTCTATCGCTTTCAGGAGCGATTAGACTCGGTCATAAGCAATTCCTAGAGCAGAGGACATATGAGCCGGTCATTACGCAAATTTGAGTAGATATATTTGTTTGACCGAAGCGAAGTCATTATCTCTCTACCTCTCGCGTTTTGGTAATGTGAAGAGCTCACGGGTTGAGCATGAGATGTAATTTAGTAAGCCTGTTCCCTTGTTGGAGGGAACATTCCTCGTGCTGGGACGTGGAAATCCCGCACAAGTGAAGCTAAGCATTGCACCAGATGCTAAGCTAACAAAGGGATGCTAAGCTAACAAAGGGGAGGGAACGAGGGAATGTAGATGACAGGAGATTTCAGCCTTTTCCTCTTGGCAATTCGGCCCATAGTGACATGGCACCTCATCGCCAATACAACCACAGCTTGACTTTTCCGGGCCACAATTCCCCATGGGAGGGTGCAGATGCTCCCCGTGCACTTGGCGGGGATTGCCTTGACAAAATCGTCAAACTTCCGCCTCTTTGACCCCGTTCCAGGAAAGCCAAAGGACACTGAGACATTCTTAGCAGACATAGAGGACGCCTTGGATGGCCACCCAAACGCTACGAATGCCGACAGGCTCTACCTGTTGAAGCTAACATCCAACAGACACGTGACAAGGTTCATCCGTCTACAAGAGCAACACGTGCAGAACGACTACGCTAAACTTGCCACGGTTTTTAAAATGGAATTCAGTGATTCTGCGACTCGCAAATACGGCAGCTCATTGGCTAACAATATCAAACAAGCTAGAAATGAACACCCACAAGCCTACTATCATAGGCTTCGTTCAGCTTACTTTGGCATGCTCACTGAAACAGGAATGGAAGATCTATTATCATTCAAACAACTGTTTCTGTCAAACATGTCTCCCAACTTCAGCAACTACATGGGCCCTACTGCCCACATTGGTTTGCCAATCTCGACACTCTGAGAGCTTGTAAGCGCCGCTTTTGAAGCATCAAAAGCAAGACTGGCTAAGAACCTTGACAGCTCGGTTTTCGAGCTTGGGCGGGAACAATCACTCCAATTGGAAGATGCAGCATCAGGGACAGGTGCGGTAAAAGATGACGCACAAAGGGGGTGGCTACCAAGTAACCACCACACCTATAACCACCGCAGTAACAATAGCTATGATGAACGTCCCAACCTAACAGGTCCCGTAGAGATTGACCTGGCCACTACGTCCCTGCACCTAACCCTCACAAAGTCAGGACACAAGGGTAACAAGTGTAACAAGGGCAACAAAGTGTTCAACAACGATCTAAACGATAACCGAAACAATATAGAAGCTTTGTTAACCTGTTAGGGTATAGGGGGCAGTATTTTCATGGCTGGATAAAAAAATGTACCCGATTTAATCTGGTTACTAATCCTACCCAGTAACTACAATATGCATATACTTATTATATATGGATAGAAAACACCCTAAAGTTTCAAAAACTGTTTGAATGGTGTCTGTGAGTATAACTGAACTCATTTGGCAGGCAAAACCCTGAGACAGATTCTGACAGGAAGTGGATACCTGATGTGTTGAATTGACTTTAAGCCTATACCATTGAAAAACAAAGGGGCTGAGGAATATTTTGGCACTTCCTATTGCTTCCACAAGATGTCCCCAGCCTTTACAAAGTGTTTTGAGTCTTCTACAGTGAGATCTGACCGAATAAGAGCCATGGAACGTGATGGCCCATTAGACCCCTGGCGCGGGAGTTGATGGTGGGTACTCTCATTCCGAAACGTTTTAAAAGAGAACCCAATGGTCCGCCTTGAATTTTATTCATGTTCTGGTTAAAAAAGGCCCTAATGATTTATGCGATACAACGTTTGACATGTTTGAACGAACGTAAATATATTTTTTCCGTTCTTGAAGTGAAGTGAAGTCCGGCTGGCTTAGATCATGTGCTACAACACGGAGGTTTTTGGACATAAATGATGAGCTTTTTTGAACAAAACTACATTCGTTATGGACCTGGGATTCTTTGGAAGTGACATCTGATGAAGAGAATCAAAGGTAATGGATTATTTACATAGTATTTTCGATTTTAGATCTCTCCAACATGGCGGTTAGTCTGTATCGCAATGCGTATTTTTCTGGCGCAGTGCTCAGATTATTGCAAAGTGTGATTTCCCAGTAAGGTTAATTTTAAATCTGGCAAGTCCATTGCGTTCAAGAGATGTAAATCTATAATTCTTTGAATGACAATATAATATTTTACCAATGTTTTCTAATATTAATTAATTATTTTGTTGTCATGACTTGACTGCCGGTATTGGAGGGAAACGATTTCCTGAACATCAACGCCATAGTAAAACGCTGTTTTTAGATATAAATATGAACTTGATAGAACTAAAAATGCATGCATTGTCTAACATAATGTCCTAGGAGTGACATCTGATGGAGATTGTAAAAGGTTAGTGCATAATTTTAGCTGATTTTATGGTTTTGGTGACGCCTGTCTTTGAATCGACAATACACTACACACAGCTATTGTCAATGTACTCTCCTAACCTAACATTATGCTTTCCCCGTAAAACCTTTTTGAAATCGGTAAACGTGGTTAGATTAACCTCTTACACATTCCGCTAGCGGAACGATTGCTTCAATATCCAATGATGGGCGGGGCGCAAAATTCAAACTCCTCTAAAATCGAAAACTTCCATTTTTCAAACATATGACTATTTTACAGCTATTTTACAGCTATTTAAAGACAAGACTCTCCTTTATCTAACCAAACTGTCCGATTTCAAAAAGGCTTTACAGCGAAAGCAAAACATTAGAATATGTCAGCAGAGTACCCAGCCAGAAATATTCAGACACCCATTTTTCAAGCTAGCATATCATGTCACATAAACCCAAACCATAGCCAAATGCAGCACTAACCTTTTATGATCTTCATCAGATGACACACCTAGGACATTATGTTATACAATACATGCATGTCTGTTCAATCAAGTTCATATTTATATCAAAAACCAGCTTTTTACATTAGCATGTGACGTTCAGAACTAGCATTCCCACCGAACACTTCCGGTGATTTTACTAAATTACTCACGATAAACGTTCACAAAAAGCATAACAATTATTTTAAGAATTATAGATACAGAACTCCTCTATGCACTCGATATGTCCGATTTTAAAATAGCTTTTCGGATGAAGCACATTTTGCAATAATCTAAGTACATAGCCCGGCATTACAGGGCTAGCTATTTAGACACCCTGCAAGTTTAGCCTTCACCAAAATCACATTTCCTATAAGAAAAATGTTCTTACCTTGCTTGTTCTTCGTCAGAATACACTGCCAGGACTTCTACTTCAATAACAAATGTAGGTTTGGTCCCAAATAATCCATCGTTATGTTCCATCAAGACGTTTTGTTCGTGCGTTCTAGACACTATCCCAACGCTAAATCTCGGCCACGAGCATGACGCAAAATATGACAAAAAATTTCTAAATATTCCATTACCGTACTTCGAAGCATGTCAACCGCTGTTTAAAACCAATTTTTATGCAATTTATCTCGTAGAGAAGCGATAATATTCCGACCGGGAATCTGCCTGTCTGTAAACTGAGGAAAAAACCGAAAGCCGGGGGCGGGGCGGGTCACGCGCCTAAGGCTTAGTCCATTGAGTGACCACTCAGCTTTTGCTCTCGTGTGCTTCAGCCAGGGCTTTGAATTACGTCATTCCTGCTTTTTCCGGGCTCTGAGACTCCATTGTTGACGTGCGAAGTGTCACGTAAGAGCAGAGATCCTTTGTAAAAGATAGAGATAATAAAGAAGGGCAAGAAATGTTCAGACAGGGTACTTCCTGAACAGAAGCATCTCAGGTTTTTGCCTGCCATAGGAGTTCTGTTATACTCACAGACACCATTCAAACAGTTTCAGAAACTGTGGAGTGTTTTCTCTCCAAAGCTAATAATTATATGCATATTCTAGTTTCTGGGCAGGACTAATAATCAGATTAAATCGGGTACGTTTTTTATCCAGCCGTGAAAATACTGCCCCCTAGCCATAAGAGGTTAAGAAGATGTTTATCTTTCAAAGGCTGTAAGTTAGTTGTATGTTTGAGAAATTTGAATTTTGACATTTATTTGGTTTCAAATTTGCAGCTCTTGAAATGCACCTGCTGTTGATAGGGTGCGCCACGGGTGGCACGCTAACGTCCCACATAGCCCCAAGAAGTTAAGAGGCTCCTCTGTCCTCAACTCGTTACCTGTATTAATGGCACCTGTTTGAACTTGTTATCAGTATAAAACACACCTGTCCACAACCTCAAACAGTCACACTCCAAACTCCACTATGGCCAAGACCAAAGAGCTGTCAAAGGACACCAGAAACAAAATTGTAGACCTGCACCAGGCTGGGAAGACTGAATCTGCAATAGGTAAGCAGCTTGGTTTGAAGAAATTTTGGTCATTTTTCCACTGTCCCGGAAAATACCACCAGAGGGTGAATGTAATCATATTGCAAATGTACGAAACATCACCAATGACGACGTGTCCTTTTCTCCTAAACGGAAAAGACGTTGAAGACGAAACTTGGTGAGCATAGGTTTGGCATAATGGGCAGTTGGCCCCGAACAAGATGGAGTCGAGGCCTCAACGCTTTTTGAGTTAACCTGTTAGGGTATAGGGGGCAGTATTGAGAATTTTTGAAAAAATATGTGCCCATTTTTAAATGCCTCCTACACCTACCCAGTAACTACAATATGCATATACTTATTATATATGGATAGAAAACACCCTAAAGTTTCAAAAACTGTTTGAATGGTGTCTGTGAGTATAACAGAACTCATTTGGCAGGCAAAACCCTGAGACAGATTCTGACAGGAAGTGGATACCTGATGTGTTGAATTGACTTTGAGCCTATGCCATTGAAAAACAAAGGGGGTGAGGTATATTCTGGCACTTCCTATTGCTTCCACAAGATGTCCCCAGCCTTTACAAAGTGTTTTGAGTGTTCTACAGTGAGATCTGACCGAATAAGAGCCATGGAACGTGATGGTCCATCATTCACCCTGGCGCGCGATTTGATGGTGGGTACTCTCATTCCGAAACGTTTTAAAAGAAAACCCAATGGTCCGCCTTGAATTTTATTCATGTTCTGGTTAAAAAAGGCCCTAATGATTTATGCGATACAACGTTTGACATGTTTGAACGAACGGAAATATATTTTTTCCGTTCTTGAAGTGAAGTGAAGTCCGGCTGGCTTAGATCATGCGCTACAACACGGAGGTTTTTCGACATAAATGATGAGCTTTTTTGAACAAAACTACATTCGTTATGGACCTGGGACTCTTTGGAAGTGACATCTGATGAAGAGAATCAAAGGTAATGGATTATTTATATAGTATTTTCGATTTTAGATTCCTCCAACATGGCGGTTAGTCTGTATCGCGATGCGTATTTTTCTGGCGCAGTGCTCAGATTATTGCAAAGTGTGATTTCCCAGTAAGGTTAATTTAAAATCTGACAAGTCCATTGCGTTCAAGAGATGTAAATCTATAATTCTTTGAATGACAATATAATATTTTAGCAATGTTTTCTAATATTAATTAATTATTTTGTCGTCATGACTTGACTGCCGGTATTGGAGGGAAACGATTTCCTGAACATCAACGCCATAGTAAAACACTGTTTTTAGATATAAATATGAACTTGATAGAACTAAAAATGCATGCATTGTCTAACAAAATGTCCTAGGAGTGTCATCTGATGGAGATTGTAAAAGGTTAGTGCATAATTTTAGCTGATTGTATGGTTTTGGTGACGCATGTCTTTGAATCGACAATGCATTGCACACAGCTATTGTCAATGTACTCTCCTAACATAACCTAACTTTATGCTTTCCCCGTAAAACCTTTTTGAAATCGGTAAACGTGGTTAGATTAAGAAGATGTTTATCTTTCAAAGGCTGTAAGTTAGTTGTATGTTTGAGAAATTTGAATTTGTACATTTATTTGGTTTCAAATTTGCCGCTCTTGAAATGCACCTGCAGTTGATAGGGTGCGCCACGGGGGGAACGCTAACGTCCCAGGTAGCCTCAAGAAGTTAAGGCCATTTTTCTGGGATGAAAGGTCAAAAACGAAAATTGAGCGCTAATTTGACCGCTTCACGTCGAAGTACGTGAAAGTACATAATGCTACGGTGTCAGGAAATAGCTTTTCGGTGAAAGCACATTTTGCAATATTCTGAGTAGATAGCCCGGCCATCACAGGCTAGCTATTTTGACACCCACCAAGTTTGGTACAAACTCGGATTTACTATAAGAAAAATTGGATTACCTTTGCTGTTCTTCGACAGAATGCACTCCTAGGACTTCTACTTCAACAACAAATGTTGGTTTGGTTCCAAATAATCCATAGTTATATCCAAATAGCGGTGTTTTGTTCGTGCGTTCAAGACACTATCCGAAGGGTAACGAAGGGTGACGCGCCCAGCGCGTTTCGTGACAAATAATTTCAAAATATTCCATTACCGTACTTCGAAGCATGTCAAACGCTGTTTAAAATCAATTTTTATGCAATTTTTCTCGTAAAAAAGCGATAATATTCTGACCGGGAGTCGTTGTTTTCGTTCAAAGACTGAAAATAAAAACATGGAGTCTCCTCGTGCATGCGCCCCCAGTCTCATTGTTCTCAGATCGACCACTTTCCAAATGCGCTACTGTTTTTCAGCCTGGGCCTGCAAAGGCATCATTCAAAGTTTTGCCGCCTTCTGAGAGCCTATGGGAGCCGTAGGAAGTGTCACGTTACAGCAGAGATCCTCAGTTTTCAATAGAGTGTAGAAGGCCAAGGAATGGTCAGAGAGGGCACTTCCTGTAAGGAATCTTCTCAGGTTTTGGCCTGCCAAATGAGTTCTGTTATCCTCACAGACACCATTCAAACAGTTTTAGAAACTTTGGAGTGTTTTCTATCCAAAGCTAATAATTATATGCATATTCTAGTTTCTGGGCAGGAGTAATAATCAGATTAAATTGGGTACGTTTTTTATCCGGCCGTGAAAATACTGCCCCCTATCCATAACAAGTTAATGTATATATTCTTATTCATTCCCTTACACTTGTGTGTATAAGGTAATTGTTGTGAAATTGTTAGGTTAGATTACTCGTTGGATATTAATGCATTGTCGGAACTAGAAGCACAAACATTTCGCTACACTCGCATTAACATCTGCTAACTATGTGTATGTGAGAAATAAATTTGATTTGAATTCTTTTGCAAGCCACTGTACACGTTTATATTCAGACAAAGTCATCTCTATGTTGTATACTTCTAGGTATTGCAAGCAGTTGTCAGATATTGACACTCCTTCATACCTCTCTGTGTTAACAACAACTAAGATGGAATATGTCTCTCATCGAGTTGTTTTATGAGACAACATAACAATAACTGACAACAGGTGGAGGAGAGGAACAACAAAACAGATCACACCTTTTACAAAGAAGGAGAACGAGGGCGAGAGGGAGAGCGAGAGAGAAAGAAACATATTTCCCTGGGATTACAAGGACCCCACAATTATTTGAACAATAAACAAATATTGATAATTTGCTGTATATGTTAACTGTTAAGTGAAATACCGCGGTGTGTAATCATCAGAGCAAAATGTGTCACCTGTTGCGGTAAGAAAAGGGCAAACAGTGGAGCACAAACACCAAAGTAAATAAAACTATATTTATCTATTTATTTGCCCTTGCCATTTGTACTTTTACCATTTGCACATTGTTACAACACTATACATAATTAATAATATAATATTTCAAACATATTTCTCTTTTGTGAGTTTAATGTTAACTATTAATTTGTGATTGTTTATTTCACTTGCTTTGGCAATGTAAAAATATGTTTCCCATGCCAGTAAAGCCGCTTTGAATTGAATTAAATTGAAAGAGACAGAGAGAGGGCGAAAGAGGTTGCATCTGTACTGTCATAGGTAAAACAAAGCACTGGAAACATGGAGTCGCTACACTGTTGCTAATTTTACGTGGTTTAATTCTCTTCGACAGATCTTGTTCTTTACCTACCATCACGACTCTCCTCCTGCTGTGATTAGACTGATAACAGGCTATGACTGCTTCACACTGTTTCTTCTTTCTTCCCAATTACGTGCCCTGTGACATTTAAGACATTCTAGCACTGATGGGTGTAACATCTCTAGTTGGATCAATGGTAGTCAGTGGCGGGCCGTGGCTTCCTCTGGAGGTAATGCCACGCATTTATGTGGGGAGGCGAGTGAAGACCTTTCATGCGTCAGAGTGATGCACTGTGGCTCGGCGACCGGTGTGTGGGTGGAAAATACCATTCTGAATGAATGCCCACCCACACACTGTTAGTTTAGTGGGGATAACGAAGACGAGAAGTCACACACACACAGGGATTTCCTAATATGGGTTGTCTACTTCCTAAATTATTACATTATACTTATAGTGAGTATGGGTGATTTACTTCCTAAATATTGAATTCATACTGACGGGGGGTGGGGGGCAGATAATAAATGTTTTGGTCTGTTTTATGTCATGTTATGTTTAAACGCCTAAATGCCATTCCTTGTTTGGGATAGATGTGACATGGGAACACACTAAACTATACATACATTTTTTTATGTTATCAGGTATTTTCAAAAACTGAGAGAGCAAAAGAGATAGGAGGGAGTAGACAAGGAAGTCAGACACACAGAGAAATGTCTTTGTGACATGCAAATTTAAGGTTGTCATTTAATTTTATCCCCAGAGGAAGTAGTAAAGTATGATGATAGAGATACTATGCAGTATAATAGGATGTGTACATAGTTTCCATTGGAGCTGATGGGCTGATAAGAGACAAAGCTTCTGCTCCTGCTTATACTGGCTTTATGAGAACAACAGTGTCTGACCTGTGAACGCCTGTGGTAGACGTTAAACTCAGCAATATGCCATCATCATACAACAGGGTAAACTCCTTGCTTACATACATCAACAAGAACAAACTTAAAATTCTAATCTGTTATCTGCTAAATAAACATGGAAATCTAATTGGACGCTAAAATTGTGTGTAAAGTCTCCTAAATATGGACATACCAATCACCCACCTTATCTCATCCTATCACAAACAACCTGAATCAGTCTACACCAGAACTGCTAAACAAAACTCTTAATCTAAAATGTTAGTTCCATGACTTCCGCAGAATCTTAACGAGTTTGTTACAATAATTAGCAATTAAAGATCAGACATGACCATGCATTCATCTTTCTTACATGGTATTTTCCAGGCCGTCATTGTAAATAATAACTTTTATTAACTGACTTGCCTAGTTAAATAAAGGTAAAATAAAAAATGTAAAAAATCAGTCAATCAATGCCAAGGTGGTGGGGCCAAACCCGGACAACGCTGTGCCAACTGTGCGCCGCCCTATGGGACTCCCAATCACAGCCAGTTGTGATACAGCCTGGATTCGAACCAGGGTGTCTGGTGTGACGCCTCTAGCACTGAGATGCAGTGCTTTAGACCGCTGCACCACTCGGGAGCCAGAGCGTGTGTGATGAAGACCTTGAGGTAATTTTCTTGTTTGAAGAAATTATTTTGATTGTCTTGATGAGTCTCTCAGCTACAATTTGCTTACAATTCACATGACTAACAGTATCCTTCCACTTACTGTAACTATTAAATTGCATACCAAGAGCTTTCCGATGGCACAGTCACATGACTGGATGAGCAAGTGGCTGGATCCTTCATGATCATTAAGGGTGAGACAAGAAGGCTCGAAGCTTGCTAATCCTGCAGTTACCAAGTTCCACGAGGCCCTCATAAGGAAGATATAACAGGGTCATTGTAAGCTGGACAAGGACTTTGACGCTGACATCCACTTCTACTTCATTACAGAAGTTATGTTCTGAGAGGTAATTAAATATGGTATTGGATTTTTTTATGTGTTATAGGAGTGTACATTTTGCAGTCGATGCACCATCTGTTTGCATTCTTATCTTACAGGTCACAGTGAGGATTCTGCAGAAGCATGAGGGTTTCAGTCGCTTTTGGGAAAAGCTGTCCTACGATGAGGCATGTGTCAACCGACGCATGCCAACTGATTGCACCATTGATGCAAACACACAGTTGCGCGCACACACACACACTTGTACACTTTAGTTTTCCTCACACATATTGCCTCCCTATAACTTGTTTTATTTATTTCACTATTTGGTTGCATCTGCATGTTCATTTGAGAGGCAGAGTCTAAGCGGTTAGGAGGGCCATATCGGAGCTAGCGAACTTTCTCTGCTTCTTCAGATGTAGATTGTGTTCAACTGTAATCATCTTCGGAGTAGGTAGGTTCAACCTAAAATGTATTGTTGATATTTCGTATCCCATGTATCTATATAAATCAAATCATATACTGTAGATACGTATTGAATCGTCTTGAAACGGAAAGATGCACATCCCTATTAACATGTTTGCTTTTTATTTTGTATGTAATGCCCCTGTTGTGACTTTACTTTCATTAATCTGAGGACTGTTATTTATCTAATAATCTATGTTAAATTATTACCCGATTTAAATGAATCATATGACAATTAACTCATTAGGAATTGGGGCACCATGAGAGAGGTTCTTTAACCTCTCTAGGGGGTGTGGGACGCTACCGTCCCACATGGCCAACATCCAGTGAAATTGCATTGCGCGAAATTTAGAAATACTCAATTCAAATATTTAACATTCTTGAAAATATATGTGTTATACATCAAAATAAAGCTAAACTTCATGTTAATCCAGCCGCCATGTCAGATTTCAAAAAGGCTTTACGGTGAAAGCAAACCATGCGCTTATCTGAGGACAGTAGTCAGCACACAAAATATTACGTACAGTTACCAGCCAAGTAGATTAGTCACGAAAGTCAGAAATAGCAATAAAATGAATCACTTACCTTTGATCTTCATATGGTTGCACTCACAAGACTCCATGTTACACAATAAATGTTTGTTTTGTTTGATAAAGTCCCTCTTTATATCCAAAAACCTCCATTTTGTTGGCGCGTTTTGTTCATTAATCCAATGGCTCAAATGCAATCACAAGAGGCAGACAAATTCCAAACAGTATCCGTAAAGTTTGTAGAAACATGTCAAACAATGTTTAGAATCAATCCTCAGATTGTTTTTAGCCTAAATAATTGATAATATTTCAACCGGACAAAAGCTTTGTTAATATAAAAGGAAACCAAGAAAGGTGTGCTCTCGGTTGCGTTCAATAACCAGCTCTGAGGACATCCCAGGGTCCACTCACTCAATGTTGTCATTCTCCCTAATTTTTCAGAATAAAAGCCTGAAACAATGTCTAAAAACTGTTCACAACTAGTGGAAGCCATAGGGAATGGAATCTGGGTCCTATCCCTTTAAATGGTGGATAGGCTTTAATTGGAAAAACAGCCAATTCAAGGTAATGGAACTTCCTGGATGGATTTTCATCTGGTTTTTGCCTGCCATTTCAGTTCTGTTATACTCAAAGACATTATTTTAACAGTTTTAGAAACGTTGGAGTGTTTTCTATCGAAATTTAGTGCCCCCTACCTTAGTGAGGTTAAAGAGTTACCATCTCGCGAATTCAACTCTAAAGGTCTTTACCTATCACATCCATATACAGTCAATGTATTAATCATAACCATAAATACTTTAGAAACAGGTCCCTAGCGGACTGACAACGATATGGTGGCTTGTTACAAAAGAGGGGGGGGGGGGGGGGCAGAGAGGGACATAGACATAACACTTTGGTACATTTAGAAACTACTCTCACAGTAATCCTATACTTTGCACATATACCGCCACCCGTTTGGAGTAAGAAATGTATTTACATGGAAATGCCTTGGTTTTTCGTGTATTTCTGTCAGAACCAGGCCTTCTTGGAAAGGTTATTGGGCCTTTTTGTGGCACACTTGTAAGGCTCTAATTGTCCAAAAGGGATCCCAACTCGTCTTCTACTGTTGTTCATCTCTGCTGTCATCCATTATCCAGTGACTTGTTATGTAGTCCTGAACAGAACTAGAGTTAATTTCCCTTCCATTCACTCCTGAAGCTGCCTCTTTGAAGATAGGCTAGCCAGCCGTGTCAATGGTTCCCATTGTGGTGATGAGCGTAGCGTACTATGGTGACTTGAGAAGAGTAATAGAATGGTCCCACTTAAGTTCACTTTTCTAGATACTTTACTTAGAACAGCTAATCAGCCGTACCAGTGATTGTCCGGGATGTGACTATCGTCTCTACCTCATGTTGAGATTTCAGAGTTGAAACCACTTTTTATGTGAGCTGCAGCTTGACTCCTTTCTGGTCTGATATGTTAATTCCTAACCCATCATTTTATACAGTGCTTCAAAAGGGGTGGTTCTTGAGGCTGACACGATCTCTGACCCCACTCAAGGGGGCGGTGACTACTTGTACAAAGTTATAGAAACAATTTCCTCTTATAGTTTCTAAGATCACATCCCTCTCTTAACAAAAACACAACTTCGTACATGTAGTGTATATACTTTTCAAGTTACAGTATTTCCTTTAACATTTTTAATGACATCACAAAATAACAACCGAAATTACATTATTATTCTTTGGATTGCCTCTGACCATTCCCCGCGTTCTATATTAGAAATATTGTTCCAGTATACGCTTTAGAAGGTGTTAAAGTTTCAAAGGGGAAATGTCTGTGAAACAAAGGCACATTCCTTTGTGAATTTGGAGAGGGAGATAGCTGAATGTTCTAATCCTTGATTTGCAACAGGGTGTCAGCTGTCAACCCCAGCAGCTCTCTTCTCCCCCCTCTGTGGTGGGGATCTGGCTGAAGTTATTTATTGCAAAGCTGATCTGAACCTATTTGGATCCTTACAGGACAGTCATGACAGCACGATCACTAGCACACCATTCTTATGTCTTGCTCATCAGGTCAAATGAATCTCATCAATGTATTATAGTTGTAAATATAATTTCATAACTCCTGTTTTCTTAGTGATAGCTTGCATTTCTTATTGTCCTCTTAATCTTTAGTTTCTGTGTATTTTCCAGGAGCTTTCTCGATTGTCTTGTAAACAGAAATCATGGAAGACTTTTTCCAGTTTTTCCCATACTTGCTGCTGGTTTTTGCTTCCCTCTGAAAAAAACATCCACCTTCACATCTTACTGCCACAAGACCACATTTTTTTTATTTATTTAACATGTATGCTTTTTATTTTGTATGTATATAATTCCACCATCATATTGTAACATCAGCACACAGTTATTATGTCTCGATCACCATGTCAAGTAAATCTCATCAATGTGTTATAGTTGCAAATATGATTTCATATAGCTGTTTTGTTTTCTTAAAGCCTACATTTCGTATTGTCTTCTTACTGTTTGGGATCTGCTTATTACTTTGTTAGAACTTGTTCTTTGCTCAAAGTAGCGTACAGCTTTGTTTAATTATATAATAAAGTCAGTCACACTGTATACTCAAATCATTTAATGCACATGTGTCAAACTCATTCAATGGAGGACTGAGTTGCTGCTGGTTTTCTTCCTCCCTTGTACTTGATTGATTAATTAAGGTAACTAATTACTAAGGAACTCCCCTTACCTTGTTGTCTCGGTCTTATTTGAAAGGAAAAAACAAAAACCAGCAGACACTAGGTCCTCCATGGAATGAGTTTCACACTCCTGATTTAATGGAAAGAACCAACATTTCAGCACCTTCTTCAGGGAGGGTTGAGGATGCCACATAGGCTGTGTTTACACAGGCAGCCCAATTCTGATGATGTTCCCACTAATTGGTCTTTTGACCAATCAGATTAGCTCTTTTGACAATAATTGGCAAAAATATTATAATCGAGCTGCCTGTATAAACACAGCCATAGTGCTGAACCTTGGCTGGAAATATACAGTGTTTGGTGTTGTGGGGGGTGAACAGTTTTCTTTTGGATAGCCTGTAATGTTTTTTTCTCTCACACCCTGTAATAAAATCTGTTCACTCAAATATGTCACTGTCTGTTAACCAGTTAACAACCTACTAATTAAGCATATGGCCATAAATTACATCATGGACTTGCTTTCTCCTCTGCAATATTCTGGCGATAAATGTAAAAGACACACTCACAACGCAGTTGACTCTTCAGTTCCACATTATAACAGTAGAGGTCACTCAAGTGACATAAATGACAGCAAAAACAGATGCTTTTGGAGAAATTGCAGTACCATGGGTTAGTTATACAAATCTTTGGTGGTAGTGTGATAGTTAATTTGGCTTTACCACGAATTAGCATTGCATTTATTTGCAGTGTTGCCATTTACTTTCCACTCAAGGATTTCTCCAGCAGAGAGGCAACCACGTTTAGGGTAATGTGAGAGACGGTGGGTAATGTTATAAGTTAGCTAGTTGTGGACACAAGCTAGTTGTCCTAGCTAGCTAGTGTATCATGTGATGCACGAAATGGCAGATAGCTAGCTCAATACATTTGTTTATCAAAATGACATCTTTGAACAATGGCAAAGTAACTAGTGGAGATGTGAAGCTAAAACCTAGCTTTTATATTGGTTTATTTAGCTTTACAAACAAGTTAAAATTGTACACCTCTGAGAACAAGCCATCTCAACCAGCTGACACCTAAAGAGAGAGAGATCCTCATGAGCTCAGCCACCCACGAGCTAAGCCATCCACATAATGAGACAAGTGCAATTATTGAACTTGGAACATTCTCACGCTGTGAGAAATTTTACAACATGACAATCACAACACAATCAGAACAATTAGAAAATATTCACACTGGGAAAAATGACCTAACACAGGGCACTCCCACATCATATGAATGCGCCTACCTGATTTAGGGTGAACAGTTGGGAGTTGGTGCCAATGCCATTATGAAAAAAATCCTAAATACAAACTTAAAATGTGTACATTTATGATTTGGATTATGGGATGCCATGGTCATATTTTTCAATATTCTGTTACAATGAAAGGGTTGGTCAGATTCACTTATCTGTGGACCAGTGGTGATCAGTGCCGTTTAAGATGAGGGAGGAGAATTTTTTTTTTCATGAGCATAGCATGGCCTTATTTCTTTTACAGCATATTGGATGACTCTCATTGATACTCCATTCACCCAGTTCAATGTAACAGCGATAGGTTTAGGCTACTACATCACACTCTAATTTTCCCTATACCCATCATGAGGTTGCTACAACCTAGCCAATGAAGGAAAGTTTACAACGTAGGTGCACACAGGTCGAGATATTTTTTTTAGGTGTCAGACAGTGACACCTTCAATACTTTTGCCTGCATCTAGCTGATCTAGAGTCCAACCATTAGTCCAACCATTGCAAACGAGAGTTTCTATTGGACAAATTCAGGTATGTTTATGACCGTTCCGTTTGCTTCCGTTTAAGAAAAGTTTTTCAACAGAATTGGCGGAATGAATGCACCCCAGATCACGCGTAAACACAGTTAACTTTCATAGCAGTCACATTGTATTCTTTCTCGTATCTATGTGCTTTCCTCCAACCTTTTCCATTTCCTTGTGGACTTCAATGCACAACACATCAGCTGTATATGACCAGGCAAAAAAAAAGAATCCAAGCCCAACCATATCATAACCGCTACACACAGCTTACATCGTTGTCACCATATTAGGTAAAGTAACATCATAGTCAACATAGCTAATGATATAACCCTTTAGTAAACCCACTACAATCAGTGGCGATTTTAGCATGTAAATCTTGGTGTGGCAAACTCCCCCCAAAAATGTTTTATGCTTACCAGCAAAGCCACTACACAACACAACACTAAACAATACATGAATTACACTATAACGGTGACAAACGGTGACAACAAACTGTTAGCGCCTACGTAAAGCTTTCACAACAGCATGGCTTTCTTTTCAGCACCATGGAGAGAATCCTTACCACCGGTGCCCTTGGCTTCAGCGTAGCCTTGTCTGGCAGCGAAACATATGATTGAGCCTCATTTAGCTGATGACCCTCCCGGCTCCGCCCACCGACATCCTAATAAGGAAAAAAAGAGCAAAGAGAAAGAATTCGGCAGACAGATTGGGAGGGTCGTCACCCCCCCATAAAACCGGGGACCACCAAGGACCCCAGAACACCAGACCAATCAAACAAACACACAAAATACTGCCCTGGTTAACACTATCCCACTGCCCAAGCCAACCTCATCCTCCCCAGACCTTCAGAAACCTTTGCACACAAGAAGCAACCTTTAAGAGGAAAGAAGAAAACGAGAAGAGACAGGAGCGACAGAACAAGACAATACAAAACACAAAATAAAAAGTGGCCAGTCATGTGACTCTTCTAAGTTGGTGTCAGCCCTCCTCTCCTTGATTAGATTGGAGTGGGGAACAGAAACCAGAATAACAGGGAACGTATTGACAGATTTCTTTGTAACATTATCGCTAGCCTGCGCAGTGACTAGGTCGCCACGGCTCATGGAACGCGTCACCGCGCGCGCAGAGAACACCTCTGGGAAACTCTGCGCACTCTCATCTGATATCCCTACAAATGACGGCTTACAGGAAACCACTAGAGATGGAGACACAACAGGCCATACACACTCCCCTGCCAAGAATCAGTCTCAGCAGAGAAGGATAACACAAACGACTCAGAGACACCTGTGTCACTCAGGATCTTCACTGGCACTGGGTTGTTACTTCTTAACAGAGACACAAAACCCTCCATAATGAAAGGTAAACAATCTGGGTCAATTGGGACATTCACATGCCCCTGGGCATGAAACGGAGTGACAGGACTGAACTGATGTGGGACAGGCGCGGCTAACGCCGTAGGCTTAGGTTTAACGTTAGCGCCAGTACTGAATTACCTTTACCCCTGAAAACAGGACATTTGTTTTTCCAATGACCTGAACCATGACAGTAGTGACACTCTTGACTGAAGTAAGCTTTACTACAGGAGCCACGCTCAAGCCTAGTTTAATGAAACTCTGCTCGTACCCAGAGTGTCTCAGTGGCCGAGGCCCAAATCTCTGAATGTCCCTACTCACTCCGAAGTGTCTCTGCAGACACTTGTGAGTCAAGACATACTCATCCGCTAAAACCACAGCTTCAGAGACAGTCTTCACTTTTCGTTCATTATTGTACGTGGCGATACGATCAGGGACTGTATCCTTAAATTGCTCAAGCATAATCAGATCACACAGCCCCTGGAAAGTCGTAACCGCAGAGGCGGAACACCAGCGATTAAACTGTGAAGGTAACTCTCGCGCAAACTCATCATGAGTCTGTTTATCAGCCTTTTTTAAAGTTCTAAATCATTGGCGGTAAGCCTCAAGAACCAATTAGGAAATCAAAATTCAGAAACCAGCATGGCTACCATATGATGGGGGGGGCATGTCCTAGGCCCATTGAGGACATAGTAAGGGCCGAGAGCCAAGTCTAATCTTTCATTGTTCATCTGTTCACCTACTCTGCATCTCACAAAGACTCATCAGATCAAAGGACAGATTTCCACCTGTCTAATGTCCATTGCTTGTGTTTCTTGGCCCAAGTAATTATCTTTTTCTTATTGGTGTCCTTTAGTAGTGGTTTCCTTGCAGCAATTCGACAATGAAGGCCTGTTTCACGCAGTCTCCCATGAACAGTTGATGTTGAGATGTGTCTGTTACTTGAACTCTGTGAAGCATTTATTTGGGCTGCAATTTCTGAGGCTGGTAACTCTAATGAACTTATCCTCTGCAGCAGAGGTAACTCTTGGTCTTCCTTTCCTGTGGCGGTCCTAAGAGCCAGTTTCATCATAGCGCTTGACGTTTTTTGCTACTGCACTTGAAGAAACTTTCAAAGTTCTTCAAATTTTCCGGATTGATTCACCTTCTTAAAATAATGATGGACTGTCGTTTCTCTTTGCTTATTTGAGCTGTTCTTGCCATAATTTGGACTTGATCTTTTACCAAATAGGGCTATCTTTGTGTATACCACCGCTACTTTGTCACAACACAACTGATTGGCTCAAACGCATTAAGAGGGAAAGAAATTCCACAAATGTACTTTTAACAAGGCACACCTGTTAATTGAAATGCATTCCAGGTGACTACCTCATGAAGCTTGTTGAGAGAATGTCAAAAGTGTGCAAAGCTGTCATCAAGGCAAAGGGTGGCTACTTTGAAGAAACTCAAATATTATTATTATATTTTGATTTGTTTAAGTAGTATTGCATAGTCTAGCGTGAAACGGTGCTATTGCTTCAAATCCTGTTATAACAATTGGTTGACTTTGGGTGTTCCAGTAAGCAACAATTTGTTGCCTTCATTAGCCTACTTTATTCCAATATTTATTGCTTCTTCAATCAAAACAACAGTTTTCAGCTGTGCTAACATAGTTGCAAAAGGGTTTTCTAATGATCAATTAGCCTTTCAAAATGATACACTTGGATTTGCTAACACAACGTGCCATTGGAACACAGGAGCGATGGTTGCTGATAATGGGCTTCTGTATGCCTATGTAGATATTCCATAAAAAATCTGCCTGTCCCAGCTACAATAGTCATTTACAACATTAACAATGTGTACACTGTACTTCTGATCAATTTGATGTTATTTTAATGGACACAAAATTGAACTTCTCTTTCAAAAACAAGGATATTTCTAAGTGACCCCAAACTTTTGAACGGTACTGTGTATATATATGTATATTTTGTACATGTACACTGCTCAAAAGAATAAAGGGAACACTTAAAGAACACAATGTAACTCCAAGTCAATCATACTTCTGTGAAATCAAACTGTCCACTTAGGAAGCAACACTGATTGACAATAAATTTCACATGCTGTTGTGCAAATGGAATAGACAACAGGTGGAAATTATAGGCAATTAGCAAGACACCCCAATAAAGGAGTGATTCTGCAGGTTGGGACCACAGACCACTTCTCAGTTCCTATGCTTCCTGGCTGATGTTTTGGTCACTTTTGAATGCTGGCGGTGCTTTCACTCTAGTGGTAGCATGAGACGGAGTCTACAACCCACACAAGTGGCTCAGGTAGTGCAGCTCATCCAGGATGGCACATCAATGCGAGCTGTGGCAAGAAGGTTTGCTGTGTCTGTCAGCGTAGTGTCCAGAGCATGGAGGCGCTACCAGGAGACAGGCCAGTCCCCAAGGAGACGTGGAGGAGACCGTAGGAGGGAACAACCCAGCAGCAGGACCGCTACCTCCGCCTTTGTGCAAGGGGGAGCAGGAGAAGCACTGCCAGAGCCCTGCAAAATGACCTCCAGCAGGCCACAAATGTGCATATGTCTGCTCAAACGGTCAGAAACAGACTCCATGAGGGTGGTATGAGGGCCCGACGTCCACAGGTGGGGGTTGTGCTTACAGCCCAACACTGTGCAGGATGTTTGGCATTTGCCAGAGAACACCAAGATTGGCAAATTCGCCACTGGTGCCCTGTGCTCTTCACAGATGAAAGCAGGTTCACACTGAGCACGTGACAGACGTGACAGAGTCTGAAGACGCCGTGGAGAACGTTCTGCTGCCTGCAACATCCTCCAGCATGACCGGTTTGGCGGTGGGTCAGTGATGGTGTGGGGTGGCATTTCTTTGGGGGGCTGCACAGCCCTCCATGTACTCGCCAGAGGTAGCCTGACTGCCATTAGGTACCGAGATGAGATCCTCAGACCCCTTGTGAGACCATATGCTGGTCCGGTTGGCCCTGGGTTCCTCCTAATGCAAGACAATGCTAGACCTCATGTGGCTGGAGTGTGTCAGCAGTTCCTGCAAGAGGAAGGCATTGATGCTATGGACGGGCCCGCCCGTTCCCCAGACCTGAATCCAATTGATCACATCTGGGACATCATGTCTCGCTCCATCCACCAACGCCACATTGCTCCACAGACTGTCCAGGAGTTGGCGGATGCTTTAGTCCAGGTCTGGGAGGAGATCCCTCAGGAGACCACCCGCCACCTCATCAGGAGCATGCCCAGGCGTTGTAGGGAGGTCATACAGGCACGTGGAGGCCACACACACTACTGAGCCTCATTTTGACTTGTTTTAAGGACATTACATCAAAGTTGGATCAGCCTGTAGTGTGGTTTTCCACTTTAATTTTGAGTGTGACTCCAAATCCAGACCTCCATGGGTTGATAAATTGGATTTCCATTGATTATTTTTGTGTGATTTTGTTGTCAGCAAATTCAACTATGTAAAGAAAAAAGTATTTAATAAGATTATTTCTTTCATTCAGATCTAGGATGTGTTGTTTAAGTGTTCCCTTTATTTTTTTGAGCAGTATATATGTTTTTTTGTTGTTTTTTTTACTGTTCTCTTCTGTAGTTTCGACCCAGTTTCGACCCAATGATTTCTCTGACAAACAAAGAACTTTGCGTACTGCAGGCCCAGGCATGGATCAAAGCTAGCAAGTCAATCAATGACATCATCAAGAGATATGCTGGACCCTATGTCAGAGAGGTGTTTTTGGGACCACATTGTGTCTATTGTCCTGTTTTCAAAACGCCTCCAGGGCAGATATAGAAGTTCCTTGATTTCCCCGCCTTCCACTTGCCTCTTCCATTTATTCCAATAGTAATTCGTTATGGTTTGCATTGCAAATGAGGGCTTAAACTCGGTCAAGACACCAGCAGAGTAAGTAGACCTTTATGTAGTAAAATTAAAGGTTAAATAAAATAAAAATAAATAAATAAAAGACCTACATCACTTTCAACAGTACATTACTCAACACTAGTGAGACTCAGGTCGCCTATGGTAGGCCTACAGTATATCTAAAAATGTTTTTTTTCATTTCTACATGTAGGTCTCCTGATTTAAACCTTGATCGAACTTGTTGCAACTAAAATGTAGTTGAAATAAACATATGCATGTTTGCCTGGCATGGATTGTGACTCCATCTCGTTCCTCGCCCTCTTCAACTCCGCCAATGTCATCTGACTCTTCGCCAATGACGTGACTCTCCGCCAATAATTACATTTAGAGGATTGGAGGATTCTAAATTAATATCTAAGGGGAATTTTTTGTTAGGGCAAATCTGGTCTGTGAGAATATCTAAGGGGCTTTTATATAATTATAATGCAGGGTTAATAATAATAATAATCGCTTTGTAAATAAGGATTCATTGAGAAAGGAAAATGACATGCGCAAGAAACGGTGGTATATATTTATATTTATCGCTATTTTCTTTAACCAATTCTGGTCTTTAATGCAGGGCTGACAGGCAAGTTCCTTTTTTTTTACTGAAATTGCAACCAATTTTCTATGGCTTGTTTAAAAAATAACGATATTTGGAAATGATTTATTTTCAAATAACCGAAAGTGAGCGATTGTAATCAGAATAAAGGGAAAAAGGCCATTTTTGAACATGGGGTGAGACATTCTTACTAATTTGTAAATGAAGCCAGTTTGATATTTAGAATGATTTATTTCTGTTTTTAGAGGGAGAGAAACCAAAAGCCCACCGTGCCTATTTTTCAAAAATCGTCAGTTCACATGTCAAGTGAAATTCCACCATTGTATTTACCCAAGTTCTCTCTTAACTCCAGGACCACACACAGTTTTTTGTTGTTGCCTGATGCAGGACTCTAGTGCCAGAGGAGAGACTCTCAGACTGAAAACGCCTCCATTAATTGCCACAGTTTAGACTACCGATAGATCAGCGTTCTAACTCCTCTTGTGATAGTGTGGTGCAATGACAGAATGCCACCATCTACCATAAACGGTCACGGCATATGCTCGTAACTTTTAAAGGAAGAACCACTGTGCATATCAAGACCGTTGTGTGAACTGAAAAACAGGTACGACTTGATGAGCATATTGCAATGTTTTTTTAAATACTCTTCTGGGGTGAAAAACAAGTCCATTTAGACCCCCCTGAGCTAAAAACCAGCTCTCAGATTGACCACCAAAAGGGATGGGGTGGCAGTCAATCCATTGAAAGATGTTAATGTAATGACAGTCAAAATCTTGCCATAACAAAGTCAGAAATAGCTGATCTTCGAATATGTTGCTCTTTAGATGCCCCCCAACCATAATCTTGTTTACAGCGGCTTTGTAGACGACACATTAACTGGATTTAAATTAGGAAGTCTTTGAAAACAGGGCATAAAAAAGCTCCGAAACACCTGGTTTCAACATTTATGTCTATTTTCATATGAACAGACAATTATCTGAAGAAAAAACATTTCTTGAAAACTCACTCAATGGGTGTTACATCAAGACCTTTGTGTCAACTGAAAAACAGGCAAGAGTTGAGCATATTGCAATGTTTTTTTAAATAATCTTCTGGGGGGGTGAAAGACAAGTCCCTTTTGACCATCCCTGGGTAAAAATCAACTCTCAGTTTTTCCTGCATCCTAAATAAGGGTGTCACATATCTAGATCATCTTTGGATGAATTCCATCCCTAGATCAGACTTGGTGTCACATCCTGACCATAGAAAGCTGTTATTTTCTATGGAAGAGTAGGTCAGGGCGTTACAGGGGGGTGTTCTAGTTTAGTTTTTCTATGTTGTCAGGTTCTAGTTTTGTATTTCTATGTTGGGTTTTGTTTGGGATGATCTCCAATTAGAGGCAGCTGGTCCTCGTTGTCTCTAATTGGAGATCATACTTAAGTAGGGTTTTTTTCCACCTGGGTTTGTGGGAGATTGTTTTTGAGTACGTGTATGTTAACTCTGCGTCACGGTTTGTTGTTTTTGTTATTCAGTTTATTTACATGTATTGCATAGTTTCACAGTGTAAATAAATGTGGAACCACACACACGCTGCACTTTGGTCCGCTCCTTCCAACAACAACCCTGACACTTGGAAGTCACATGTCGTAGATCAGAGTTAGATGTCATATATCAAATAAGGATGGCATAGATTATATTTGAATGATATATGTGACTGACCGTCTCAAATCGGTCTTATGTAGCAACATTTGAAATATTTTTTTTTACATTGGTAAAAAGTAGAGACTCAGCTGCAAAATGGTATATCATACACTGCACTTTTGAGGAACAATGGGAAAGTAATTCTGCTTTGAAAGCTGATAAACTTTAAACTCACTTTTGAGAACAGGGCCTTTGAATGTTTTGGCACCTACTGGTGAGCTCTCCATTGTCTACACCCATTCAGCATTGTTCACACCCTCTTAAGACAGCCCCACCCATCTCTTTAAGGATTCACATGTGAGGTCATGTGCTAAACAGTGAGTAGTGTAGTAAAGATTAAGACTAAAAATGGTAGTAGCCTACAATAAGGAAAGATTCCAGGTAAACAGTGTCCTGATAATTTTTTTTTGAAATATTAGATGACGCTTACCAAGACACACTTGTCTATATTGATGGGTCATGTGAAAGAAATGCTATAACCCCCCCCAAAAAGTAATGCATTGCCATACTTGAGTAAATGAAAAGATACCTTAATAGAAAATGACTAAAGTAAAAGTCACCCAATAAAATACTACTTGAGTAGAAGTCTCAAAGTATTTGGTTTTAAAAATACTGAAGTATCAAAAGTAAATGTAATGGCTAAAATGTACTTAAGTATCAAAAGTAAAAGTATAAATAATTTCAAATTCCTTACATTTCCTTAAACCAGATGGCCCTTACCTTTCCTTAAACCAGATGGCCCAATTTCCTTTCTTTATTGAGCCAGGGACACACTCCAACACTCAGACATAATTTACAAACAAAGCATTTGTGTTTAGTGAGTCTACCAGATCAAATGCAGTAGGGATGACCAGGGATGTTCTCTCGATAAGTGTGTAAATTGGACAATTTTCCTGTCAAAATGTAACGAGTACTTTTGGGTGTCAGAGAAAATGTATGGAGTAAATAGTACATTTATTTTTTATTTCGAAATGTAGTGAAGTAAAAGTAAAAATTGCCAAAAGTATAAATAGTAAAGCAATGTACACATTACCCCCAAAAATACTTAAGAAGTAATTTAAAGTGTTTTTACTGAAGTACTTTACACCACTGCCCAAATGCCTTCACACCAGTACATTAGCATACTTTATATACTGTTACACATGCACTTATCACATAGTATTCCATACATAAGTTAAGGCCATGCAACCTGAGTTGAAACCTGAGTGAGGTGCACATGTACAGTACATAAACAGATACATGCACCATATATTTATGTGGTGGACACTTGATACGGTCACATGATATTGTTGTGGTGTCACAAAACCATGTTACGACCACACATATCAATATACATTTTATATATCAATATTTTGCTAAGTCTTGCTAAGTGGATGGATCTCTACAGAAGGTGTAAACGGTACAGCCAAATGGTTACTTGCATAGTAGCAATATCAGAAAGAGATAGTGTCAATATAAATAAAATATACAGTATGTACATGAACAATATCAATAACGATAGTGAAGAACGAGGCAGTTATATGTATACAATCAGGGGTAAAGTGGCTGAGCAGCAGGATAAAAATAAATAGTATAGGCAACATATGGCGTGAGTGTTAGGAGAGAGTCATTTGAATAGAGTCACTGCAGATAGTGCTGATGACTGCTCTGTCCGAACCACGCATGAACAAGGTAATCTATATTCGTATGAGCTTGTTTCTGTCCTGCCCTTGACTTTGGTGCAGGGCATGTGATGTCCATAGCCTCATCGACGCAAAACTCCTTGATCTTTTCAAAAATATGTTTGTCTAGCTGTGTCCAGTCCTCGTGGTGCTTGTACAGGCAGACCATCTATGGGATGAAGGATGTCAGCATTTCGCAGCAGCTGGAACCTGGTCCCGACAATCTGAACGCTCCTTGGCGACAACAACACCAGGCTCCAGAGCATCGAAGCTGTAAAACAGGGAATAACAACAACAAAAAAATCAGAAGACATTACAACCCTGCACAACATCAATTCACCTCCGAAGTTTAGATAGGAAGAATAACCTTATACAATGCAATGACAATTATTTCCACCTGAAATGCTGGTACTGCTTGATTTGTGGCAGGGGCTTTCCACATGCACATACCATCCTCCAGTCTAACCAGCTGTGGGATGTTGACCCCTGTCACAGTGCTGTTCTTCACAACACCAGGAATCTCAGACAGTGTTCACTCTTTCTGAAGCGCTGTTTGATGAGGCCGAAGCACCAGTCAGGGGCAAACTTGGTGTGGCCTGTGATCAGGAAGTGAAGGTCCAGACTGTAGTGGGGCTTGTACTAGAGCACAAACTTGTTCTTGTTTTGGCCACTGCAGTTTTCACAATTCAGGTCCACACGTGTTTACTCAACTCCGTAGTTGGTGAAGAAATGAAATTGTGCATGTAGTTGATGACTCCGCTACTGCCTTTGCTTGCTTGGGCCAGCTCCATTTTTGATGGGAGGCATTAGACCATTCTCCTTGTATGACTGGTGGAGGAGAGTCAGGCATGTTCTACTGATGCTGAAAGACAAATTCCAGATACAATGATTTTAGCATTATTATACAATAGATGCGAAATGGCATTCTGAGACAACGTCACTACACACAGTTCATACACGTAATGTTAGCTAGCTAGCCAGCCATCTAACCTCAGCTGGCGAGCTAACAGCAAGCTTTAATTAGCAATACAAACCGATTATCATAGCTAGCTAAAGATAACCAAATATGTTAGCCTAAGGTTAGCTAGCTAACTAGCAATGCGAAATGGCATTTTGAGAGAACATCACTAACGTTACACACACTTCATATACGTATCAGGATAAGGTACGACCCAGGTGCAGACCGTGTGGAAGTAACAATGTTTATTACAGCAACAGAGGCAAAGGTACAGAACAGCAGGCAGGCTCAGGATCAGGACTGGCAAGGGTCAAAAACCAGGAGGGCGAGAAAAAGAGGGTCTGGGAAAAGACAGGAGCTGACAGGACAAACGGTGGTAAGCTTGACAAACAAGACAAACTGGCAACAGACAAACAGAAAACACAGGTATAAGTACACAGGGGATAATGGGGAAGATGGGCGACACCTGGAGGGTGGTGGAGACAAGCACAAAGACAGGTGAAAAATATCAGGGCGTGACAACACGTAAGTTAATGTTAGCTAGCAAGCCAGCCATCTAACCTCAGCTAACGTTAGCTAACTAACAGCAAGCTTTAACTTGGGAACTTTGGTTTAGACATGTAACGTTAAAATCAGCTAGCCAGCTAAAAAATGAACTAAAATCCCAATCCATAGATTGGATTGGAGGATTCTAAATTAATATCTAAGGGGCATAACATTTCCACACCCTAATTGTAGTGTAACCGAACTTTCAGTTGAGTGTACTTGCTCTTTGCCTTCTCTACTTCTCTACCGGAAGTTGATGCAGTTGCAATACAACCTCTTGCTAGCTAGTTAGCATAACACATTACTAGTTAGACATTTTTTGACTTTGGGTGTGTTCTCAAATTAAATCTGGAGCGCCTGCAGTCAAATTCAGAGCGTTGTCAGTTTGTAAATTCAGAGTTTCGCTCTCGGAGTGCACACTGGACTTTCGGGCCAAGGCGTAGGGTTGATTTGAGCGTTCTGGCCTTACAACAGCCGTCAAGCACCCAAGCTAACGTTGGCTAGCTTGCTAGCTACTTCCAGACACAAATGAGACGACTCCGACCATTTTACTCACCCTAGCAGAGCTGGTTAGGCAGTTTTCGTGTTAATCAGTAATTTTTGTCATTTCTGTTGACTCCAAAATGGCGGTTGTCTGTATGGCTTGTTTTGATATCTGAGCGCTGTACTCAGATTATTGCAAAATTTGCTTTCGCCGTAAAGCTTTTTTGAAATCTGACACAGCGGTTGCATTAAGGAGAAGTGTATCTATAATTATTTGAATAACTGTTGAATATTTTATCAACGTTTATGATGAGTATTTCTATAAATTGATGTGCTCATTCACTGGAAGTTTTGGGTGGCAAAACATTTCTGAACAGTACATGCCAATGTAAAATGGGTTTTTTGGATATAAATATGAACTTTATTGAGCAAAACATACATGTATTGTGTAACATGAAGTCCTATGAGTGCCATCTGATGAAGATCTTCAAAGGTTAGTGATTCATTTTAGCTGTATTTCTTGTTTTTGTGACGCTTCTCCTTGCTTGGAAAATGGCTGTGTGGTTTTTCTTGTCTCGGCGCTGTCCTAACATAATGTTATGCTTTCGCCGTAAAGCCTTTTTGAAATCGGACAATGTGGTTGGATTAACGAGAAGTGTATCTTTAAAATGGGATATAATAGTTGTATGTTTGAGAAATTTGAATTATGAGATTTTTGTTGTTTTTTCACTGGCTGTTGAATAGTGTGTCCCACATATACCCCAGAGAGGTTAGGGTAGCACTGTAATTCATTAATCATATGCTGTCTTCCCTGCTCCTCTGTTTTACCGCTTTCCTTTTCTGTCTTCTACACCTCTCTCCCACCTCCTCTTTCTTCCTCTTTTTTTTTACAATGCACACCATATGTGCATTAAAGTACAGATTGAACTTGTATTTATAGTATATTACAATTATATTTAGAATGCATGTATTATGTATTTATAACACCTGGATAATGAACATTCAATAAAGCATTTCACATGCTCCACTGGTTGAAATTAAGTATCTCATTGAAATACTACACCTATCCTGTGTCCTCAGATTAATGCAGATGAAGAGTTAGATATGCATAGGAAGTGTAGTGTACTGTTTTTTTCTGTATATATGAATTCCAAATCAGCCTTTACTACAATGTGTAATCATTGATGTCCCAGGAGCAGGAGTGGTAAACACTGTTGAAGTCTATACTTGTAATACATACATGCAGACACAGCATCATTACAATTTCTTACTCATGTCATAACACTAGCTAGCTAGCTGGCTAATGTTAGCTAGTCAGCTAACTTGCTAAATCGTGATTTTCATAAATTCACTTTATGACAAAAAAATATGCACAATACTTTGTCTCTACATTAACTAACATATTCCTCTCAATTGTATTTTTTTGTTTGACTCGTTATGACGTTATAATTACTTACATTTGCTTCCACCATAATGTTTTGTCAGCCATCTTTGCTGAAGAAAGTCACCAGCGACGGATGGCTCGCGTCAAATTCGTCATTGGAACCACTCGATATGATTGGTCATATAAAAACCTTGGAATCCAAATGCATAATGAGTACTCTAACTCCCCGTTGCGGTGGTCTGGAGCAATGAAGCCATGATAGTGGGTACCTCTAAGTCCCGTTGTAAGCCCGTCCCCTTGTAAGCTCGCAACTTTCAAAGGAGAAACCACTGTACAAGCGTAAAAATATACATTGCAATTTTTTTTAGAGTGAACAGTCATTCAGGTGCAAAGTATTCACATTCCGATGAGCATTGTTTTCCAAATGTATGTACATTGTCTTTCCCGCTCTTTATCTGTCCCCACCCCTCTCCATTGTGTAACAAGCCATCATATCGGGTTGGTTCACTAGGGGCTTTTCATTGTATTATTGTCACGTTCTGACCAGTAAAGGGGTTATTTGTTATTGTAGTTTGGTCAGGACGTGGCAGGGGGTATTTGTTTTATGTGGTTTGGGGTTTGTTAGTATATGTGTTTATGTAGAGGGGTGTTTGGTTAGAGTATTCTGGAGTTTTTGGGTTATGTTCTTTATTTCGTATTTCTATGTTCTGCCTATTGTGTATTTCTTTGTTGGCCTGGTATGGCTCTCAATCAGGAACAGCAGTACATTGTTGTTGCTGATTGAGAGTCATACTTAGGTAGCCTGTTTTCACCTGTCCCTTTGTGGGAAGTTGTTGTTGCATGGCTGTGTGTTTAGCCTGCAATCATGTTTGTTTGATCGTTTTCTTGTTTTGTTTGTTCAGTGTTAAATAAAGTCACAATGAGCACTCAACCCGCTGCGCCTTGGTCCACTACGTCGACGACCGTTACAATTATGTTAGTAATCAATTCAACCTATACTGTGTGTGTTTATGAATGTCTGTGTTATTGTTTAGTTAGTAAATAAATAATTAAGCCAATGTGTGTATTGCTGAATCATCATTTACACTAGGGTTCGTGCAGATTTACGAGGTCAATGACATGAGACTGATATGAGGTAATAACGATTAATGAATGACTGGTATGATAATGATATATTCTGATATATTCTTGAGTTAATTCGGAAATGGTAACTCATGAAACAAACTTTTCCCATGGTGCCCCAAGTTACTAATTAGGTAATTGTTACATGATTAATTTAATCACTTAATAATAATTCATTGATTTGATAAAATAACAGTAGTCACATCATGACACCAGTCTGTGGTCCTGAGTGCTCTGGAGCAGGTTTTCATCAAGGATCTCTCTGTACTTTGCTCCGTTTATCTTTCCCTCAATCCTGACTAGTCTCGCAGTACCTGCCTCTGAAAAACATACCCACAGCATGATGCTGCCACCACTGTGCTTCACAGTAGGGATGGTGCCAGGTTTACTCCAGATGTGACACTTGGCATTTCGGTCAAAGAGTTCAATCTTGGTTTAATCAGACCAGAGAACCTTGTTGTTCATGGTCTGAGAGTCTTTAGGTGCTTTTTGGCAAGCTCCAAGCGGGCTGTCATGTGCCTTTTACTGATTAGTGGCTTCCGTCTGGCCACTCTACCATAAAGGTCTGATTGGAGGAGTGCTGCAGATATGGTTGTCCTTCTGGAAGGTTCTCCCATCTCCACAAAGGAACTCTGGAGCTCTGTCAGTGTGATCATCGGGTTCTTGGTCAGCTTCCTGACCAAGGCCCTTCAACCCCGATTACTCAGTTTGGCGGGGCGGCCAGCTCTAGGGAGAGTCTTGGTGCTTCCAGACTTCTTCCATTTAAAAATGATGGAGGCCACTGTGTTTTTGAGGACCTTCAATGCTGCAGAAACTTGTTGGTACCCTTCCCCAGATCTGTGCCTCGACACAATCCTGTCTCAGAGCTCTACGGACAATTCCTTCGACCTCATGGCTTATTTTTTGCTCTGACATGCACTGTCAACTGTGGGACCTTATATAGACTGTTGTGTGCCTTTCCACTGTCTGAATAATTATGTAAATAAGGTATTTCTGTATTTATTTACTTTTTAATTTGCAAAAATATAAAAAAAATCGGTTTTCGCTTTGTCATTATGTGGTACTGTGTGTAGATTTATGAGGGGAAACAAATAATGTAATCAATTTAATATAAGGCTACGTAACAAAATGTGAAAAAAGTCAACGGGTCTGAATACTTTCCGAATCCACAGTAGGCACCGCCCATGTTATTTGAGAATTAAAAAGTAAATAAATACAGAAATACCTTATTTACATAAGTATTCAGACCCTTTGCTATGAGACTCAAAATTGAGCTCAGGTGCATCTTGTTTCCATTGATCAACCTTGAGATGTTTCCACAACTTGATTGGAGTCCACCTGTGGTAAATTCAATTGATTGGAACCTAAAGAGTCTCACCCTCTCTAGATACCTTCCACAACAACTTCAAGTATATTTCCTCCCCACCCTTCCTTCTAGAAAAAAACATAGTCTGTGTTTTCTCAACTGAAAGCTTGAACCCCCACCTGAGGGACCACTGCTCAACTTCATTGATTGCTCTTGAACTCTCCTGGCCGTATGGGTAATATTTCTTCCTCTCCTCCACAGTGCCCCGTCATCCGCAAACAGTGACCTCCCAATAGCAGGTCTCACCTGTGAGAATACATTGTCAATCATAATGGAGAACAACAAAGGATGTCCATAAATGAACAAAGAGTACCAGTCAAAAGTTTGGACACACCTACTCATTCCAGGGTTTTTCTTTATTTTAACTATTTTCTACATTGTAGAATAAAATAACACAAGTGGAATCATGTAGTAACCAAAACATTTTATATTTGAGATTCTTCAAAATAGCCACCATTTGCCTTGAAGACAGCTTTGCACACTTTTGCCATTCTCTCAACCAGCTTCATGAGGTAGTCACCTGGAATGCATTTCAATTCACAGGTGTGCCTTGTTAAAAGTTAATTTGTGGAATTTCTTTCCTTCTTAATTCATTGTGTTGTGACAAGGTAGGGGTGGTATACAGAAGATAGCCCTATTTGTTAAAATACCAAGTGTAACGGTTCCGTAACTACAGATGCTGGGAGATGGGAAGCAAGTACAGGGTGAGGATTTAATAATAAATAGACATGAAACTAAACGAGAACAATGTCTGGAAAAGAGAAACAAAACAGCATCAATGCAGACACGGGAACGAAACTAAGGAGGTGACATATATAGGGGAGGCAAGCAATGACGTGATAGAGTCCAGGTGAGTCCGATGAAGCGCTGGTGCAGTCGCAAAAACCATCAAGTGCAGTTGCAAAAACCATCAAGCGCTATGATGAAACTGGCTCTCATGAGGACCACCACAGGAAAGGAAGACCCAGAGTTACCACTGCTGCAGAGGATAAGTTTGTTAGAGTTACCAGCCTCAGAAATCGGCAATTAACTGCACCTCAGATTGCAGCCCAAATAAATGCTTCACAGAGTTCAAGTAACAGACATCTCAACATCAACTGTTCAAATTAAACTGCGTGAATTAGGCCTCATGGTCAAATTGCTCCAAAGAAACCACTACCAAAGGACACCAATAAGAAGAAGAGATTTGCTTGGGCCAAGAAACATGAGCAATGGACATTATACCGGTGGAAATCTGTCCTCTGTTCTGATGATTCCAAATTTTGAGATTGTTGGTTCAATCCGCTGTTTTTGTGAGACGCAGAGTAGGTGAATGCATGATCTCCGCATGTGTAGTTCCCATCGTGAAGCATGGAGGAGGTGTGATGGTTTTGGGGTGCTTTGCTGGTGACAATATCTGTGATTTATTTAGTATTCAAGGCACACTTAACCAGCATGGCAACCACAACATTCTGCAGCAAAACGCCATTCCTTCTTGTTTGCGCTTTGTATGACGATAATTTGTTTTTCAATAGGACAATGACCCAACACACCTCCAGGCAGTGTAAGGGCTATTTGATCAAAAAGTAGAGTGATGAAGTTCTACATAAGATGACCTGGCCTCCACAATCACCCGACCTCAACCCAATTGAGATGGTTTGAGATGAGTTGGACCGCAGAGTTCAGGAAAGCAGCCAACAAGTGCTCATCATATGTAGGAAGCTAGTTATGAGAATGCAAAGATTGTGCAAAGCTGTCATCAAGGAAAAGACTGGCTACTTTGAAGAATCTTAAATATATTTGGATTTGGTTAACACTTTTTTTGTTATTACATGATTCCATATGTGTTATTTCACATGTTTTGTGCTGCTACCATGTTGTGCTGCTGCCATGTTGTGTTGTTACCATGTTGTTGTCATGTTGTGTTGCTACCATGCTGTGTTGTCATGTGTTGCTGCCATGCTATGTTGTTGTTCTTAACTGACTTGCCTAGTTAAATAGAGGTTCAATAAAAATGATAATACATACATATCATCAACTATTACACATTATACTCCTTTTAGGGAGATCAAATACTACACGTATATGCCATGACTTTTGAATGTATTTACTATTCTTATTTGTATTTTAAACCCTAAAAGCAATAAAAAAAAGCTGTAAAGACGGTCACTGGCAATACACATTAAATTACCACTATTTCCCAACACCCAATAGACAGCAGCCAATAAGGAAAGCATTAATTACACTGGCTAATTACCTGTGATGTCTATCGTCTCCAGATGGATCAGACCAGATGGAATTAGTCACACAAAGCTTTCCTTTGGCTTTGCATTGATTATAGATCTGAAACATTCCCCTATCTCCCTGGAAACCACAGGTGATTACTGTATTTAAATTACATCCTGCTTCAAGACTCCACAGTGTAAATTCTTCCAGCTGACATGCAATTGCAGTTACTATGTCTTTGACTAAGTCAATTCAGAATGTAATATTTCCCTTAAGATCCAGGTTATTGTATAGCATTGCCGATATTTCATAACAGGATTTGAATAACTAATGCACTGTCTCATTCCATGTCTTCAAACATCAAGTGTAATAAAGTTTTAAACTTATGCTCTATATGACAATGAACTTGGCAATAGGAATGTTAAGGGAAACAAATCCAAGATTTGCGAAAAGCATGAACCAAAATTGTTTTGCATGAACATCTACTATATTCATGCAAGGAAATTGCAGGGACTAGGGTTGCAAAATTACCGGTAATTTACCAAAGTTACTGGAATCTTCTGTAACTTTTGTAATTAACAGGTAATCTATGGCAATCTATGGTAATTTATACTTCAATAACAAAATATGTATTAATGTTGTATAAACATTACCAGTCAAAAGTTTGGACACACCTACACATTCAAGGGTTTTTCTTTATTTTTACTATTTTCTACATTGTAGAATAATTGTGAAGACATCTTCCTTTCCTGTGGCGATTTTCATGAGGGACAGTTCCATCATAGCGCATGATGGTTTTTGCGAATGCACTTGACATTCTTGACATTTTCCGTATTGACTGACCTTCATGTCTTAAAGTAATGATGGACTGTCATTTCTCTTTGCTTATTTGAGCTGTTCTTGCCATAATATGGACTTGGTGTCACATCTGCTCCCGCTCCCACTCTCTGGCGCTCGAGGTCACCAGGCTGCTCATCATTACGCACACCTGTCACCATCGTTACGCGCACCAGCGCTTCATCGAACTCACCTGGACTCTATCACGTCATTGATTGCCTCCCTTATATGTGTCACTTCCTCAAAAAAATTGGGTCACTACATGGTTCCATATGTGTTATTTCATAGTTTTGAAGTCTTCACTATTATTCTACAATGTAGAAAAGAGTAAAAATAAAGATAAACCATTGAATGAGTAGGTTTGTCCAAACTTTTGACCGGTACTGTATATATTTTACAATACCTTCAGAAAGTATTCACACCCCTTGGCTTTTTTCATATTTCGTTGTGTTACAAAGTGGGATTAAAATGGATTTAATAGTAATTTTCGGGGTCAACAATCTACACAAAATACTCTGTAATGTCAAAGTGAGAAAAAAATCTCAAAAAATAAATAAAAAACACTAATATATCTTAATCAGATAAGTATTCAACCCCCTGAGTCAATATATGTTACAATCACCTTTGGCAGAGATTACAGCTGTGAGTCTTTATGGATAAGTCTCTAAGAGCGTTCAAGATCTGTCAAATTGGTTGTTGATCATTGCTAGATGCCTTGCATTTTAGGTCCTGCTGAAAGGTTAATTTATCTCCCAATGTCTGGTGGAAAGCAGACTGAACCAGCTTTTCCTCTAGGATTTTGTCCTTTAATTAGCTCCATTAGATTTCTTTTTTATCATAAAAAACTCCCAATTCCACCACTTTGCTAGAAAATATGGAGGGTGGTACTCAGTAATGTGTTTCATTGAATTTGCCCGAAACATAACACTTTGTATTCAGGATAAAAAGTGAATTGCTTTGCCACATATTTTGCAGTATTACTTTAGTGCCTTGTTGCAAAAAGGATGCATGTTTTGGAATATCTTCTTTTCACTCTGTCAATTAGGTTAGTATTTTGGAGTAACTACAACTACAATTAAACTCTATAACTGTTATAATGTCACCATTGGACTCATGGTGAAATTCTTGAGCGGTTTCCTCCCTCTCCGGCAACTGAATTAGGAAGGAAGCCTGTATCTTTGTAGTGACTGGGTGTATTGATACACCATCTAACTTGTAATTAATAACTTTACCCCGCTCAAAGGGATATTCAATGTCTGCTTTTTTTAAATTGTTAGCTGCCCTTCATTGCAAGGCATTGGAAAACTTCCCTGATCTTTGTGGTTGAATCATTTTTTCAAATTCACTTCTCGGCTGAGGGAACTTACATATAATTGTATGTGTGGTGTACAGAGATGAGGTTGTCATTCAAAAACCCAGTCCATGCAATTTATTATGTGACTTGAAAGTTACAAAAATGATTGTAGTTGCCTTTCAACTTATAACGTTTCAAGTAATATATCCTCCCTTTGCAACGTTAGCAAGTACCCTTGTCCTATTCACATATGATTTTTATACACTTTGGAGTTATTACCACCAGCCTCATCAGTATAAATGAATCCACTCCCAGCAGCACACAGTTCATAGTAAGGTCAGGTGGTTCTGTCGTCTCCATCTATCTCCTCTCTAAAACATCCAGAATCAAAGGCATGCTCGGTAATACTAATTAAAAGGAATGTGTCCCTGCTTATGTCACTTAAATTTATGTCATTATCTGACCTTCATGGAGGGATTACTGCCAATGCTAAGCTATTAGCAGGTCTGTATCATAACCCTTTCCTCTCCTCCTTGTCCTTTTTGTCCTCCTCTCCTTTTCTTCGCTTCCTCTCCTCCTCCTCCCCTCCTTCAGAATGAGATTAATTCCATTAACTGTACTCTCCTCAGGCCCAGAGGGATTGATGAAATACATATTCAATACAGAGAGCGGTCAGCTGACTTTAGGAACTGGGCAGTCAATCAATCAATAAATCAATAATTGAGTTGACTAATGATTCCCTTTGTGTGTCTCTCTCAGGTTCCAGATAGCCTGGGGCTTCAGCAGGGAGCGCTATGTCCTGGTGTTTGGTGTCAACAGCTTTGTGGGCATGGCCCTGCAATCTCCCCACTGCCATCACCGTCAACACCAAGAGTCTGCAACTCACAGGTACTGCAGAGAGACATGCACTTACAACCACCTCAAACACATACACTCACCTTACTGAAATAAAATAATCTCACAAGCAATTACTGACAAACATTATATAAAAAAAGTGGAAGGTATGGTGGAACTGCTTGTACTTTCTAGCTTGTTACTGTAAAACTAACAACAATACATTTTCATTTACACAGGTAGCTACTGTGTTATAAGACCTATGTAATGCAATGTAGCATAACAAGAGCGTTCCTCCCCCTGCAGTTCTTTGTCTATGCCAGTTACATTGCTGCCATGGCCGTGCTGTTTCTCATCAGAGAAGTGTATAATCTTATTCTTTGCAGCCGATTGGTGGAGCCCATCCCAGCTGAGTGTTTATCAAAGAGAAGAACTGACCTGCCACAAGTTTAACCTCTGGCATGACACTCAAAAGGGAAATAACATGCAGCACTGCCACCGCGTAAAGGGAGAACAAAGCGATGCAACGGATACACAACACACCTGTATTACAATTATTTGTTTCCTAGGAGTGCAATACGCATATATAGCCATCAGAGAGCACTGTAACCTTATGAACATGAACAACAAGTTTCCAGCAGACTTTTTACAACACACACAAAAAAGTATTTTGTGTAGATCTACCCTTGAGATGTGTGTGCCAAACCATATATTTGCCATTCAGTTCCTCTACAACCACGTTCATGTGCACAATGTAATCCCTATGGACATGGTCAAATTCCAATTGATTGTTTTTAATAAAAAACCTGTGCTGACCAATGCAATTCAATGTAAAAATGTGACTAATTAATGAACAGTGAGTATAACTGTGGGAGCCTTTTTATAGATTGCACAGATAATAGGGTAGCAGTGCAGAGATGCTTGATCCTTTACTATTGACAATTTTGTAAAAGGCTATGGGTTAATTCAGCCCGAGTTACACGTACGTAAATGGAACTTAATTCCCTTTTTATGCACTTTTCTCTCTATGGGTATTCTGACCTTGAACTGAAGCATGGGGAAAACACATGTGCTAGCCAGGTATTCATTTGGGGTGGAGATCACAGAAATTAAGGTGTGGAAGAGGTGTGTCTACGGATGCGCTGTATTAACCTTGACAGAATTCTGACGTTGACTGATAATTCCACCACCTTTACTCGTGAGGAAACCATGAATATGATCGAGCAAACCTTTCGGCTCCAAGTGGAAAAACGTGCTTTCTTTTTCCAGATAGAAGTAACACCATTCACCATGCACCGTAATTTATAAATTGCTAAGAGTTATGTAAATGAGTAATCTTCTTGGAGAAGGGGATTGTACAAATAACAAACGTTTTAGATCATTTTTCGCTAGAGACGGATGTGAAAACATTAATGGAAGCAAACTGAAAAGCATACAGTATCAACATGACAGGTATTTCTGCCCGTTTCCAGAGTCTCCAGCGGCGGCCTGCAGTCCAGAGTCTCCAGCGGCGGCCTGCAGTCCAGAGTCTCCAGCGGCGGCCTGCAGTCCAGAACCTCCAGCGGCGGCCTGCATTCCAGAACCTCCAGCGGCGGCCTGCAGTCCAGAACCTCCAGCGGCGGCCTGCAGTCCAGAACCTCCAGAGGCGGCCTGCAGTACAGAGCCTCCAGCGATGATCAACGGTCCGGTTCCTTTGACGACGATCCACGGTCCGGTGGCACAAAGGCAGAGGGATCAGCGGGCGGAGTGGGGGTTACGCCCCGAACCGGAGCCGCCTCCTCTGTTGGAGGATCCGCGGGATGAGAAGGTTCTGCTTACTGCACCAGAGCCGCCATAGACATTTGTCACCCTCCCTAACCCTGTCTTTTTCTGTGGTTCTTTTGTTTTGGTGCATTCGGAGTCCGCACCTTTGGGGGGGTACTGTCACGTCCTGACCTTAGTAAGCTGTTATTTTCTATGGTAGAGTAGGTCAAGGTGTGACAGGGTTTTTTTCTAGTTTAGTTTTTTATGTTGTCAGGTTCTAGTTTTGTATTTCTATGTTGGGTTTTGTTTAGGGATGATCTCCAATTAGAGGCAGCTGGTTCTTGTTGTCTCTAATTGGAGATCATACTTAAGTAGGGTTTTTTTCCACCTGGGTTTGTGGGAGATTGTTTTTGAGTACGTGTATGTTTACTCTGCGTCATGGTTTGTTGTTATTCAGTTTATTTATATGTATTGCATAGTTTCACAGTGTAAATAAAATGTGGAACAACACACACGCTGCACTTTGGTCCGCTCCTCCTTTCGACAACGGTGACATGTGTCAGGTAAGCATCATCGAATAACGATAAAATATTTATAAAATATTTTTATCTGGACACCTTCTGTTTTTGATATTGCTTCTATGCAAATACGCAAGTACTATCACTGTACTGTTTACAGCTTCTACATCCTGCGCATGACAAACAAATTTGATATAGCGTGTGTTTACCACATGGCCTCACAAGTGAATCATCAAAGAGATGGGTGGGACTAAGGCTTAAGAGGGTGTGAAAGATGCTGAATGGGTGTAGACAAAGAAGAGCTCTCCAGTTGGGCATTATTCTCAAAGTGATGTTTACAAGTTTACCAACTTTCAAAGCAGAATTACTTTACCCATTGTTCCTCAACTGTAGTGTGCAATGTAAAACATTTTAGCTCTGAGTCTCTACTTTTATTAAAAAAAAACACAATTTCAAATTTACTACATAAGACCGAATCAAGCCGGTCAGTCACAAATGTCTTGAATCAATAAGTATTCAAACCTTTGTTATGGCAAGCCTAAATAAATTCAGGAATACAAAATGTGCTTAACTTCTTTGGGATAGGGGGCAGTATTTACACGGCCGGATAAAAAACGTACCCGATTTAATCTGGTTACTACTCCTGCCCAGAAACTAGAATATGCATATAATTAGTATATTTGGATAGAAAACACTCTAACGTTTCTAAAACTGTTTGAATGGTGTCTGTGAGTATAACAGCACTCATATGGCAGGCCAAAACCTGAGAAGATTCCATGCAGGAAGTGCCCTGTCTGACAATT
Organism: Salmo trutta; assembly: GCF_901001165.1. Taxonomy (NCBI): domain Eukaryota; kingdom Metazoa; phylum Chordata; class Actinopteri; order Salmoniformes; family Salmonidae; genus Salmo; species Salmo trutta. The sequence continues at coordinate 41,218,263 of NC_042960.1, read as the reverse complement.
TGTTGTCCTTCTGTTGCATCTCTATCAAAAATACAGCATCTGTGCTGTAATGTGACACTTTCTAAGGCTTCCATTAGCTCTCTAAAGCCGCCAGAAAGTGGAATGGGGTGTCTGCTGTCTCTGGGCAAAGTATAGGAGCAGAGTTTGTAAGTGGTCAGCCTGGGGACAGTGAGACTGGAGATGCGCATTCACAAGACTTCTCAATGTTTTTCTTTCAGTCTTTGAATGAATACAACGTTGCCCGGTTGGAATATTATCGCTATTTTACGAGAAACATAGCATAAAAATTGATTTTAAACAGCATTTGACATGCTTCGAAGTACGGCAATGGAATATATATATTTTTTTGTCACAAAATGCGCTCGTGCGTTACCCTTCGGATAGTGACCTGAACGCACAAACAAAACGGAGGTATTTGGATATAACTATGGATTATTTGCAACCAAAACAACATTTGTTGTTTAAGTAGAAGTCTTGGGAGTGCATTCTGACGAAGAACAGCAAAGGTAATCCAATTTTTCTAATAGTAATTCTGAGTTTAGGTGACCCCGAAGTTGGCGGATGTCAAAATAGCTAGCCGTGATGGCGAGCTATGTACTCAGAATATTGCAAAATGTGCTTTCGCCGAAAAGCCATTTTAAAATCGGACATAGCGATTGCATAAAGGAGTTCTGTATCTATAATTCTTAAAATAATTGTTCAGTATTTTGTCAACGTTTATCATGAGTAATTTAGTAAATTCACCGGAAGTTTTCGGAAAGTATGCTAGTTCTGAACATCACATGCTAATGTAAAAAGCTGGTTTTTGATATAAATATGAACTTGATTGAACAAAACATGCATGTATTGTATAATATAATGTCCTAGGAGTGTCATCTGATGAAGATCATCAAAGGTTAGTGCTGAATTTAGCTGTGGTTTTGGTTTTTGTGACATATATGCTTGCTTTGAAAATGGCTGTGTGATTATTCTTGGCAGGGTACTCTCCTGACATTATCTAATGTTTTGCTTTCACTGTAAAGCCTTTTTGAAATCGGACAATGTTGTTAGATTAACGAGAGTCTTGTCTTTAAAATGGTGTAAAATAGTCATATGCTTGAGAAATTGAAGTTATAGCATTTTTGAGGTATTTGTATTTCGCGCTACGCGATTCCACTGGCTGCAACTGTGTGATGTTATTCTCTTTGACATTTGTCTTAGAAGTCTGGACTTCCTGAATTAGAAAAAAACTAAACTCATCTGGTTCCCTCCGATCATTTTTTAATATAGACGCTAAAATCTAAAGGCTTACATTAAAATGTAATGATTATTATCACAGAAATGATAAGAAGATGGAATGTAATGGGTATTTTAATGTTTGTGCTTTTCTTATAACTTATTTCTGTGTTCTATTCATGTGCTGTTCTAATAAACTATTTATGTATTCATGCAAGTGACTGATTTAACGAATCCTCACTATCAGTAGCTGCAATTTGGCAGTATGCCCAGACCTTGTTTTGAGAATGAAAGATATCTCAGTTCCAAGGTCTCAGCTTAGAGAGAAGAAGCATTGTGAAGTATTGGTCTGTCACATGTTATGAACCAGTATTGGTTGGTCACATGAATGAAATAAAACTGTAATGATTAATTAATTAATTATGATAAATCATACAAATATAACTTCTCTGTGTATAGCCATATGTAAGACAACTGCTGGGACTGACCCAGCAAAGCTTCTGATTGAAATGTGTACTAAGGTGCATTGAGTTTGTTGGAACCTCTCCAACGCGCTGACAATAAACAATGATTGATTTAAGATTGACTTTTATGGCCCTATGTAAGAATTTCCACAACAGCATCTCCTAAGAAGGATTAGATGTGTTACATGATGGTTCATTTCAGTGACACTGCAATGGGGAAAGTATTGGGCCTTTACAATAAGGTGTGGCAGGAAGGAAACTATCTGGAAGTTGGAAGCAGACTGTAGTGATGCCGATATAGAAACTAGGGAAAGACCATACCAGTCCTTCAAGCTATAGGTTGATAGCGTTGAGATCTCATGTACAGTACCAGTAAAAAGTTTGGACACACTGTAACGGATGTCATATGAAGGGGACCAAGGCGCAGCGTGTTGAGTGCTCATCGTAAATTTTAATGAAAATTGAACACTGAATACAAATAAACAAAATTGACAGCCAACAGTTCTGTCAGGTTACTCTAACAAAACAGAAAACAACTACGCACACAAACCAAAGGAAAAAGGCTGCCTAAGTATGGCTTCCAATCAAAGACAACGATAGACATCTGCCTCTGATTGGAAACCATACCCTGCCAAAACATAGAAAACAAACACATAGAATGCCCACCCACCTATCACACCCTGACCTAAATAAACAGAGAAAACACAGCTCTCCTAGGTCAGAGCGTGACACACACCTACTCATTCAAGGGTTTTTCTTTATTTTTTACCATTTTCTACATTGTAGAATAATAGTGAAGACTTCAAAACTATGAAATAACACATATGGAACCATGTAGTGACCCAATTTTTTTGAGGAAGTGACACATATAAGGGAGGCAATCAATGACGTGATAGAGTCCAGGTGAGTTCGATGAAGTGCTGGTGCGCGTAACGATGGTGACAGGTGTGCGTAATGATGAGCAGCCTGGTGACCTCGAGCGCCAGAGAGGGGGAGCGGGAGCAGATGTGACACCAAGTCCATATTATGGCAAGAACAGCTCAAATAAGCAAAGAGAAATGACAGTCCATCATTACTTTAAGACATGAAGGTCAGTCAATACGGAAAATGTCAAGAATGTCAAGTGCATTCGCAAAAACCATCATGCGCTGTGATGGAACTGTCCCTCATGAAGATCGCCACAGGAAAGGAAGATGTCTTCACAATTATTCTACAATGTAGAAAATAGTAAAAATAAAGAAAAACCCTTGAATGTGTAGGTGTGTCCAAACTTTTGACTGGTAATGTTTATACAACATTAATACATATTTTGTTATTGAAGTATAAATTACCATAGATTGCCATAGATTACCTGTTAATTACAAAAGTTACAGAAGATTCCAGTAACTTTGGTAAATTACCGTTAATTTTGCAACCCTAGTCCCTGCAATTTCATTGCATGAATATAGTAGATGTTCATGCAAAACAATTTTGGTTCATGCTTTTCGCAAATCTTGGATTTGTTTCCCTTAACATTCCTATTGCCAAGTTCATTGTCATATAGAGCATAAGTTTAAAACTTTATTACACTTGATGTTTGAAGACATGGAATGGGACAGTGCATTAGTTATTCAAATCCTGTTATGAAATATCGGCAATGCTATACAATAACCTGGATCTTAAGGGAAATATTACATTCTGAATTGACTTAGTCAAAGACATAGTAACTGCAATTGCATGTCAGCTGGAAGAATTTACACTGTGGAGTCTTGAAGCAGGATGTAATTTAAATACAGTAATCACCTGTGGTTTCCAGGGAGATAGGGGAATGTTTCAGATCTATAATCAATGCAAAGCCAAAGGAAAGCCGTTCTGTGACTAATTCCATCTGGTCTGATCCATCTGGAGACGATAGACATCACAGGTAATTAGCCAGTGTAATTATTGCTTTCCTTATTGGCTGCTGTCTATTGGGTGTTGGGAAATAGTGGTAATTTAATGTGTATTGCCAGTGACCGTCTTTACAGCTGTTTATTATTGCTTTTAGGGTTTAAAATACAAATAAGAATAGTAAATACATTCAAAAGTCATGGCATATACATGTAGTATTTGATCTCCCTAAAAGGAGTATAATGTGTAATAGTTGATGATATGTATGTATTATCATTTTTATTGAACCTCTATTTAACTAGGCAAGTCAGTTAAGAACAACAACATAGCATGGCAGCAACACATGACAACACAGCATGGTAGCAACACAACATGACAACAACATGGTAACAACACAACATAGCAGCAGCACAACATGGTAGCAGCACAAAACATGGTACGAACATTATTGGGCACAGACAACAGCAGAAAGGGCAAGAAGGTAGAGACCACAATACATCACATGAAGCAGCCACAACTGTCAGTAAGAGTGTACATGATTGAGTCTTTGAATGAAAAGATGGAGATAAAACAGTCCAGTTTGAGTGTTTTGTGCAGCTCGTTCCAGTCGCTAGCTGCAGCGAACTGAAAAGAGGAGTGACCCAGGGTTGCTTTGGGGACCTTTAAGGAGCATTGGTGGCAAATCTGATGGCTGAATGGTAAAGAACATCTCGCCGCTCGAGTGCACCCTTACCTTCCAATCTATAAATTACATCTCCATAGTCTAACATGGGTAGGATAGTCATCTGAATCAGGGTTAGTTTGGCAGCTGGGATGAAAGAGGAGCAATTACGATAGAGGAAACCAAGTCTAGATTTAACCTTAGCCTGCAGCTTTGATATGTGCTGAGAGAAGGACAGTGTGTACCATCTAGACATACTCCCAATGATATGCAGTAGACTTGTAGTTCAATGTCAAAACAACATTTGTTAGGACCGTGAAAGTAGAGAAAATATGGGGTTTAACTCCAGAGCTTTACCAAGAGGCATGTTAGAGAGTACTTATATTGTTACCTGAGTGTGGCGACAGCCTCCACCCTTCCATTGTATTCTGTTTTGTACTGGGGCTGTTTGGATGCCCAGAGGAGCTGCACATATACTCTGATCTGGTAGTAGCCAAACTTGCCCATAGCTGACGACACACAGAAGAACAGCACAGAGACAGAGGAGTAACACTCCTTACAATCCACCACCAACCTCCTCAGAGCTCTCATTATACCTCCCTCCTGACCCTCTTCCACCTTCTCAAGGACCACACAACCCAGGATGCACATGAAGAACAGCACAGAGACAGAGGAGTAACACTCCTTAGAATCCACCGCCAACCTCCTCAGAGCTCTCATTACCTCCCTCCTGACCCTCTTCCACCTTCTCAAGGACCACACAACCCAGGATGCACATGAACTGGACGCAACCTCCTCGAATGGGTCGTCAGACCGAGCCCCCCAAGAATACGATTCTCTGGGGCATGGGGAGGAGGAGTGGGTCCAATAGCGCCACACAGAGGAAGCCCAGGGTAATGACATTGAGCCAGTAGAGGGAAACCCCTTCCCAGGGACACCAGGAGTTGGCCCAACATGGCTGCCAATGCGTTTCCCAGTAGCACAGCCCCTCTGGCATAGCTAGTCAACATCTGGTAATACTGGCAGAGGACCACACTGTAGATATAACAATATTATGCCACATCTGCCACAGTGCCCATACTGTAGATGAAGAGAGTGCACTGAGTCAACACCACACCAGAGCTGAAGATGAACAGGATAAATGCCAGGATGTTGTTGAGTGCCAGGAGGATGTTGAGTTACCAGGAAGACTGAGATAAGTAGGAAGAGGATGGAGTACACCCATATTGGGAACACTTGCCTTGTAACCTGTGGAAAGATCAGGAAAATGGCAGAATATATCATACAACAATAAATTCACATAAAAGCATTTATCTCCTAAAAGCATCTGATATCATAAAAGATAATTTATGATATGACTTACCTGGCTAAATCAAGGTTAAATTAATAAACAATGAACGTGCCTTACCTGTTGGGTGGTAAGGTTCTTGTATGGCCCGTTGAGGTAGCCCGTGAGGATAGGCTCAGAGAGCCTCTTAATTGAGCTGAAGCCATAGACACAGAGCAGCACCGTGGGGCCCACCCAACCTCCGCTGTGAAGCCCACACTCGTTGGGCCAATCCCATTTTCTCCCCATCTCTCTCACCATGGCTGGACTGAGCTCAGTCTAATTCAGCCTGTTTAATCTGCAGTGATATGGAGGTGGAGATAAAGCCAAGGTGCTCCCATTGTTATTGCTCCCCCTGAGGTTTGGAGAGGGAGAGCTAGCCAGACAGACAGAAAAATACGGGGGTGAACCCCAGGTATGGGTGTTGTCATAAATGTATCACCCTCCATCTCTTTCATAGTTACAATGCTCAGAATTTAATTCATATAAAAATATAGCTGTAAAATATAGTTCAAGCCCTATGGCACCACAGCAGGACAAATTGGACTCATCGCCCTTGGATGTGCTACTGTTGTTCTTATTACAGTGTACAAAGGAAGGTACTTGTCACTGGATGTGTACTGGAGGCGAAGTCAGGTGCAGGAGAGCAGAGTGAAGTGAACAGGCGCACACTTTATTCCGGTAAAATAGCAAAAGCACAAACAACGTGCCCAAAACACGGAACAAATGTCTGGCGCGTAACAAAATTTCCAATAGACAAAATACACGTAACAGAAAAAATCAGAGGAATAAATACATGTAGATTGATTGGGGAATGAAAACCAGGTGTGCAGGGAACAAGACAAAACAAATGGATACATGAAAAATGGAGCGGCGATGGCTCGAAAGCCGGCGACTTCGACCGCCGTACGCCGCCCAAACAAGGTGAGGAGCCGACTTCAGCGGAAATCGTGACAGTACCCCCCCCCGACGCGCGGCTCCAGCGGTGCGTTGACACCGGCCTCGGGGACGACCCGGAGGGCGAGGCACAGGGCGATCCGGACGGCGACGGTTGAACTCACGCAGCAGTTCAGGGTCCAATATATCAGCCACCGGAACCCAGCACCTCTCCTCCGGACCGTACCCCTCCCACTCCACGAGGTACTGAAGGCCCCTCGCCCGATGCCATGAATCCAGGATGGAACGGACGGAGTGTGCCAGGGCCCCTTCGATGTCTAGAGGGGGCGGAGGAACCTCCCGTATCTCAGACTCCTGGAGAGGATCAGCCACCACCGGCCTGAGGAGAGACACATGGAACGAGGGGTTAATATGGTAATTGGGGGGAAGCTGTAACCTGTAACATACCTCGTTCACCGTCCTCAGGACTTTGAATGGCCACACAAACCGCGGACCCAGCTTCCGGCAGGGCAGGCGGAGGGGCAGGTTTCGGGTCGAGAGCCAGACCCTGTCCCCCGGTGCGAACACCAGGGTCTCACTGCGGTGATGGTCCGCGCTGGTCTTTTGGCGCAGCGCGGCCTGCTGGAGGTGACCATGGGCTGCTTCCCAGGTCTCATCCGCGTGTCTGAACCAATCGTCCACCGCAGGAGCCTCGGTCTGACTCTGATACCACGGTGCCAGAACCGGCTGGTACCCCAATACGCACTGAAAGGGGAACAGGTTGGTGGAGGAGTGGAGGAGTGGCGGAGCGAGTTCTGCGCCATCTCTGCCCAGGGCACAAACGCCGCCCACTCCCCCGGCCGGTCCTGGCAATAGGACCGCAGAAACATGCCCACATCCTGGTTCACTCTCTCCACCTGCCCATTACTCTCGGGATGGAAACCCGAGGTGAGGCTGATCGAGACCCCAAACATTCCATGAACGCCCTCCAGACTCTCGAAGTGAACTGGGGACCCCGATCAGACACTATATCCTCAGGCACCCCGTAGTGCCGGAAGACGTGTGTAACAGGGCCTCCGCAGTTTGTAGGGCCGTAGGGAGAGCGGGCAGAGGGAGGAGACGACAGGACTTAGAGAAACGATCCACAACGACCAGGATCGTGGTGTTCCCCTGTAAGGGAGGAAGATCCGTTAGAAAATCCACCGACAGGTGTGACCAAGGCCGTTGTGGAATGGGTAAGGGATGTAGCTTACCTCTGGGCAGGTGTCTAGTTGCCTTACACTGGGCGCACACAGAGCAGGAGGAAACATAAACCCTCATGTCCCGAGCCAAGGTGGGCCACCAGTACTTCCCAGACAGACAGTGCACCGTCCGACCAATCCCCGGATGACCAGAGGAGGGTGATGTGTGGTCATGGACAGCAGACAGAACGTACTGAAACCTGACGAGACACTCAGGTGGAGCGGGCTCTGTATGCAACGCCTGCTCAATGTCCGCGTCCAGCTCCCACACGACTGGTGCTACCAGGCAGGAGGCCGGGAGAATGGGAGTCTGATCCATGGGCCACTCCTCTGTGTCATACAGCCGGGACAGTGCGTCTGCCTTCACATTCTGGGAACCTGGTCTGTAGGAGAGAGTAAACACAAAACGGGTAAAGAACATGGCCCACCTTGCCTGACGAGGATTCAGTCTCCTAGCTGCCCGGATGTACTCCAGGTTGCGGTGGTCAGTCCAGATGAGGAAAGGGTGTTTAGCCCCCTCAAGCCAATGTCTCCACGCCTTCAAAGCCTTAACCACAGACAACAGCTCCCGGCCCCCCACATCATAGTTCCGCTCCGCCGGGCTGAGCTTCTTTGAGAAGAAAGCACAGGGGCGGAGCTTCGGTGGCGTGCCCGAGCGCTGAGAGAGCACGGCTCCAATCCCAGCCTCTGATGCGTCCACCTCCACTATGAATGCCAAAGAGGGATCCGGATGGGCCAGCACGGGAGCCGAGGTAAACAGAGCTCTCAGGTGCCCAAAAGCCCTGTCCACCTCAACCGACCACTGCAGACGTACAGGACCCCCCTTCAGCAGTGAGGTAATGGGAGCAGCCACCTGGCCAAAACCCCGGATAAATCTCCGGTAGTAGTTGGCAAACCCTAAAAATCGCTGCACCTCCTTTACCGTGGTGAGATTCCGGCAATTAAGCACGGCTGCTATGCGGTCAGTCTCCATCTCCACCCCTGATGTGGAAATGCGATACCCTAGGAAAGAGACGGCCTGCTGAAAGAACAGGCATTTCTCAGCCTTGATGTACAGGTTATGCTCCAACAGTCGTCCAAGTACATTGCGCACCATGGACACATGCTCGGCGCATATATCGGAGTATATCAGAATGTCATCGATATACACCACTACACCCTGCCCGTGCAGGGCCCTGAAAATCTAATCTACGAAGGATTGGAAGACTGATGGAGCATTCATCAACCCCTACGGCATGACGAGGTACTCATAATGCCCTGAGGTGGTACTAAACGCCGTCTTCCACTCGTCTCCCTCCCGGATACGCACCAGATTGTACGCACTCCTGAGATCCAGTTTAGTGAAGAAGCGCGCCCCGTGCATTGACTCAATCGCCGTGGCGATAAGAGGTAGCGGGTGACTGTACCTCACCGTGATTTAATTGAGACCTCTAAAGTCAATGCACGGGCGCAGACCTCCATCCTTCTTCTTCACAAAAAAGAAACTCGAGGAGGCAGGTGAAGTGGAGGACCGAATGTACCCCTGACACAGGGAATCAGAGACATATGTCTCCATAGCCACCGTGTCCGCTTGCCACAGGGGATACACGTGACTCCTGGGAAGTGCAGCGTCTACCAGGAGATTTATCACACAATCCCCCCCGTCGATGGGGTGGTAATTGAGTCGCCTTCTTCTTACAGAAGGCGAGAGCCAACTCGTCATATTCTGGGGGAATGCGCACGGTGGAGACCTGCTCTGGACTTTCCACCATGGCAGCACCAACGGAAACCCCTACACACCTCCCCGAGGGTACTCTCGCGACCACCCCGTGAGAGCCCTCTGTTGCCAGGAAATGGTGGGGTTATGACGAGCCAACCAGGGAAGGCCTAGTACCACGAGAAACGCAGGAGAGTCAATGAGAAAGAGACTGATTCTCTCCTCGTGACCCCCCTGCATCTCCATGGCCAGGGAGATGGTGGCTTCCCTGATTAGCCCGGAGAGCATGAACCGGGAAAGGTCTATCTATCCACAGGAATAATGGGGATCCCTAAACTAAGTGCTAACGCTTTGTCGATAAAATTCCCAGCTGTGCCTGAATCGACGAGTGTCTTATGCTGGGAATGCAGGTAAAACTCAGGGAAACAAACAGGTGGACAACAGAGGACTCTGGATGAGAGTGGTGCCGACTCACCTGGGGTGACGTCAGAGTGCCCTGCCTGCTGCCTTGACTCCCAGAGGGACCAACCCAGTGTGCCCTCTGCGGCCACAGATGGTGCACGTGAAGGCCCCTCCTCCAGCCTCCCTACTCGCAGCCCCTCCCAACTCCATGGGCACTGGAGCGGGAGTGCTGGGAGATGGAACCCGACAGAGCCCCCTCAGGACGTCCTGGATGGAAAGATCCACCAGTTGGTCAAAGGTGATGGTGGCATCCCTGCAGGCCAACTCCCATCGGACGTCCTCACATAGGCTGCATCGATAATGGTCGATGAGGGCCCTGTCATTCCATCCTGCTCCGGCGGCCAAGGTCCGGAACTCCAGCGTGAAATCCTGTGCGCTCCTCGTCCCCTGCCTCAAAAGGAAGAGTCGTTCCCGCGCCGCTCTACCTTCGGGCGGATGGTCAAAGACAGCCCGGAAGCGGTGGGTGAACTCCTCGAAGTGGTCCAACGCCACGTCTTCCTCTCCCCACACGGCGTTTGCCCACTCCAGAGCTCTCCCCGAGAGGCATGAGACGAGGGCGGATACTCTCTCCCTTCCTGAGGGAGCGGGTGAATGGTGGCCAGGTATAGGTCCAGTTGTAACAGGAACCCCTGGCACTGTGCGACCGTCCCATCATACTCCCTGGGAAGGGAGAGACGCATTCCACTGGAGCTGGACGGGACGGGTAGAGATAACCCCAGTCTCTCCCAGTGGTCCATAGTCTGGACAATGCGATCCATCATGGCACCGAGATGATGGAGCATAGCCACGTGTTCCTGGACGCGTTCCTCGACTCCTCTGACCGGGGTACCTGCTCCTGCTGACTACATGGTAGGTGTAAGATTCTGCCACTGGATGTGTACTGGAGGCGAAGTCAGGTGCAGGAGAGCAGAGTGAAGTGAACAGGCACACTCTTTATTCCGGTAAAATAGCAAAAGCACAAACAACGTGCCCAAAACATGGAACATAGACAAATGTCTGATGCGTAACAAAATTTCCAATAGACAAAATACACGTAACAAACAATCTTACACAAAGACATGATGAGGAATAAATACATGTAGATTGATTGGGGAATGAAAACCAGGTGTGCAGGGAACAAGACAAAACAAATGGATACATGAAAAATGGAGCAGCGATGGCTAGAAAGCCGGTGACGTCGACCGCCGAACGCCGCCCGAACAAGGAGAGGAGCTGACTTCGGCAGAAGCCGTGACAATACTAAAGCTATTCAAAGGTCATGCTTAGAATGATGCCTTTTCTTTTTGCTTCTGTCAGTCTGTGTCGATGTGTGTGTGTCCTTATTTAATTCACAGTCAGTTTTATAGAAGAGCACAATAGCCGACTACAGGTGGAGCTGAACCTGTGAAAGAGAAGGTGAGAATCACACCCCCACAGTGGGAAGGACCCAGACCACAGGAGGCAGATAGAGGTAAACACTGGTCTGGCTGATCTGATCCACATATGAGACATGACAGAGAATATAGAACTGTTCTCCCCTACTTACCTACCCCACTTAATACCTCCACACCTCTGTTTGCAAGTCCCTGCTGCCGGAGCGTCTTTAAAACAAGCGGCAGGTGATATAATTGTCTTTGTGAGGTCCAGCTATGTGTGTGTGTGTGTGTGTGTGCGTGCGTGCGTGCATGCGTGTAAAAGAATGTTTGAACAGTTTTGGCTGGCTGCCCTGCATAACAGCACTCTGACTGACGCTCACTGATAAGACGGGGAAACTAAAACATGTTTTTTTGTACTTTTACGCTTGCTTTTTAATTAATAATGCTACAGTAGGATTACTCCTAAAATCTATGTGTATCATTATAACGGCCAACAGTGGTTGGAAGATAAACATAGTATTCCTAGTATGATAACCTTTAAATGGTAAACAAGCTATCATAAAGACCTTGCTTACTAGCTGTGAATTTATTCTTCTTCCTTTCCTTATTCTGATCAACCAGGGCCAGGTAAACATTATTTGTTGTGAAGCATCAATCCAGGCTATCAGTAACACAGCTACACAAGTGCTGCCGAATGCTAAGCATGTTACTGATTGAGACTTGAGTGTAGAAACAACATAAACATCCATATTGACGAGAGCCTTATTGATCCCCTAACAGAGAACGCTGGATCTCAGACCTCCTCCCTCTGTCTCTGTCTCCATCTCTGGGTGGACTGATTATATTATATCCCAGTCTTTAACGGCTCCATGCTGTGCCCTGCGAGCCTCCGCTTCCTCACAGTTGGCAGCCTGTACCACCGAGCTGCCAACCTCCCCATCTCTGTCATCCCTTCAGCTCGCCAGTTAATAACTAACTCTCTCTCATGTCATGACAGCAGTAATCCTCAAGGGGGCGGTGGCAGCTCATAGTAGAACATCAGAAGGTTTAGAACCATCTCTTCGGCTCTACATCGGTGTATGATGTGACATGGACTTGACATATTTTTGATGGCTGTGACAATATCCGCCCGAGCTTGTAAAAGCTGATAAACAAGATGAGAAAGTGACAGTAAGGCAGCATCCGGTCCACAGCCAGCTGTCCACACTGTGAAGCCATCTGCCTTGGCTAATTAATTGTAAAATGACCATTGCAATTTGACTTCTTTTCATAGATGTAACTGTTTTAACACACACTTTATTTACTCTTGCCCATATGTTTCTGATTTATATCTTTCTGAGTTTGTCGCATATGTTTGATATTTCTATAAATTCGCTGATTTAATTTCTCATTACCTGGAGATTGACAGAGTGATATTTTATATCAGGATGGAAAAAGTAAAAGTATATCAACGTCTCTAGATGATAAGAGAGAGGTTGTATCGACTGGTCTGCAGAGCTGTATGTGACATGGGCAAATAACAACCATAAGAAGCAACCACACATGGCTTTCCAGCTAAGCTCTTTTGACATTTTGTTTGATATACCACAGGGTGGGTTAATATTTGCAGTGAATGTAGGCTCTGCTTTACTCAAGGTATTTATCTGACTGGCGAGGTATGGAATTTAGCAGCACTGACCAAGCTGTGGGGGAAGAATGTGGCTGTTCTGGATACATGCACGGATAGACACACGCATGCACACACGCACACACACACACACACGGAGTGGCAGGTAGCCTAGCAGTTAGAGCGTTGGGCCAGTAACCAAAAGGTTGCTAGTTAACCCTAATTGCTCCAGGTTTGACGTAGATAATACCCTGGCCGTGACGACCCCAGAGGGATTTGGGATAAGCAAAAAAATACATTTCTATTTCACACATGCGTATAATACACACTTGTACATGTGAAATAGGACAAATATAAGTGCACACACAAACGTGCGTCCGTCTGATCGATAAATGTTAAGCCAGAAGGGATTGTGTTTGAATAATGGAACACTAACTGCTCTTAGGATATCACTTAGATCTGTTCTTGCTCTCAACCTGTCACTCAGCTGGAGCAGGAAGTCAACAAAACAACTGAAACATTCTGTCTCCTCACCCAGACAGAAAGGTGTTAAAACACTTGTCTGGACTGTCTGAAACCCAGTGAACGTCTAGTGTTGGACAGATTGATCTTACATCAGATAGCACAGAGAGACAGACACAGTAATGACAGTGTTTTAGTTGGTTCCTGTGCAATTTCATTTCTATCACCTGCTAGAAGAAAGGACAGAAAAGACCAAGAGCTGGAAGGAAAAGTAGCACTGAAATCCAAATGTCACCAAGCATGGACATCTTCACCAGATCATGTAGTTACCCTGTACCACAACAATGCACTAAGATTAGACCCTCAACATAATGCTAGCCTGAGGCAGCTACAGTATGCTAATGGCACACACAGCAGACTGGACAGTTGTCAGCATTGTGCCCTATCCCTTGGCATTAGGTTCTTATTAATAGCTAAATGAATCATGAAATGGATTTGCTCATGTCCTTTAGGATATATCTATTAGATCTATCAGAAGTCATGCGTTAAAACTCATTAGAGCTTGTTAGGGTGGCACGGAACGCCTCTGCTTCAATCAGATGGCATGGAACGTCTGCTCCAATCAATGAAGGTCAATGGTGTGCTGCGATGACGTTATAGCTGAATGGCTCTTTGGAGTGATGGGTGTTGTCGGGCGGTTGCCACGGTGCGCTGCTGGCTAATGTCCTGCTGCAGTGCGTCTCCCATAAGAGATTACTTCTCAGAGTGAGGGATGAGGAGAGATAGAGGGGCAGAGAGGAGAAGTGTCAGAGAGTGACTCTGCTCTGATCTACTCTGGTTCAATATCCTGCTCTTGACCTGTGCGAGCATTGAGCGTGGTTGTAAGATTTCCGCTCTCTCTCGCTCTCTCTCTCTCCACTAGGGGATGGAAAGAGTAGGTTGTTTCCTCTCTGTGATTTTCTCCCAGTCATCTTTTCAGCAGCACTCAAACAGACCCTACAGTCAACTTCTGCAATCAGCTAATCAAATTATATTTCTGCCCTCCTCATTTCAGTTGGGGGGGTTTATCTCTCTAACTGGATTGAGCTCAACTATAAGGTCAGTGCGTCCCAGTCATAGCATTAGTGTTGCTGGCCTGCTTTCAATTTCAACATAAGGCCAATCACCCATTGACTTTCTGGTTACGATCGGGCAGAAAACATGTCCTAATATCTTCGGGACTGATAGGCATTTCAAACATGCCTTAAATTGAAATCAGCCTGTGCTATTTTCTTTCCATATTTCAGTGCAGGTTGTGGCAAAGCTAATTCCCCATGAAGTTATGTTAAAACGTTATTGGGAAGCATTTAATAAAAGACCGGCACAGACAATCAATGTTGCATTAGCAGGCAACAAAAAGATCCACACTCCATTTGATTTTGGAATTCATTATTTTAATTAAAGCGAAAGGTGCATTGAATCACTTAAGGTCAAACAGCTGCAAGCGGATAAATCCTAAATTAAAAAGTAATTAATTAATCATATACTAGATTGAAAGGAGCAAGTTTCTGATGACCTTGCTAGCCTTGTTAATGATATTTTACCTCTAACCATTAGCATGTGTATTAGCAATCTGTTATGGGACCTTAGTCATCTGTTATGGGACCTTAGTCATCTTTTATGGGACCTTAATCACTTCCAGAGGTCCGCTAAATGTTTTAAACTACCCAATATTTCCCAGCACTGTGCAACAGATTGACATACAATAAATATTAATACTCTGGTTATAAAAGAGGCAAATATCTAATCAGTTTGGTTTGACAGTATATCATAGTTTGTTTTAAGCCTTACTTAAACAGATAAACGTCCTGGTCTCATTTCTAACTGTGGTAAACTCAAAACACACTCTCATGTTGTAATTGCCTTGTAATTGCTTCACCAGGCTGGTCACTGAGCACAGGCCTATTAGGAGTGCACCGGTGTGGAACATAACATTTTCAGTTTCAATTAAGTCTAAGAGAGCATATATAATGCATTTGAGATGTTTGGCGTCCCTTTGGAGGGAAGCGTTGGATTCATGTGGGGGTTGTTGGTGGACATACAGGGATTAAGTTTGCTCTGTCCTGTGTCGGTGCTGGTTAAAGCCGTCATTCTTAAGTCTTGTCAGTGAACCTTAGTGTTCACTCACACGCATACACAGCCACACATGTACACTCTCAACCTAACCCTACTCTGATAGCAAGTGGTTTCAAGTGATGAGCGTGAACTGAGGATGCAACAGGCAAACACTGCAATACTGCCATTCAGAGTTACTGCGTACCATTTTGAATGTGACTTGTACCTGTAATATTTACTGACTATTGTGGGACTGAAAATATTGCTAGCAAAAAATGTCATGTGTGATGGTAATATAGTATTATTACAGTGAGTGTGCATCGTAGAATTAAGTGACATTCACAGTATTTCACACAATGAGTCAACACGCCATCGCCACAGGAAACTGAATGCTTTCCAATTGAAGTAATTGGTTGTTTGGCTTGAATATGACTGTGAGTGTATTGTAGCAATCCTCGCTATATGAGCCACGTTACAATTCCCACCAAGTGGATTAACCCTATTGGTGAGATGTGTTTACCTTTCACGTCAGTGAACCGGGTTCGCTTCCCTGCCCAGCCATTCGCTACATTAGTGTCAGAAGTGGGATGCCGGTCGTGAGGACATCGGAAAGCACAGCCCGGACATGTGACGTGGCTGAGTAGACGAAGCACAGGAACGTGTCTTCCCTTTTGGAGGGGAAAATGTAGCGATCCTTGCTATGTGAGCCACGTTACAATTCCAACCAAGTGGGTTAACTGTATTGGTGTGCTGCGTAGGGTGTTTGCCATTCACACCATCGACTCTGGTTTGCTTCGCTGCCCCACCATCACTGCAATATGGACAAAGAGAAGAACAAACTGTTGGCGCTCTCAACAGCTCAGAGATGCTTCATTACCCACTTGGAAAACATAATTTTAGCCAGAATAGATTTGTTGACGCAGGGGTGGAACTACTTAGTGAAGAAAAATACTCACCCAGTAGAGTAGCACCCTATAGAAGTATTAGCGTTCAGGTGTTAAAAAAGAGAGACGCCTGCAAAAATGTTATGGACTTGTGTTATGGGTGGACTGATTATATACTGCTCAAAAAAATAAAGGGAACACTTAAACAACACAATGTAACTCCAAGTCAATCACACTTCTGTGAAATCAAACTGTCCACTTAGGAAGCAACACTGATTGACAATACATTTCACATGCTGTTGTGCAAATGGAATAGACAACAGGTGGAAATTATAGGCAATAAGCAAGACACCCCCAATAAAGGAGTGGTTCTGCAGGTGAAGTCCACAGACAACTTCTCAGTTCCTATGCTTCCTGGCTGATGTTTTGGTCACTTTTGAATGCTGGCGGTGCTTTCACTCTAGTGGTAGCATGAGACGGAGTCTACAACCCACACAAGTGGCTCAGGTAGTGCAGCTCATCCAGGATGGCACATCAATGCGAGCTGTGGCAAGAAGGTTTGCTGTGTCTGTCAGTGTAGTGTCCAGAGCATGGAGGCGCTACCAGGAGACAGGCCAGTACATCAGGAGACGTGGAGGAGGCCGTAGGAGGGCAACAACCCAGCAGCAGGACCGCTACCTCCGCCTTTGTGCAAGGAGGAGCAGGAGGAGCCCTGCCAGAGCCCTGCAAAATGACCTCCAGCAGGCCACAAATGTGCATGTGTCTGCTCAAACGGTCAGAAACAGACTCAATGAGGGTGGTATGAGGGCCCGACGTCCACAGGTGGGGGTTGTGCTTACAGCCCAACACCGTGCAGGACGTTTGGCATTTGCCACAGAACACCAAGATTGGCAAATTCGCCAATGGCGCCCTGTGCTCTTCACAGATGAAAGCAGGTTCACACTGAGCACGTGACAGACGTGACAGAGTCTGGAGACGCCGTGGAGAACGTTCTGCTGCCTGCAACATTCTCCAGCATGACCGGTTTGGCGGTGGGTCAGTCATGGTGTGGGGTGGCATTTCTTTGGGGGGCCGCACAGCCCTCCATGTGCTCGCCAGAGGTAGCCTGACTGCCATTAGGTACCGAGATGAGATCCTCAGACCCCTTGTGAGACCATATGCTGTTGCGGTTGGCCCTGGGTTCATCCTAATGCAAGACAATGCTAGACCTCATGTGGCTGGAGTGTGTCAGCAGTTCCTGCAAGAGGAAGGCATTGATGCTATGGACTGGCCCACCCGTTCCCCAGACCTGAATCCAATTGAGCACATCTGGGACATCATGTCTCGCTCCATCCACCAACGCCACGTTGCACCACAGACTGTCCAGGAGTGGGCGGATGCTTTAGTCCAGGTCTGAGAGGGGATCCCTCAGGAGACCATCCGCTACCTCATCAGGAGCATGCCCAGGCGTTGTAGGGAGGTCATACAGGGACGTGGAGGCCACACACACTACTGAGCCTCATTTTGACTTGTTTTAAGGACATTACATCAAAGTTGGATCAGCCTGTAATGTGGTTTTCCACTTTAATTTTGAGTGTGACTCCAAATCCAGACCTTCATGGGTTGATAAATTGGATTTCCATTGATTATTTTTGTGTGATTTTGTTGTCAGCACATTCAACTACGTAAAGAAAAAAGTATTTAATAAGATTATTTCTTTCATTCAGATCTAGGATGTGTTGTTTAAGTGTTCCCTTTATTTTTTTGAGCAGTGTATTATATCCCAGTCTTTAACGGTTCCATGCTGTGCCCTGCGAACCTCTGCTTCCTCCCAGTTGGCAGCCTGTACCACCGAGGTGCCAAACTCCATCTCTGCCATCCCTTCAGCTCGCCAGTTAATAACTAACTTTCACTCTCTTTCTATATTAAACATAAGTATAAACGCAACATGTAAAGTGTAGGTCCCATGTTTCATGAGCTGAAATAAAAGATCCCTGAAATTTTCCAAACTCACAAAAAGCTTATTTCTATCCAATTTGGTGAAGAAATTTGTTAACATCCCTGTTAGTGAGCAATTCTCATTTGTCAGAATAATCCATCCACCTGACAGGTGTGGCATATCAAGAAGCTGATTAAACAGCATGATCGTTACACAGTTGCACCTAGTGCTGGGGACAATAAAAGGCGCCTCTAAGATGTGCAGTTTTGCCACACAACACAATGCCAAAGATGTCTCAAGTTTAGAGGGGGAGTGCAATTGGCATGCTGACAGCAGAAATGTCCACCAGAGCTGTTGCCAGAGAATGTAATGTTAATTTCTCTACCATTAGCCGCCTCCGTCGTTTTTGGGAATTTGTGTGACCTCAGCTCAGCCAGTCAGAAAACCAGGCCGGCTAATCTTGGTAGGGGAGCCCTGACATTGCCCACTGAATAGCCAAATGCTCATTATATTATTATTATTAATTATTGTTATTGTTGTTGTTATTATGACAACAGAGAAATTGCACAAAAATCATCAAAAAAATCTTAACAGGCCAGGCCAGGTACCACAGCTGGAAATTACATTTTTGCATCTACCTATATATTTTGAGATTTGTTGGAATTTTGGTCCATTAATATTAGTATTTCCTTAAAGTAAACACAACAATTTGAAAAACTTTATGAAATTCTTCATTTTCTTTAGTTTATCATACTACAGAGAAATTGCACAAAAATCATCAAAAAAATGTCATCACCATTTTAATGAATTTTAACCACTTTAAAATGTACATGCATCAATAATTTCAAAGCTCAACTACATTAAATTACAAACTGGACTATATTTAGTAAATTACTTTGAAGAGATGGTGATTGACTCTAAATAGGTGTTTGTTGTTTGGTAGTCTAAATTCTGTGTACTTGTCTTTTAACTCCCATTTCCCCAAAGTCAGACACACGCCAACTAATTTTCTCCGCTTCAGAAGCATCTGCATTCACCATTTTTTTGTTTGGTTATCCTTACATATATTCTCCAGATGATATGTTGTCAATACTTTTTTCTAGGTAACATTTTCTTTAGAAAAATGTGTCAAAAATGTATTTTACACATGAAAAAAGTATTTTAAATATGAAAAACGTATTTCTGGACACGTCCAGTCCTGAAGTGTCTTAACAAAATGAAGCCAAAATATGTAGGCTGACTTCATCCAGTGTTCAGAAAAATGGATTTGCTGACTATGCACATATGCAAAACAAATTACCCTATGAGGGTGTGGTGACTGGCCTTTAAAAAAATATTACATTTCAACCAGCCAACCCAACTAAAGAGGGTCCAGCCCATTTAGCTTTCTCCAGAATTGCCAGAATCCGCCAGAATCCGCCCCTGCCTATTGGGAGTTGATTGCACAGCTATTATTGATTGGTAGCCCGTCCTTTCAAACATGCATGAGGACATGCGAAAGCACAGCCCGGATATGTGAGGTGGCTGTGTAGTCGAAGCATAGGAACGTGTCTTCCCTTTCGGAGGGGGCAATGTAGCGATCCTTGCTATATCTTCTTTGGGATAGGGGGCAGCATTGGGAAGTTTGGATGAAAAGCGTGCCCAGTAGATTTGGAAAGAAAACACTCTAAAGTGTCCAAAACTGTTAAAATAATGTCTGTGAGTATAACAGAACTCATATGGCAGGCAAAAACCTGAGAAAAATCCAACCAGGAAGTGGGAAATCTGAGGTTTGTAGTTTTTTAAGTGATTGCCTATCCAATATCCTGTGTCTATGGGGTCAGATTACACTTCCTAAGGCTTCCACTATATGTCAACAGTCTTGAGAAAGTTGTTTCAGGCTTCTATTGGGAAAGGGGAGATAATAAGAACACTCACAGTAAGGGGCTCAGCTGAAAGCCTGAGCCCCTTATCGTGCGCGGCCGTGAGCGCAAGCTCCATTCCATTTACATTTTAGTCATTTTAGCAGACGCTCTTATCCAGAGCGACTTACAGTAGTGAATGCATACATTTCATTTCATTTAATTTTTTCTGTGCTGGTCCCCCGTGGGAATTGAACCCACAACCCTGGCATTGCAAACACCATGCTCTACCAACTGAGCTACAGGGAAAGCATTCCCTATCCTTTCTAATGACAACAGAATTGCACGGTTGGAATATTATTGAAGATTTATGATAAAAACATCCTAAAGATTGATTATATACATCGTTTAACATGTTTCTACGAACTGTAATCGAACTTTTTGACTTTTCGTCTGGACTTTGTGCTCGCGCTTTATGCATTTGGATTACTGGACTAAACGCGTGAACAAAAATGACATATTTGGACATAAAGATGAACTTTATCGAACAAAACAAACATTTATTGTCTAACATGGAGACCTGGGAGTGCCATCAGATGATCCTCAAAGGTAGGCGATTCATTTTAACACTATTTCTGACTTTTGCGACACCTCTCCTTGGTTAGAAAATGGCTGTATGGTTTTCTGTGGCTAGGCGCTGACCTAACATAATCGCATGGTGTGCTTTCGCCGTAAAGCCTTTTTGAAATCGGACACAGCGGCTGGATTAACAAGAAGTTTATCTTTAAAATGGTGTATAATACTTGTATGTTTGAGGAATTTTAATTATGAGATTTCTGTTTGAATTTGGAGCCCTGCAATTTCACTGGCTGTTGGCGAGGTGGGACGCTAGCGTCCCGAACGATCCCAGAGAGGATATGAGCCATGTTACAATTCCTACATGGTGGGTTAACCCTATTGGCGTGCTGCGAAGGGTGTTTCCCATTCACAGCATTGACTCTGGTTTGCTTCCCCGCCCCACCGTTCGCTGCAATATGGACAAAGTGAAGAACAAACTGTTGGCGCTCTCAACAGCTCAGAGATGCTTCATTACCCATTTCGTTGACCACCACGTCTTCCTTGTCTTCCTCCTCCAACTGCTTGACCTCTATTGTGATCTGGATCACCTGCCAGCTCCATGTTATTGCTATGTTGTTGTAGGTGGATACCACTTATTTCCCTATATACTCGTACCGCAATGTGAGATCAATCATCAGTAACGAGTTGGCAGTATTGGAAAAGCAATTACAAGGGCCTGCATACATTCACTAACAGGCCACTTTATCAGGTACACCTGCGCATTAATGCAAATAGCCTATTCCTTCGAACAGCGAATCATGTGGCTGCCTGCAACTCAATATATGGAGTATATAGGGTAGAGAGCTTTAGTTGTTGTTCGACCAAACATTATAACGGGTAAGATGCGTAATCTAAGCAACTTTGAACATGGTATGATTGTTGGTGCCACACATGGTGGTTCCAGCATCTCAGAAACTGCTGCCTTCCTGGGATTTTTACAAACTACAGTCGCTAGAGTTTACAGAGAATGGTGCAATAAACAAAACATATTCAGTGAGCGGCAGTTCTGTGGGCAAAAACACCTTGTTAATGAAAGAGGTTGTCGTGGAAATTTTGAATCAAATATTTCTCAGATACCGGAGCTTGTGAATTCAAATAGACTTTATTACAAAAGTAACAGCGCTGAGCAATTCCACGTCTGTGTTGGTCTACCTTGCCTCATCCACATGGATTCTGCTTACGTTCTGTTTTTTACATGTCTAATGGTTAACTCGATGTTGATCCAGCTTTGTACATTCACATGGGCTCAGTCTTCATTCTGCTTACACATGTCTAATATTTAATCTTCTTTCTACTTCAAAGAGAACAGTATCAGTACTGAAAATCACCAGATGACTGGAAATTCTCTAACAAGGTCAGAGGAGAATGTCCAGACTCATTCAAGCTAAAGGAAAGGCCACAAATGCTCAAATAACAGCCATTTAAAACAGTGGTGTGCAGAAGGGCATCTCTTAACGTACAACACCGTGAATAATTCAGGCTGTTGTGGAGGCAAAAGGGGGTCCTACCCAGTACAAGATAAAATACATAATAAAGTGGCCGGTGAGTGTACAGTATTGTCAAATCTGAAAACATTTTCTGGAAAAGTGGTACATGGAAGCATAGAAACAGTGTCTGATAAAGAATGATGATGAAATATTACATCCGTAGATTAAGTAGTCCAATTGGTTCATGTTCTACGGTAATTGGTGTCAATGGATCTCGTTATCCTGAAACTTTCATGATCCAAACATGCAATAATGGTTGTCAGTTTCCATAAAACTATGCATTAAGAGTAATGCAACAGTTACTTATCATTTTGAGCAGTTGTATCAATTGATAGTTAGATCATTGTAATGAAATGAATAGACAGTCATCTAAGATGTAATGTGTGAATTGCATTTTGAAATGGTGATACTTTGACGTTAAGTTGTGTCATTTTGAACAGGTGATTTTAGTTCAATGAACAAATGATCTTAGCTTTATGTGTATTGTATCCAAGCAATTGGAAAAAGTGTTATTTTTGAAAAATGTGCATTTTGATCTTCAGTTGTGAGTTTAGAGTCTAGAGTTCTGAAAAATGACAGCAAGGTTCTGAAATTAGTGCCAAAGTGATTGTAAAAAACTGTAAGTACTATTTACAAATTTAGTTTGGCAAGTTTTTACTTAGGGTAAACTGTGACAGCAAACAAAAAGAAAAACAACTTAGTGCAATTGATTTGACATTAATTTATTATTTAAGGCTGCCAGCACCATCTTGCAGATGTCCTCCAGCAAAGATAGTCTCCAATGAAAACTGACATCAAACAAAATCTGTTCAATTACTAAAAATATTTACACCACGTTTGATGTTACATTTTTTTACTCAGCATGAAATATCAAAGAGAATCAGGTACGTGTTACAGTCAAACAACAATCAGTATAAAAATGTCACTATCAATCATGTTACAAGTATGCAAATCAGACACATTTCAGCATGAAATTAAACATCAAGGTAGGTATTCAGGTAAGTAATAAATAATCAAACAGAGCAGATATAAATTGCCATAGTCAACTCAATCATGTTACAAGTATGCAAATCATCAAGACATATTTCAGCCCGGAATTAAACATCAAGGTAGGTATTCAGGTAACTATCGTGTAAATAATAAATAATCAAACACTTGTGCCACTACAAGCTGTAACAAAAAACACAAACAAACAATAGCTAGCTATTTGGCACACATAGCTTACCGAGATTATACACTGTATGACTGATGTGCTTATAGGCCTTGTCATAAAAACAGAATGACATTTAGACAGACACACACACACACACACACACACACACACACACACACACACACACACACACACACACACACACACACACACACACACACACACACACACACACACACAGTGAGATAGAGCAATGGAGGGATGCTGTGCTGGCGTTACATGGTTGACACTGCAGCTAGCTAGTTTAGCCAGTTTATCTAGTGGCAACCTAATAATAACTACTTAGCTATTGCCACACACATCTGATTAATCTGTTCACTCTTTATGTAAATTACAAGGTGGCTAGTTAGCCAATAAGCAGAGATCATATGGGGAGCTAAAAACAAGAGATTAAACTTTGTATAGTTGTCTAAGAATTTCATTTGCACTCGCTCTCAAAACGCAATTTCAACAGCAGAATTATATCTGACAAATACTTATTTTACTCCAGAAATATATATTACAAGGCAGAAGGTAATTAACACTACAACTGCTGGGCCTCAACGGACCCCGCCCCCTTCATGCTAATGAGTAGTCATTCTGACTGCAACATTCTAACAGTGTAATTAATACATTTCATATATGCTATTGCAAAAATAATAATTTGAGTGTGTTTATGAAGGCCTTGGGTAACATTATACTACTTTTTGTATTATTTCAAACAACACAATAGCATTTTCAATAGTTTGTTACTTTAGGTGATATGCAAACAAACAAAAAAAAGTCAAGTGTTCAATACATTTTCTTTGTGGATTGCCTTTGCTACAACTATGAAACAGAAAGCATTTGTCATAGAACACTGTAACAGCTTCTTTTTATAACGACAACATACCCCAACCAGCAAGACACACGGTCAAGATGCGTGTTCAAATAATGAAAACATCAGTAGCCTAAACATCATTAAAATTGCCAAGTGGCCTTGATAAATAGTGAATCTTAGCACAAAAGCAATGAAGGCATTATATATATTTTTATTTTATGATTTCATCTTTATTTAACTAAGCAATTCTGTTATGAAAAAGTTCTTATTTACAATGACGGCCAACACCGGCGAAACCCAGATGATGCTGGGCCAATTGTGTGCCGCCCTATGGGACTCCAAATCACGGCTGGATGTGATACAGCCTGGATTCGAACCAGGGTGTCTGTAGTGACGCCTCTAGCACTGAGATACAATTCCTTAGACCGCTGTGTCACTCAGGGGCCATTATAATGAATATACAGTAAGTGTCATGACAGCAGTCAAAAATAGTAAATTATTGTCAGCTGGTACTTGTATGCCACTTCATGCAATGGCATCAGTTGGATTTGATTTAGCTGTTATCTCTTGTCCTAGCAGTTGAAATAATTTTTGTAACTTTCATTTGATAGACTCACTTTAACATATAGCGCATTCGGAAAGTATTCAAACCACTTGACATTTTCCACATTTTGTTACGTTACAGCCTTATTCTAAAAGGGATTCAATCGTTGTTTTCCCCTCATCAATCTACACACAATACCCCATAATGACAAATCAAAAACAGGTTTTTAGAAATGTTTGCAAATGTAATAAAAAACAACAACTGAAATATCACATTTACATACTGTAAGTATTCAGACCCTTTACTCAGTACTTTGTTGAACCACCTTTGGCAGTGATTACAGCCTCAAGTCTTCTTGGGTATGATGCTACAAGCTTGGCACACCTGCTTTTGGGGACTTTATCCCATTCTTATCTGCAGACCCTCTCAAGCTCTGTCAGGTTGGATGGGGAGTGCCGCTGCATAGCTATTTTCAGGTCTTTCCAGAGATATTCAATTGGGTTCAAGTTCAGGCTCTGGCTGGGCCACTCAAGGACATTCAGAAACTTGTCCCAAAGCTACTCCTGCGTTGTCTTGGCTGTGTGCTTAGGGTTGTTGTCCTGTTGGAAGGTGAACCTTCACCTCAGTCTGAGGTCCTTCATCAAGGATCTCTCTGTACTTTGCTCTGTTCATCTTTCCCTCGATCCTGACTAGTCTCCCAGTCCCTGCCGCTGAAATACATCTCCACAGCATGATAATGCCACCACCATGCTTCACCGTAGGGATGGTGCCAGGTTTCAGGCCATAGAGTTCAATCTTGGTATCATCAGACCAGAGCATCTTGTTTCTCATGGTCTGAGAGTCCTTTAGGTACCTTTTGGCAAACTACAAGCGGACTGTCATGTGCCTTTTACTGAAGAGTGGCTTCCCTCTGGCCACTTTACCATAAAGGCCTGATTGGTGGAGTGCTGCAGAGCTCTGTCAGAGTGATCATCGGGTTCTTGGTCAACTCCCTGACGAAGGCCGTTCTCCCCCGATTTCTCAAGTTTGGCCGGGCGGCCATCTCTAGAAAGAGTCTTGGTGGTTCCAAACTTCTTCCATTTAAGAATGATGGAGGCCACTGTGTTCGTCATGAATACTTAGGCAAATAAGATATTTCGCTTTGTCATTATGTGGTATTGTGTATAGATAAAAAAAAATGTTTTAGAATAAGGCTGTAACGTCACAAAATGTGGAAAATCAAGTCCCTATTGTGTCCCATGGTCTTATCATTCTTCAGCACTGTTGTGGATTACAACAGCTGTTCAGGTGCCTTATTTTGCACAGAGGGAGGGCACTCCTGTCTCACTTTGTTCATGGTGCCCGTCAGACTTGTTTTCTTTGCAAGCAACTTGTTCGTCAATGACAGGGTAGTGAAGAAATTGTCTGTGGTGACATTTTTGCACTTGCCAACTTAAGGTTCCACAAGCCTCGTCACCATATTCTCCGACAGTCGCTCACATGCTGCCCTGATGTGGATATTTTCCCAGATATTCAGCATGCACAATTCCACACGCTCCCACTGTGTAGCTTACTCCAAGTAGGCCAGAGTAGACTAATAAGACTGCGTTGATTCACTGGACTGATATAGGGTACATATCATTTTTTAAGATTATAAATAGAATGGATCAATAGAATAGAATGTTCTGCCCTGTTCTTCATTCACAATTGGTGATTACTGTCACACCCTGATCTGTTTCACCTGTCTTTGTGCTTTTCTTCACCCCCCCTCCAGGTGTCGCCCATCTTCCCCATTATCCCCAGTGCATTTATACCTGTGTTCTCTGTGTCTGTTGCCAGTTCATCTTGTCTCGTCAAGCCTACCAGCGTGTTTTTCTTACTCCTGTTTCCTTGAGCCCCTGTTTTCTAGTTTCCCAGGTCTTTGATCATTCTGCCTGCCCTGAACCTGAGCCTGCCTGCCTATCTGTACCTTTTGCCACTGCCCTGGATTACTGACCTCTGCCTGCCCCCGACCCTGAGCCTGCCTGCCGCTCTGTACCTTTTGGCACTGCCCTGGATTACTGACCACTGCCTGCCCCCGACCCTGAG
This sequence comes from Salmo trutta, assembly GCF_901001165.1. Classification (NCBI taxonomy): domain Eukaryota; kingdom Metazoa; phylum Chordata; class Actinopteri; order Salmoniformes; family Salmonidae; genus Salmo; species Salmo trutta. The sequence continues at coordinate 41,191,564 of NC_042960.1, read as the reverse complement.
CCTGCCTGCCGCTCTGTACCTTACGGACTCTGCCCTGGACTACCGACCCCTGCCTGCCCTTGACCTGTCCTTTGCCTACCCCCATAATAAATATCCATTATTCGCACTGTCTGCATCTGTGTCTTTTCCTGAGCCGTATTAGTACGAACTGGCCATGACAGGCCCAGCAGACTCGGACCAGGTCCGCAATGCCATCTCCTCCCAAGGAGCCACCATTGGAAGGCACGAGGAGTTGCTTCGTGGTATTATGGAAGGTTTCCAGACCTTGGCCGAACGCCATGTCCGCGAGTTGAATACATTGCTGGAGCAATTCCGCAGGTTGTCTGTTAGGCAGCCTACAACAACGGTAACCTCCCAGCCCCTCAGTAACCCGGCTGTCAGCAGCGTGTCTCTCCCAGCCAACCCGGCTTCCCGAAAACCCTGCTTTCCTCCCCCGGAACGCTTCGCTGAAGAGTCGCGAACCTGTCGGCGTTTCTCACTAAGTGTTCCCTCATCTTCGAGCTGCAGCTCTCCTCTTTCCCCTTGGACTATTCAAAGATAGCGTACCCCATCACGCTGATATCCGGGAGGGCTCTCGCCTGGGAAACGACAGTGTAGGAACAATAGTCTGCCGTATGCTTCAGTCTGGAGCAGTTTGTGGCTGAGGTGAAGAAGGTCCGGGAGAGAGGCTGCCCAGAAGTTACTCCAGCTTCGGGCAAAGACTCCCGCAGTGTGGCAGTCTATGCGGTGGATTTCCACACGTTGGCGGCTGAGAGTGCCTGGAACCCGGAATTTCTGTTCCACACGTTCCTGCATGGATTATCAGAGGAAGTTAAGGACGAGCTACTAGCCTGGGAACTAACAAGGGATCTCGACTTGATCATCGCCTTGAACATCCAGATCGATGGGCGGCTACGGGAATGTAAGAAGTAGAGGAGGTCCGATTCCACCTGCCCGTCCACGGATTCCACCTCGCCTCCGAGGCATCCCGGAAGTCCCCGACGTCTCCATTTCCAAGAAAATCCGAGACTGCCAAGAGTTCCCCAGAGAGTCTCCGAAGTCTGCTGATTCGCCTCTTCCCAAGCTGATGCAACTAGGCAGAGCTAGGTTGTCTCAACTGAATGTTTATGCAGGCTTAATCTAACCACACTGTCCGATTTCAAAAAGGCTTTACAACGAAAGCAAAACATTACATTATGTCAGCAGAGTACCCAGACAGAAATAATCAGACACCCATTTTTCAAGCTAGCATATAATGTCACATAAACCCAAACCACAGCTAAATGCAACACTAACCTTTGATCATCTTCATCAGATGACAATCTTAGGACATTATGTTATACAATACATGCATGTTTTGTTCAATCAAGTTTATATTTATATCAAAAACCAGCTTTTTACATTAGCATGTGACTAGCATTCCCAACGAACACTTCCGGTGAATTTATTAAATTACTCACGATAAACGTTCACAAAAAACATAACAATTATTTTAAGAATTATAGATACAGAACTCCTATATGCACTCGCTATGTCCGATTTTAAAATAGCTTTTCGGTGAAAGCACATTTTGCAATAATCTAAGTTGATAGCCCGGCATCACAGGGCTAGCTATTTAGACACCCAGCAAGTTTAGCCTTCACCAAAGTCAGATTTACTATAAGAAAAATGTTATTACCATTGCTGTTCTTCGTCAGAATGCACTCCCAGGACTTCTACTTCAATAACAAATGTTGGTTTGGTCCCAAATAATCCATAGTTATATACAAATAGCGGCGTTTTGTTCGTGCGTTCAAGACACTATCCAAAAGGGTAAATAAGGGTTACGCGCCCGACGCGTTTCGTGACAAAAAAATTCTAAATATTCCATTACCGTACTTCGAAGCATATCAACCGCTGTTTAAAATCAATATTTATGCCATTTTTCTCGTAAAAAAAGTGATAATATTCCGACCGGGAAAGTGTGTTTACGTTCAAAGAGAGAGAAAGTAAAAACATGGGATCCCCTCGTGCACGAGCCTCAGTCTGATGGTCCCCTAATAGAGCACTTACCAAAGGCGCTAAAGTTTTTCAGCCAGCGGCTGGAATTACATCATTCAGCTTTTTCCCGGGTTCTGATAGCCTATGGGAGCTGTAGGAAGTGTCACGTTACAGCAAAGATCCTAAATGTTCAATAAACAGAGCCAAGAAGCCCAAGGAATGGTCAGAGAGTGTACTTCCTGTTTGGAATCTTCTCAGGTTTTTGCCTGCCATATGAGTTCTGTTATACTCACAGACACCATTCAAACAGTTTTAGAAACTTTAGGGTGTTTTCTATCCAAAGCCAATAATTATATGCATATTCTAGTTTCTGGGCAGTAGTAATAACCAGATTAAATCGGGTACGTTTTTTATCCGGCCGTGTAAATACTGCCCCCTAGCCCTAACAGGTTAACCTGTTAGGGCTAGGGGGCAGTATTTACACGGCCGGATAAAAAACGTACCCGATTTAATCTGGTTACTACTCCTGCCCACTAACTAGAATATGCATATAATTATTGGCTTTGGATAGAAAACACCCTAAAGTTTCTAAAACTGTTTGAATGGTGTCTGTGAGTATAACAGAACTCATATGGCAGGCAAAAACCTGAGAAGATTTCATGCAGGAAGTGGCCTGTCTGACAAGGAGTCGTTCTTCTTGTCTCTGTTTATTGAAGAGTGGGGATCTTAGCTGTAGGCTCTCAGAGCCCGGGAAAAAGCTGAACGATGACGAGGCAGCCTCTGGCTGAAACACATAATCGCCTTTGCCAAGTGGCCGATAAGAGGACAAAGGAATTAGGCTCGTGCCCGAGTCGACCCCGTGCTGTATTTTCTTTCGGCTGTTAACCTAATTGCAGATTCCCGGTCGGAATATTATCGCTTTTTTATGAGAAAAATTGCATAAAAATTGATTTTAAACAGCGGTTGACATGCTTCGAAGTACGGTAATGAAATATTTAGAAATCTTTTGTCACGAAATGCGCCGTGCGCGTGACCGTTATTTACCATTGGGATAGTGTCTTGAACGCACGAATAAAACGCCGCTGTTGGAACATAACTATGGATTATTTTGGACCAAACCTACATTTGTTATTGAAGTAGAAGTCCTGGGAGTGCATTCTGACGAAGAACAGGAAAGGTAATCAAACTTTTCTAATAGTAAATCTGATTTTGGTGAGTGCTAAACTTGGTGGGTGTCTAAATAGCTAGCCCTGTGATGCCGGGCTATCTACTTAGAATATTGCAAAATGTGCTTTCACCGAAAAGCTATTTTAAAATCGGACATATCAAGTGCATAGAGGAGTTCTGTATCTATAATTCTTAAAATAATTGTTATGCTTTTTGTGAACGTTTATCGTGAGTAATTTAGTAAATTGTTAGTAAATTCATCGGAAGTTTGCGGGGGGTATGCTAGTTCTGAACGTCACATGCTAATGTAAAAAGCTGGTTTTTGATATAAATATGAACTTGATTGAACAAAACATGCATGTATTGTATAACATAATGTCCTAGGTGTGTCATCTGATGAAGATCATCAAAGGTTAGTGCTGCATTTAGTTGTCTTCTGGGTTTTTGTGACATTATATGCTAGCTTGAAAAATGGGTGTCTGATTATTTCTGGCTGGGTACTCTGCTGACATAATCTAATGTTTTGCTTTCGTTGTAAAGCCTTTTTGAAAGTGTGGTTAGATTAACGAGAGTCTTGTCTTTAAATAGCTGTAAAATAGTCATATGTTTGAGAAATTGAAGTAATAGCATTTCTAAGGTATTTGAAAATCGCGCCACAGGATTCAACTGGCTGTTACGTAGGTGGGACTATTTGGTGCCACCTGCCCTAGAGAGGTTAACGAGAGTCTTATCTTTAAAATGGTGTAAAATAGTCATATGTTTGAGAAATTGAAGTAATAGCTTTTCTAAGGTATTTGAATAACGCGCCACGGGATTCCACTGGCTGTTGAGTAGGTGCAAGCGTCCCACCTAGCCCATAGAGGTTAACACAAAGAGTTGCCTGTAATGCGGGACTACTTGTCATTTCATGTCCTCCTGTCCATTAAAAGACCAGGCTCACCGGTAGGGGCGAGTACTCTGGTGGACCATAAGGAGAACTTTCCCTCTCCCTTTACTCGCACCCCTCTCCATGCCACCCTGCTGTGGGGGAACCAGTCGAAATCTCTCCGGGTACTCATCGACTCTGGGGCCGATGACAGTTTTATGAACTCCACCCTGGCATCCGAGCTGGGCATCCCCACTCAACCCCTCTCCATTGCCATGGATGTTAGAGCGCTGGACGGGCGCTCCATAGGCAGGGTCACCCCCATCAACCTACGAGTGTCAGGGAACCACAGCGAGGCTATCCAATTCATGCTTATTAAGTTTCCTCAGGTTTCAGTGAAATTGGGATTCTCTTGGCTCCAGCAACACAATCCTCTCCTCAACTGGACTGCTGATGCCATCATGGGCTGGAGCGCATTCTGCCATGCCCATTGCCTGAAATCAGCTCAGCCTGCCCTGGGACGTCTTCCTGTGGGCTCGAATGTTGCCCCAGAATTCTCGGCCAATCCCGCAGAGTACCAGGACCTCACTGAAAACCTCCCAGAGGCCCACAGGACTGCGAGATTGACTTTCTCCCGGCAACCACACCACCTTGGGGATGACTGTATTCGCTGTTGGGTCCGGAGACCAATGCTATGGCGACCTACATCGAGGACTTCCCGGCTGTAGGGTGTATCTGTCCTTCTGCCTCCCCCGCCAGGCACAGGGTTCTTCTTTGTGGAGAAGAAGGACAAAACCCTTCGCCCGTGCATTGACTACCAGGGCCCCAATGACATCACGGTTAAGAACCGCTACCAGTTACTACTCATCGCCTAACCAACACTCCAGCTGTGTTCCAGGCCCTGGTTAATGACGTTCTCCACGACATATTGAACCGGTTTATATTCGTCTACCTCGCTGACATTCTCATTTTCTCCCGCTCAGTCCAAGAACACGTGCTCCACATCTGACAGGTCCTCCAGTGCCTCCTGGAGAACCAGCTTTTTGTGAAAGAGGAAAAGTGTAAATTCCATCGCTCCACCATCCCCTTCCTTGGTTACATCATCTCTACGGGGAATGTACAGATAATCCCAGAAAGGTGAGATCGGTGGTGGATTGGTCCCAACCTACGTCCAGAGTGCAGCTGCAATGCTTCTTGGGATTTGCCAAGCTTTATCGCTGCTTCATCTGGGGTTACAGCACCCGGGCTTCCCCCCTGTCTGCACTCACCTCTCCCAAGGTTCCGTTCACGCAGTCCCCAGCTGTTGACTGGGCATTCCGGGACCTCAAGCACCGCTTCACCACAGCTCCCATATTAGTTCATCCTGACCCGTCCCATCAGTTCATGGTGGAGGCCGACGCTTGTCGAAGTGGGGGCTGTCCTGTCCCAGCATTCTGCCCTGGACCTCCAGCTGCATCCCTGCGCCTTCTTCGCCCATCGTCTTAACGCCACGCAGAGGAATTACGATGTGGGGAATTGTGAGCTTCTCGTGGTGACGATGGCGTTAGACTAGTGGAGGCACTGGTTGGAGGGGGTGGAACATCCTTTCATTATGTGGACAGATAACAAAAACCTGGAATATGTCAGCACCGCCAAGCATCTAAATTGCGGGCAAGCCAGGTGGGCCCTGCTTTTCACCAGGGTTTAACTTCTCCCTCTCCTATCGCCCAGGATCCAAGAATGTCAAGCTAGGTGCGCTTTCACGGCAATATAGCCCCGCGGTTACACCCTCAGACCCCGAGACCATCCTTCCCACTTCATGTCTGGCGGCAGCACACAGCTGGGGAATAGAAAATCATGTCCGTGATTTGCAGCGTTCCCAGCCCAGGGGACCTAGATAACCAGATGTTTGTTCCTGATGCTGTCTGCCCCTCAGTACTGCAGAGGGCCCACTCCTCCAGGCTTGCCTGCCACCCGGGATCCTGTCGAACCCTGGCCTTTGTGAGACAACGCTTTTGGTGGCCTACCATGGTCCCTGACATCTCCGCGTTCATCACCGCCTGCACAATCTGTGCACAGAATATGACTCCTTGACAAGCTCCGGCTGGCCTTCTTCAACGACTTCCTGTCCCTCACCATCCCTGGTCACACATATCCCTGGACTTCGTCACTGGTCTCCTCCCGTCTGATGTTAACACCGTCATCCTAACAGTAGTGGACCGGTTTTCCAAAGTCGCCTATTTCATTCCTCTCCCCAACTTACCCTCTGCCAAAGAGACGGCCCAGCTCATGGTGCAGCACGTCTTCTGGATCCATGACTCCCGGTTGACATGGTCTCCAACTGGGGTCCTCAGTTCTCGTCCTGGTTCTGGAAGGCGTTCTGCACGTTCATTGGGTCGTCGACCAGCCTGTCCTCTGGGTTCCACCCCCAGTCTAAAGGCCAGTCGGAGCGAGCCAATCAGGACCTGGAGACTGCTCTTCACTGCCTTGTCTCTGCCAACCCCACCACCTGGAGCCAGAAACTTGTGTGGGTTGAGTAAGCCTGCAACACCCTCCCCTGCTCTGCCACTGGTCTCTCGCCTTTTGTGTGTTCCCTGGGATATCAGCCCTCTCCCTTCCCAGAGCAAGAGAAAGAGGTCGGCATACCCTGAGCCCAGATGTTCGCCCGCAGCTGTCACAGTACCTGGAAGAGAGCCCGGTCGGCTCTACTCAAGACCACCTCCAGGTATCGGTGACAGGCGGACCACAACCAGACCCCAGGTCCCCAGTATCATCTTGGGCAGAGGGTATGGCTGTGCACTCGGGATCTGCCCCTCCGGGCCCTTTCCCCATCTCCAAGATTCTCTTCTGCTGTTTGTCATCTTCTGTTTCCCCGTACCCTCCGTATACGTCCCACTTGGTCTAGGATTAAACACTGTTATTGCACACAAAGTGAGTCCATGCAACTTATTCTGAGACTTGTTAAGAACATTTTTATTCCTGAACTTATTTAGACTTGCCATAACAAAGGGGTTACTTTTCTATTTTTTATTCATTTGTAAAAATGTCTAAACACATAATTCCACTTTGACATAACAGGGTGTTGTGGGCCAGTGACAAAACACAATCTCTATTTAATTAATTTTAAATTCAGGCTGCAGCACAACAACATGTGGAAAAAGTCAAGGGGTGTGAATACTTTATGAAGGCACTAAAGGGTCATAACCGATAGAGTACTGCAAATCATGCACGTGCTTTTGCTCGTCAGATTAAATGTCAGAGGAGAATCTGATCTTCCCTCTTATTTTGATGCCTTGTGTGCCTATCACGTTTCATCTAAGACCCAAATGCAGACTGTGTTGAAGTAACAATGTTTATTACAGCAACAGGGGCAGGCAAACAACAGGTCAAGGCAGGCAGGGGCTGATAATCCAGAGTTGTGGCAACGGCACAGGACGGCAGGCAGGCTCAGGGTCAAGTCAGGCAGAGGTCGGTAATCCAGAGAGCGAGAACAAGAGAGAATTGGGAAAAGCAGGAGTAGAGACAAACAAGACGATATGGCTACAGACAAAGAGAACACAGGTGTAAGTACCCAGGGGATAATGGGGAAGATGGGCGACACCTGGAGGGGGGTGGAGACAAGCACAAGGACAGGTGAAACAGATCATGTGCCTCTCTAACAAGCTGTGTACCCCCACTTTCAATAAAGAAAACATGGAACATTCAATGCATCAGTTTCTTTAATAACTGTATTTATTATTTACGAATTACCATGTATGTTGAATAAATATAACACATTCTCATACCGCAACAAACATTCCATGGGAAAACAGAGTCAAATGAGCCAAGAACTCTGTCTATCCTAACAATGACAGAGTCCCATCAGAAACATTGTGATGTTGCCCGTCTAACAGACAAGTCCTTTTTACAATGGGCCTGTAATTGACAAGTTGATAAACTGCTTTCAAATTAGTTTAACTGCCCCTACCAGCCCAGAAGCCTGCCTTAAAGACACACCTGAGAGTCTCTGACTGACTTTTGTAAATTCATAATCCTTCCTCAAGTGATTAAGAACTACCGTGACCGTGTGCACTGAGTGTAATGTTACTGATTGTGTTTGTAGAGGCGTGATCCTACAGATGCTTAAGAGCTCTCTGAGGAATCGGACAATTACTTTTTGCCTGTTTAACCCGTTTCATTAATAGATTTAGTTGTTAGGCCGGAGTGTGAGGGGATACATTACAAACCCCAGTTGTCCCCTCTAGCCCTGCACAATGCTGTTTCGATCAACACTGGCATTGATTTCACTGTTTGTACCTTCACACATACACACACACAGCACACACTGAATTCATTATACCAATTGTGCAGCTCGCATTTTACTGTGATTTTTGCTAATGTGCATACATTCTGACTGCATTATAAAGTGACAGACCCCCTGGTTTGCATTGGAATTCCCTAATGGATGTCCATGGCAACCCCAAAAAAGTATGTTTTTGCAATTACTGTACACTTATAACATTCCCTATGTAAAGCAGAGAGCGGATAACCCCAGATAATTTGCATTAACACAAAGCAATTAATAATTGATTTCTCGTTGAGTAGTAAAGGGAACCTGTTTCGATGGCACATGAAAAAACACTGGTCTGGTCTGCTTTGTGTACCACACACACTGTGCTCCCACTCTATTTTAATAAGGCTGGCTAATTCATGCCAAGCTCTCTGTGTTCAGGGCCGTCTCAACATGCTCCCTCCTCTCCTCTAACACAGCCTATAGGTCTCAGACTGGCCTCTCCACTCTTCTTACCTGCAGAGTCACAACACCTCACCCACCTCCCAACACATACCACAGGGGGATATGAAGAGCAAAACCATGTGAACCAGAGATGCTGGGTCCTGGGTTAAACCCTCATTGATCTCCAATTAAAGGCTATAGGTGGTCATTATGTGTGAAAGGTTGGAAGATCACCTCTGTCTGGGGAAGTGTTCTTGAACCCTTAACCTCTCTAGGGCACCAAATCGTCCCACCTACGTAACAGCCAGTTGAATCCTGTGGCGCGATTTTCAAATACCTTAGAAATGCTATTACTTCAATTTCTCAAACATATGACTATTTTACAGCTATTTAAAGACAAGACTCTCTTTAATCTAACCACACTGTCCGATTTCAAAAAGGCTTTACAACGAAAGCAAAACATTAGGTTATGTCAGCAGAGTACCCAGCCAGAAATAATCAGACACCCATTTTTCAAGCTAGCATATAATGTCACAAAAACCCAGAAGACAGCTAAATGCAGCACTAACCTTTGATGATCTTCATCAGATGACACACCTAGGACATTATGTTATACAATACATGCATGTTTTGTTCAATCAAGTTCATATTTATATAAAAAACCAGCTTTTTGCATTAGCATGTGACGTTCAGAACTAGCATACCCCCCGCAAACTTCCGATGAATTTACTAACAATTTACTAAATTACTCACGATAAACGTTCACAAAAAGCATAAATTATTTTAAGAATTATAGATACAGAACTCCTCTATGCACTCGATATGTCCGATTTTAAAATAGCTTTTCGGTGAAAGCACATTTTGCAATATTCTAAGTAGATAGCCCGGCATCACAGGGCTAGCTATTTAGACACCCAGCAAGTTTAGCCTTCACCAAACTCCGATTTACTATTACAAAAGTTTGATTACCTTTCCTGTTCTTTGTCAGAATGCACTCCCAGGACTTCTACTTCAATAACAAATGTTGGTTTGGTCCAAAATAATCCATAGTTATGTTCCAACAGCGGCGTTTTGTTCGTGCGTTCAAGACACTATCCCAATGGTAAATAAGGGTCACACGCACGGCGCATTTCGTGACAAAAGATTTCTAAATATTTCATTACCGTACTTTGAAGCATGTCAACCGCTGTTTAAAATATATTTTTATGCCATTTTTCTCGTAAAAAAGCGATAATATTCCGACCGGGAATCTGCAATTAGGTAAACAGACGAAAGAAAATATATCACTGGGTCGACTCGGGCACGCGCCTAAGTCCTTTGTCCTCTGATCGGCCACTTGGCAAAGGCGATAATGTGTTTCAGCCAGAGGCTGCCTCGATAGCGTTCAGCTTTTTCCCGGGCTCTGAGAGCCTATGGGAGCCGTAGGAAGTGTCACGTTACAGCTAAGATCCTGACTCTTCAATAAACAGAGACAAATAGAACGACACCTTGTCAGACAGGCCACTTCCTGCATGAAATCTTCTCAGGTTTTTGCCTGCCATATGAGTTCTGTTATACTCACAGACACCATTCAAACAGTTTTAGAAACTTTAGGGTGTTTTCTATCCAAAGCCAATAATTATATGCATATTCTAGTTACTGGGCAGGAGTAGTAACCAGATTAAATCGGGTATGTTTTTTATCCGGCCGTGTAAATACTGCCCCCAAGCCCTAACAGGATAATCTGACAAATACTGGCACACACTGGTGTTTTCTTCTTTTGTCTTGAACCATACCGCATTTATCCACCTCATTTTCAAACAGCTTAAAAACACAGAAGCCAAATGCGGAAACTATGGATATAATTTCCTCCGCTTCGTGCATGATCATATTTCATATGAGCGCCACTACAAATCCATGCATTTGCATGTTTCTGTTAACTGATACTGCTCTGTTTTAATTTTTATTTGTAACTTTTAACCCTTTACTCCCCAATTTTGTGGTATCCAATTGGTAGTTACAGTCTTGTCTAATCACCTCAACTCCCATACGGACTCGGAAGAGGCAAAGGTCGAGAGCCGTGCATCCTCTGAAACACAACCCAACCAAGCTGCACTACTTCTTGACACAATGCCCGCTTAACCCGGAAGCCACCACACCAATGTGTCTGAGGAAACACCGTACACTTGGCAACCGTGTTAGCGTGCATGTGCCCTGCCTGCCACGGGAGTCGCTAGAGCACGATGAGACAAGGACATCCCTGCCGGCCAAATGCTGGGCCAATTGTGCGCTTCCCCATGGGTCTATCGGTCGCGACCGGCTGCGACAGAGCCTGGACTCGAACCAGGATCTCTACTGGCACAGCTAGCACCTTGTGCCACTAGGGAGGCCTAACTGATACATCTTGACATAATCCATAAAATGTATTTAACTCCTTAAACAGTCCCTATATACATTTCCATTCATTCTTGTGAGGCCTGTGGGCATCCTAGTGCAAGACAACCAACATCTATGTGTTCGTGAGAGTCCCATCTTTCTATATAAGGGTCATTATAGTTATTAGGCTAAACCATTCCGAAGCTACAGCTGATTTTGTGAGAAGTCTGATTTTCTGGAGGTTTCATGGTCTGACAAACATCGTGCTAGCTCTGTCACCTTTCACCACAGAAGCGGAAGTGTGACATAGGAGGATGCGGTGGATTGAGATGCATCCAATGCAAAAAAAACTGATACACTACATTACCAAAAGTATGTGAACACCTGCTCATCGAACTTCTCATTCCAAAATCCCATTAATATGGAGTTGGTCCCCTCTTTGCTGCTATAACAGCCTCCACTCTTCTGGGAAGGAATTCCACTAGATGTTGGGACATTGATGCTTCCATTCAGCCACAAGAGCATTAGTGAGGTCAGGCACTGATGTTGGCCGATTAGGCCTGGCTCGCAGTCAAAATTCCAATTCATCCCAAAGGTGTTCGATGGGGTTGTGGTCAGGGTTCTTTGCAGGCCAGTCAAGTTCTTCCTCACCAATCTCGATAAACCATTTCTGTATGGATCACGCTTTGCACACCGTGGCATTGTCATGCTGAAACAGGAAAGGGCCTACCCCAAAGTACAGAATTGTCTAGAATGTCATACTGTAGCATTAAGTTTTCCCTTCACAGGAACTTAAGGGTCCTTGCCTGAACCATGAAAAACAACCCCAGACCATTATTCCTCCTCCAGCAAACTTTACAGTTGGCAGTAGGCATTGGGGCAGGTAGCGTTCATCTGGCATTTGCCAAACACAGACGGACTGCCAGATGGTGAAGTGTGAATCATCACTCCAGATAACGGATTTCCACTGCTCCAGAGTCCAATAGCAGCGAGCTTTACACCACTTCAGCCGATGCTTGGCTTTGCGCATGGTGTTCTTAGGCTTGTGTGCGGCTGCTCGGCCACGGAAACCTATTTCATGAAGCTCCCGATGAAAAGTTATGGTGCTGATGTTGCTTCCAGAGGCAGTTTGGAACTCGGGAGTGAGTGTTACAACCGAGGACAGACAATTTTTACACGCTACGCGCTTCAGCACTCGGCGGTCCCACTCTATGAGCTTGTGTAGCATACCACTTCATGGCTGAGCCATTGTTGCTCCTAGACATTTCCACTTCACAATAACAACACTTACAGTTGACCAGGCAGCTCTAACAGGGCAGAAATATGTCGAACTGACTTGTTGGAAAGGTGGCATGTTGAAAGTCACTGAGTTCTTCAGTAAGTCCATTCCACTGCCAATATTTCTATGGAGATTGCATGGCGGTGTGCTCGATTTTATACACCTGTCAGCTACGGGTGTGGCTGAAATAGCCAAAGCCACTAATTTGAAGGGGTGTCCACATACTTTTGCATATATAGTGCATTAGTAGCTTAAACTGACTGATTTTTAATGGGTATTTTTTTATTATGCTAATTGAATTTTCTCGGGGTTGCGGACATCGACCTTGATGTGCCTGGACCTTCTAGGCTAAAATGCCGAGAAAACTCCATAACTGATCAAAATGGTTTCCCAGTCAGGCAGTCGAGATGCAGTTATTTTGAAATGAATATGCATTCAAAATGCAGGCTTTGAGCCATTATTTAAATGACATAGGCTGTTCACTGCAGTTTACAGCATAGACTAGAGTTTTGTACTCACTTGAAAGCAACAATAACATTGTTCATTACATTGTGTTGTTGTAGGTAGGATACATTTCTTGTCCCTAAAAAACTGAAACAATGTGTAGCTTTTCGAGCTGTGTAGGCCTACCCGAAGACTGGTAGGAAGGTCACATAGTGTAGGCTACCGATGATTTCATTATCTGATAACTTTTTAAAATTTTGCTCTTTAAATTAACTGAGTATATTCACTGCAGTATTAAGCCTAACATTGAGCCTATGAATTATGGACTAACATGCATGCGCTTCTGACTTTTATTTTACTAGGCAAGTCAGTTAAGAACAAATGCTTCTTTTCAATGACGGCCTAGGAACATTGGGTTAACTGCCTTGTTCAGGGGCAGAACAACAGATTTTTACCTTGTCAGCGCTGGTACCTTGTCAGCTCGGGGATTTGATCTTGCAGCCTTTCGGTTACTAGTCCAACGCTATAACCACTAGGCTACCTGCCGTCCCATTTATAACTTAGGTTATATCTCGAGCCTGTCTGTCTTCATTGTTATGTTGCGCAATTATGCATCTGGCCTCTGCGCTGCCATGGCTACTTCTATTAAATCTTGTGGAGTCCTAGGAAAAGCCAGACCACTAAAGCTTGTTGGACATTTATTTCAACTTATTTTCTTTATCCTACTAAAAGCCTATTGAAGGAGAAAGGCACGCTTGCTCTTCCTTGCTGAATATAAAATAGGCTACACCATTAAGAATGGGGAGTTGGAAAGGAGAAGCCCATATTTTCCTACAGTATGACTATCTTTACACTGATAGGCTACATCCTGACAAAATACACTATATGAGTGGCCTGCTGATGTACCGTTCTGGACTGTCAAGAATAGACCAAAACTGATCCAAATGGTTGCATAGTCAGGCCTAGGCTGTATGCCTAACAGGATGTTTGAGCCATTACAGGACGTTTGAGAGGTTATTCAAATTAGCCTACATCACAGCCTACGGAAAATAACCTAATTGTGTACTGACTTGATAACAATAATAAAATCCTCATTGCACTTTGTTGTATCCCTGTTATAGTATTTTTATTGTCTATGTTGGCCTAATCGGAGCATTGCATGCCCGGGGACGACAGAGGAAGGAATGCACTACAGATCTTTCATTTTATAATCTGTAAACATATTTTTCTTGGACTTTGACAGATAAATATTTAGCCTATAGCCCTAATATTTAGCTCATGAATGGCGTAATATCTAGCTAATATTTAACTTCTTATTTCAGCTACACATCACTAGGCTCTCTCTTCCAGCTGTTCCCGTGCAAAATAGTCTATAGGCTATGCAAGCCTCTTTTCGTGAAATCCCAGGATTTCTTTTGAATAGAAGGCCTAATAGACTAATCGGGGAAAGAAGCAGGCTTCCTCTTGCTAATTTCTGAATGTAAAACAGGCCTAGGCTACAGCATTGAAAATGCATGTTGGGGAAAGTTGAGTAGAGAAAGTGCATATGTGTGATCACTTCTGATAACATTGTTGCACTGATGCATTGCGAATAGCACAGGACAGACAGAGAGATGAGCACAGTGATTTTTTTTTTTAGAAAAATGGAAATCACTTCCAAACCACTTGAGCAAGGAGGCAATGACATGCTGTAAAATATGCTAAACAATGTTTGTTGTTAAATTACTACATTTAAATACGAGTTACTAAATCATTTTTATTAGGCCTACATGTACATTGAAGTGTTATTTGCAGTTGTCACGATGACAATGAACCCTGAAAGTACTGAACTGTCTAGCTTTGGGACACCAATACACAGACTCCAGATGTTGTGTCCCAAAGTGTAACAGCTGTCTAAGGAAGAAGTGGACCAAAATGCGGCGGAATTAGGGTTTGTCATATTTAATTCACGAACACTATGCATTTACAAAAAAACAACAAAACTGACAGCCAACACAGTCCTGTCAGTACAAGCACACTGACATGAACAATTACCCACAACCCCACAAGGCAAAGTAGGCAACTTAAGTGTGACTCCCAATCAACCACAACCCTCTACAGCTGTGCTTGATTGGAAGTCACACGGCCAAAATCAATGAAACAATAAAAAACACACACTCCCTTCTGCCACGTCCTGACCCAACTACCCCCTCTACTGGTCAGGACGTGACACAAAGCTATGAATGGTCTTGTGTTACCACCTTATTAATAGGCAGCATGCAGTAGGATGCGTTGATCAGTTGATTGACAGGTGTAGGACTGTAGAACCATAAACGTTCCTTTAGTACGGATTCTCACCAACATTTTATAGTTAAGTAGCCTATATTTCATCATTAAAGTTATCATTGTAGTTATTAACTTGGTTGATGGTGCTTAACTCTGACACAACACAACTAACATTATTATCACAACTAACGTTATTATCACAACATAATAACTCGGTCTAGCTAACTTTAGCGAACTTAAGTTAAATCAATTTACAATTACACGTATGCACTTATGCTTGTTTACTTGACTTTTAAACTCTATAAATTGACTCCTTCAAATAATTTACTCTGGCAAGTTTGCCACCGGAGCACTGCAGTAGGGAGGTAAAGCAGAAGTCGAATCCATCACTTGTTTGACTGTGCCCATAGCAACGTTAAAAAAACGAGGTGGATATACAGTAATGTACCTGTCTAAGCAGCAGAACTCTATCGTTCTATCATCCATTGTCTGAGATAAAAAGGTCTCGAGACAGTAAACCCACAGGATCATTGTGCTCTTTAGAGATGCTTCATGTCGTGGAGTGATGTTCTTGTTTACTTGTTGCCGGACTGACAGACAAAAGAAAGAAAGGAAGAAAAACAGGTAAATTCATCAGAATGGAGGGAAGCCAGCAGGGCGGGGACCTTTCTGATATCAATCTCCTGATCACTGCTCCATTAGTGGATCTCTCTCCTTCATTCATTAATCTGCCTTCTATTAAACAAAACAAGCCGTAAGCGCTGCCTAAAAGGAGCATAGATAATCTAGACAGGAAGACATGCTGTTTACAGCTCTGCTTGCCCTCTCTACCATCTACATTCCACATAGCCCTACTGGGAAAAGCTAATGCAATATATAAAAGAGCTGACTGACAGTGAAAAAATTATGTATAGGTCTAATGGTCTTTGAGCTATTATTATTGCGCTTGTGAAAGCAGCACACAGGGGCCCCTGGAAAGAGAAGCATACAGAAAAAGGGCAGGTGAACATCGAGCAATGCCCAGGCAAATTATAGTTTGGAAAACGGTCGGCAATTTGGGTTGATAGTTTACTGGGCTGTGAGGAAGAAGACAAACAGGGTGAATGAATTACACAGAACCTGGTACTGTAACAATGAGAGTGGAGCAGAAAACAGCCCTTAATAGGTTTGAGCTTACCCTGGGGAACACACACACATACTCACTCCCTACACACACACACCTTATTGGCCATCCATTCACGAGACAGCACTGCGTTCTCACCCCTGCCAATTAGCCAATTACAGTCTTATAAAAGATGTCCGGTTCACTCTGACTGCTCTTTACAAGCCTGCATCCCAGGCAGAGAGAGCCGACCCTGTCACACAATCATAACAATGATGAATATCACTGCATGTTTATAGCTCCAGCACCATAACTGGTAATGGAAGGTGGGTATGAAACGGTCGTATAGGTATACTGACCTGGACAACCCCTCTCTCAAGGCTGAGGAAAAATTATTCAAAATAGCATAATGAGAGGAGCAGAGATAAGAGCAGGGTTATCATAGAGGTAAACATTTATTAGAGTTAGAAGAAAACGGAGCTTAAATGAGCTTCTCTCTGGTCCTAGCAAACTTCTATTGGATCTGATCAGAGGGGCCAAGGTGGAGAGAAGAGGGGGTAGCTCTGCTTTCATACACTACACACTGCATACTGCACTGGATGCTCTCTGAACTTTATTGAGTAGCATAAATCCATTACACTCTGCAATTATAAATCTGTCCACTTCAACAGGATAAAAAGCGTATCTGGATCCAGTTCTGCATTAGTTGCCTGGCTGGCGTCCACTTCTTTGATCGCTGCTAAGCACCAAATATTCTCTACACCACATTATCTACTCCTCCACTGATGTTGATCGTTTAATGCACTGCGTTTAATATGAACAGAGCCTGATGGCTGACCCAGCCAGGCAACACTACTTTTAGCTGCTGACTTACTATCACTTTAATGATAGCCCCACATTTAACAACTTCACTTTTAATGACAACCCTGTGTGGGCTCCAATGAGACCAGGCCAGGAGCATATGTTTGATGCATGTGGTATTGTACGTTTTCAAGCATGTGGGTCCCTCATCACATGTCCATAATTGCAACAAGGTGTAACCTCACATGTCGTTGCTCTGATGTTAAACTCCAGTTCGTTAGTCGAGCATCTCATTAGCAGAAGAGCAGAGAACCCTGGGGGTCTGTACATACAAGAGCCTGGTGACACACATGCGCTCACACTCACACATTCACCGACGCCCACACACACTGTACCATTCTCCCAAAGCTGGTCTTAGCTTTTGATGTTATTTTTCTGGTTGTGTCTCCAAGGACTTTATATTCCCTATACTACAGTTGGCAGAGCCCTATTTCTTTGTATACGACTCTGGCCAAAAGTTCAGTATTGAATGGGGAATACAGAGGCATTGGAGATTTGGCCTGTGTATAAAACAGGCTCCCATTCCCTTCCACACTTAATGAAATTATGCAATATTTCCCTGGCTGCATCCACCTGCTGACATGTTTCACCTCCACTGATATTCTATTCTGGTTATTTTTTAATGCAGGTTCTGGTCTGTCTGCCACAGTGCGACCAAGGGGAGATGGCACTGGAAATAGGACACTATCTGCAGCAGGACCGGAGGTGCTTGCCTTGTCATCCACTGTGAATATAACAGGCAGCAGATAGTACAGCCCTCTGTGGGTCTTTATCAGTCTGGGCTGGAGGGGGCAACATATACGTTTGCATATGGCTGTATCTGCCTTCTCTGGATGGATTATTTCTAAAGTCAACTTCTACATAAAAACGGATGCAGAACATTTGGCGGTTTACAGACTAGTAAGAGTTTGATTGTCTGATCAGTGAACTGTGTGGCATCAATGCAATACAATCACTGAAAAAGTCACGTAAGTGATGCAATTCACAAATTATGTATACTGAACAAAAATATAAATGCAACATGCAACAATTTCAACAATTTTACAGTTCATATAAGGAAATCAGTCAATTGAAATAAATGAATTAGCCCTAATCTATGGATTTCACATGACTGGGCAGGGGCGCAGTTATGGGTGGGCCTGGGAGAGCATAGGCCCATCCAATGGGGAGCCAGGCCCAGGCAATCATAATGAGTGTTTCTGCACAAAGGGGCTTTATTACAGACAGAAATACTCCTCAGCTTTATCAGCCGTCTGGGTGGCTGGTCTCAGACGATCCCGCAGGTGAAGAAGTCAGATGTGGAGGTCCTGGGATGGCGTGGTTACACATGGTCTGCGGTTGTGAGGCTGGTTGGACGTACTGCCAAATTCTCTAAAACAACTTTGGAGGCAGCTTACGGTAGAGAAATTCATGTTCAATTCTCTGACAACAGCTCTAGTGGACATGCTTGCAGTCAGCACACCAATTGCATGGTCCCTCAAAACTTGCGACATCTGTGGCATTGTGTTGTGTGACAAAACTGCACATTTTAGAGTGGCTTTTTATTGTCCCCAGTACAAGGTGCACCTGTGTAATGATCATGCTCTTTAATCATCTTCTTGATATGCTTCACCTGTCAGGTTGATGGATTATCTTGGCAAAGGAGAAATGCTCACTAACAGGGATGTAAAGAAATTTGTGCACACAACTTGAGAGAAATAAGCTTTTTGTGCAGATGGAAAATGTTATTTCAGCTCACGAAACATGAGACCAACACTTTACATGTTGCACTTATATTTCTGTTCAATATACATAGTAGTTTAGATGTGTGGATGTTTCAGATAATTAAGGAGATGTTTATCTTTCAAAGGGTGCCAGATAGTTGTATGTTTGAATAACTTGAATTTTGACATTTATTTGGTTTCAAATTTGCCGCTCTTGAAATGCACCTGCTGTTGATAGGGTGCGCCACGGGTGGCACGCTAACGTCCCACATAGCCCCAAGAAGTTAACACAGGGGTGTGTACTTAGTTTCCTCCTGTATTCCCTGTTCACCCACGACTGGCTGGCCAAACAAGACTCCCAACACCATCCTTAAGTTTGCTGATGACACAACAGTGGTAGGCCTGATCACCGACAACGATGAGACAGCCTGTAGGGAGGTTGCCAGGACAACAACCTCTCCCTCAACGTGAGCAAGACAAAGGAGCTGATCATGGACTACAGGAAAAGGCGGGCCGAACAGGCCTCCATTTACATCGAAGGGGCTGTAGTGGAGCAGGTCGAGAGTTTCAAGTTCCATGGTGTCCACATCACCAACAAACTATCATGGTCCAAACATACCAAGACAGTCGTGAAGAGGGCACAACAAAACCTTTTCCCCTCAGGAGACTGAAAAGATTTGGCATGGGTTCCCAGATCCTCAAAAGGTTCTACAGCTGCACCAATCGAGAGCATCCTGGCCGGTAGCATCACTGTCTGGTATGGCAACTGCTCGGCATTTGACCGTAAGGCGCTACAGAGGATAGTGCGAACAGCCCAGTACATCACTGGGGCCAAGATTCCTACCATCCGGGAACTATACAATAGGCGGTGTCTGAGGAAAGACCATAAAATTGTCAGAGACTCCAGTCACCCAAGTTATAGACTGTTTTCTCTGCTACCACACGGCAAGCGGTACCGGAGAACCAAGTCTAGGACCAAAAGGCTCCTTAATGAAAGAGAATCTAATTCCCTTTAAAGTTTAACTAAATCATTGGCCCGCCCTATGAGCACAGACATTGATCTGGCGACATGGGACAGCCCCTTTTTACTGTTTTGAATATAACCCCCACCTGGAGGAATTCCCATCAGACCAGCTTACCTCGATTACCACGAGAGGGCTAAGGTTTGAGACCAGACCAGTACCTCATCACAGAGGGAGCTAAGGTTTGAGTAGATTGCTGAATCTTTTAACCATACCACGTGGTTAACCTCTTGATGGTCGCCTAGGATAGGGGGCGCTACAGCGATTTTTGAAAAAAATTCGTGCCCATTTTAAACGGCCTCCTACTCAAACTCAGAAGCTAGGATATGCATATAATTAATACTTGTGGATAGAAAACACCCTAAAGTTTATAAAACTGTTTGAATGGTGTCTGTGAGTATAACAGAACTCATATGGCAGTCAAAACCCCGAGACCGATCGTAACAGGATGTGGAATATTGAATTGCGGACTCAACTTCAGCACCTTGCCTATAAATCACACCGTGAGGAATGGTTCATTGAGCACTTCCTATTGCTTCCACTAGATGCCCCCAGTCTTTACAAAGTGATTTGAGCCTTCTACTGTGAAAACTGAATGAATGAGACGCAGTGGAACGTGGTCACACGGAGAGGGCCATCACCATTATGACGCCGGTGCCCCTGGCTACCCTCCCCTTTCAAAACGTTTTGAAACACAATGCAATCGTCCCCCTTGAATCTTATTGGAGCTCTGGTTGAAAAAGGCCCTAAAGATTTATGTTATACAACGTTTGACATGTTTGAACGAACCTAAATTTAAAAAAAAGCATTTTGTTGAGAGAGAAGTCCCACAGCCGACGGAAGTTTTGGAGCAGCCTTCAGAACGCGCTAACAAGAACAAGCTATTGGGACGTAAAGGATTAACTTTTTAGAACGAAAATACATTTGTTGTGGACCTGGGACCTGGAAGTGCTTTCTGATAAAGATAATGAAAGGTAAGGGATTATTGACAATAGTATACAAGAGTAGATTTGATACGCGATTGTTCCCAGATGGCGCTGACCTGTAACCTGTCCTGTAATGGTAGCCTATTTTTCTGAGTATCGCATCCCCTTTTATCGCAAAGTGTGATTACCCAGTAAAGTTATTTTTAAATCTGGCATTACAGGTGCTTTCAAGAGATATTCATCTATAAATCTTAGAATGACAATATTACATTTTAAAAATGTTTTCGAATAGTAATTTAGTAAATTGTAGCGCTATTTCACCGGATGCATTTGAGGGAAAATAGTTAGTCAACGTCACGGGCCGATGTAAAATGCTGTTTTTATATATAAATATGAACTTTATCGAACAAAAGAATGCATGTATTGTGTAACATGATGTCCTAGATGTGTCATCTGATGAAGATTGTCAAAGGTTAGTGCTGCATTTAGCTGTTTTTTGGTTATATGTGATGCATGTGGTTGGCCGGAAAATGGCTATGTGGCTACTTTTACGATATACTCCTCTAACATAATCTAATGTTTTGCTTTTGCTGTAAAGCCTTTTTGAAATCGGACAACGTGGTTCGATTCAGGAGAGGTGTATCTATAAAACGATATAACATTGTCCTATATTTGAAAAAAAAAAATATTACATTTTGTTATGCTAATGGCGATAGGATTTTTCGCTGGATGTCCGTCCCGCATACGGGACAGAGCCCGACCAGGGGTTAACCTGTTGGGGCTAGGGGGCAGTATTTACACGGCCGGATAAAAAACGTACCCGATTTAATCTGGTTACTAATCCTACCCAGTAACTAGAATATGCATATACTTATTATATATGGATAGAAAACACCCTAAAGTTTCTAAAACTGTTTGAATGGTGTCTGTGAGTATAACAGAACTCATTTGGCAGGCAAAAACCTGAGAGATTCCTTTACAGGAAGTGGCCTGTTTGACCATTTATTTGCTTTCTTTGACATCTCTTCCAAAAACTCAGGATCTCTGCTGTTACGTGACACTTCCCACGTCTCCAATGGGGTCTCAGAGCCCGGGAAAAACCTGAATGACGTAATTCAAAGCCCTGGCTGAAACACACGAGAGCTTTTGCTAAGTGGTCTATCAGAGGACAAAGGCTTAGGCGCGTGACCTGCCCCGCCCCCGCCTTTCGGTTTTTCCCTCTGTTTACAGACAGGCAGATTCCCGGTCGGAATATTATCGCTTTTCTACGAGATAAATTGCATAAAAATTGATTTTAAACAGCGGTTGACATGCTTCGAAGTACGGTAATGGAATATTTAGAATTTTTTGGTCACATTATGCGCCATCCGCACGACCGTGATTTACCATTCTGATAGTGTCTAGAACGCACGAACAAAACGTCGCTGATGGAACATAACGATGGATTATTTCGGACCAAACCTACATTTGTTATTGAAGTAGAAGTCCTGGGAGTGCATTCTGACGAAGAACAGGAAAGGTAAGACCATTTTTCTTATAGGAAATATGATTTTGATGAAGGCTAAACTTGCCGGGTGTCTAAATAGCTAGCCCGTGATGGCTGGGCTATGTACTTAGATTATTGCAAAATGTGCTTCATCCGAAAAGCTATTTTAAAATCGGACATATCGAGTGCATAGAGGAGTTCTGTATCTATAATTCTTAAAATAATTGTTATGCTTTTTGTGAACGTTTATCGTGAGTAATTTAGTAAATTGTTAGTAAATTCCCCGGAGGTTTGCGGGGGGTATGCTTTTTCTGAACGTCACATGCTAATGTAAAAAGCTGTTTTTTGATATAAATATGAACTTGATTGAACAAAACATGCATGTATTGTATAACATAATGTCCTAGGTGTGTCATCTGATGAAGATCATCAAAGGTTAGTGCTGCATTTAGCTGTGGTTTTTGGTTTTTGTGACATTATATGCTAGCTTGAAAAATGGGTGTCTGATTATTTCTGGCTGGGTACTCTGCTGACATAATCTAATGTTTTGATTTCATTGCAAAGCCTTTTTGAAATCGGACAGTGTGGTTAGATTAACGAGAGTCTTGTCTTTAACCTCTACGGGCTAGGGGGCAGCATTGAGAATTTTGGAAAAAATATGTTCCCATTTTTAACTGCCTCCTACACCAACTCAGAAGCTAGAATATGCATATTATTGTTCAGGTTTGGATAGAAAACACTCTGAATTTTCTAAAACTGTTTGAATGGTGTCTGTGAGTATAACAGAACTCCTATGGCAGGCAAAAACCTGACAAGGTTTCAAGCAGGAAGTACCCTGTCTGACAAGGAGTCGTGCGTCTTGCATCTTTTTATTGAAAAGTAAGGATCTTAGCTGTAACGTGACAATTCCCAGGGCTCCAATAGGCTCTCAGAGCCCGGGAAATAACTGAAGGTTTACGAGGGAGCCTCAGGCTGAAACACATTATCACCTTTTGTAAGTGTCGACTCAGAGGACCTTTGAATGAGGCGCGTGCACGAGTCGCTCCTGAGGAGAAATTTTATTCGGCTGTTTAGGCTCAATGCATACTCCCGGTCGGAATATTATCACTTATCTACGAGATAAATGGCATAAAAATTGGTTTTAAACAGCGGTTGACATGCTTCGAAGTACGGTAATGGAATATTTAGACATTTTTGACACGCCAATGCGCCATGCGCGGGACCGTGAAGAAGCATTCTGATAGTGTCTAGAACTCACGAACAAAACGTCGCTGTTTGGATATAACGATGGATTATTTGGGACCAAACCAACATTTGTTATTGAAGTAGAAGTCCTGGCAGTGTATTCTGATGAAGAACAAGCAAGGTAAGAACATTTTTCTTATAGGAAATGTGATTTTGGTGGAGGCTGACCTGGGTGGGTATCTAAATAGCTAGCCCTGTAATGCCGGGCTATGTACTTAGATTATTGCAAAATGTGCTTCATCCGAAAAGCTATTTTAAAATCGGACATATCGAGTGCATAGAGGAGTAATGTATCTATAATTCTTAAAATAATTGTTATGCTTTTTGTGAACGTTTATCGTGAGTAATTTAGCAAACTGTTAGTAAATTCCCCGGAAGTTTGCGGGGGTTATGCTTTTTCTGAACGTCACATGCTAATGTAAAAAGCTGGTTTTTGATATAAATATGAACTTGATTGAACAGACATGCATGTATTGTATAACACAATGTCCTAGGTGTGTCATCTGATGAAGATCATCAAAGGTTAGTGCTGCATTTAGCTGTGGTTTGGGTTTATGTGACATGATATGCTAGCTTGAAAAATGGGTGTCTGATTTTTTCTGGCTGGGCACTCTGCTGACATAATCTAATGTTTTGCTTTCGTTGTAAAGCCTTTTTGAAATCGGACAGTGGGGTTAGATTAACGAGATTCTTGTCTTTAAATAGCTGTAAAATAGTCATATGTTTGAGAAATTGAAGTAATAGTATTTCTAACGATTCAAAAATCGCGCCACTGGATTTCAGTGGCTGTTATGTAGGTGGGACGATTTCGTCCCACATACCCTAGAGAGGTTAAATAGCTGTAAAATAGTCATATGTTTGAGAAATTGAAGTAATAGCATTTCAAACGTTTTGAAAATCGCGCCACAGGATTCAGCTGGCTGTTACGTAGGTGGGACGATTTGGTGCCACCTAGCCCATAGAGGTTAAACTCTGAGACTATCAATCCAACAGAATGAGAGCAAATCTTTGATAGGAATTACTAGTCTACAGCTAGGAATTCTATACCATTGAATGCGAAGGCCGACAACCGCCGAAACATCTATTCTATAACAACATTTCTGAATGTTTCTCTGAAGTAGCCATTCTGACCAAAGACTCCAGGGACGCAGAGAGAGGGGCGGATGAACTTCCAACAGAGATCACGACGACACACTGAGCGTAAATATATATATTGATTGCAATTATTCCCGAATGAGTGAGCGTTCATGTGCAAAGGATTAGCATTTCAATGGTTATAATTATCAACTTTGTAGTGTCTTTTATCTTTTGCGCCCTTCTCAGTACCTTTGTCTACCAAGCCACGATACCGGTGTAGCCCACTAGGGCACATCCCCTATCATTTCCTTGTAACCATATCTACTTTGTTTGTTTGTGTGTGCATTTCTGTGATTATTTAGTTAGTCAATAAATAAATGATTTACATTTAGTCATTTAGCAGACGCTCTTATCCAGAGCGACTTACAGTAGTGAATGCATACATTTCCTTTTGTACTGGCCCCCCCGTGGGAATCAAACCCACAACCCTGGCGTTGCAAATACCATGCTCTACCAACTGAGCCACAGGGAAGACTGTGATTGAGACAATTGATGTATGGATGATTGATAGTGAAGACTGGGTTCGTGCAGATAAGACTAATTGATCAGATATTAAAATATCTGAAAGTTATATTAGGAAAATTATAACTTTGTAATCTGAATATTTTCCTTGGTGCCCCGACTTCCTAGTTAATTACATTTACCTGATTCGTTAATCACGTAATAATAACTACGAGAATTGATTTGATAAACTAACAGTCTTCAGTTTAATGATGCCAAAGACATGACAGCGGTTTGGAAGGAAGCAGTGGCTAACTGCGAACGTGGCAAAGCAATCACTATTTTGCTTCCCCTGCCTGTTATTCGGTGGAGAGGGTGTGTGGTCCATGTCTGGGTTTAAGGATGCAAAACATATGTCTGAAATTATCTCAAAACATGAGAATTTTGCATCACATATAGACAACGCTGTTAACTTCTTTCACGTCTGGATGAAATGCGCGCCCAGAGTAAACTGCCTGCTACTCAGGCCCAGAAGCTAGGATATGCATATTATTAGTAGATTTGGATAGAAAACACTCTGAAGTTTCTAAAACTGCGTGTTTACGTTCAGAGAGAGAGAAAGTAAAAGCATGGGATCCCCTCGTGCACGAGCCTCAGTCTGATGGCCCTCTGAATAACCACAATCCAAACGCGCTAAAGTTTTTCAGCCAGCGGCTGGAATTACATCATTCAGCTTTTTCCCGGGTTCTGAGAGCCTATGGGAGCCGTAGGAAGTGTCACGTTACAGCAAAGATCCTAAATTTTCTTTAAACAGAGCCAAGAAGCTCAAGGAATGGTCAGAGAGGGTACTTCCTGTTTGGAATCTTCTCAGGTTTTTGCCTGCTCCGAAGTTTCTAAAACTGTTTGAATGATGTCTGTGAATATAACAGAACTCATATGGCAGGTGAAAACCTGAGAAAAATCCAACCAGGAAGTGGGAAATCTGAGGTTTGTAGTTTTTCAAGTGATTGCCTATCCAATATACAGTGTAAATTTGGTCAGATTGCACTTCGTAAGGCTTCCACTAGATGTCAACAGTCTTTAGAACGTTGTTTCAGGCTTCTATTGTGAAAGGGGAGCGAATAAGACCAGTCACAGTAACTGCCTCAGCTGAAAGCCTTTAGTTGTTGATCGTGAGCGGCCGTGAGCGCGAGCTCTGTTCCCTTTTCTTTCTAAAGACAAAGGAATTGTCCGGTTGAAATATTATTGAAGATTTATGATAAAAACATCCTAAAGATTGATTATATACATCATTTTACATTTTCTACGAACTGTAATGGAACTTTTTTGACTTTTCGTCTGGACTTAGTGCCCGCGCCTTGTGCATTTGGATTAGTGAACTAAACGTGCAAACAAAAAGGAGGTATTTGGACATAAAGATGAACTTTATCGAACAAAACAAACATTTATTGTGGAACTGGGATTCCTGGGAGTGCATTCCGATGAAGATCATCAAAGGTAAGTGAATATTTATAAAACTATTTTTGACTTTTGTTGACTCCACAACATGGTGGGTATCTGTATGGCTTGTTTTGGTGGCTGAGCGCCGTACTCAGATTATCGCATGGTGTGCTTTCACCGTAAAGCTTTTTTGAAATCTGGCACAGCGGTTGCATTAAACTCAGATTACTGGGGAAATCCAATGTTGTGGCTCAGCTAGACACTGCATGTAAACGAGCCATCGACCTTCACAAGCAACAAACAGAGGAGAATAGGCACGTGCTTGCCAGAATTTTAGTATGCATTAAATTGTGTGGCTATTTTGAGACAGCATTGCGGGGCCATGACGAGTCAGCCGACTCCTGCCCAGGAATGTTCAGGTGTATTTTTGAGACCATGCGTGAAGGAGATTACAGGTTAAGGCATTATGACAACCAACTCCTTTTTAAGGGTAACCTACATCAAGCACAATCCAAAACAAACACCCTTAAAAGGATAAAAACCTTCCCATGGAACAACATGGTCAGAAAAGGTTGAATGTATTGGCCATGCTGTCAATCCGGCATGATGTCAAGTTCATCCATTGAATGCCAGACTTTGATGACAGTCATTGGGAAGTTTTCCCACATGAAGCACCGCAGCGCCACCTTCCTGTTCAAGTGAGCACAACAATTAGTCCAACATGGCTTGTATGCTGCTGCATAAGTGATATCATGTGCCGGGGAGATACTTTCTTAGCTACAGTATACATAATGTAACACTAAGTTTATGTTGTGTAGTAGGTACGCTGTTAGTAGCCCATGTGTCTCACCCTAAGAATTTGGCCCCTCTCCCCCTCAGAATTTAGCCTACTGTGTTGACTTGGTGGTGCACATGTAGCCTATAGCCTGTTTTAGAGAATTGTCATCATTGAATATTGTATGTGCTTTCATTGTCTGCTTACGTGCCGCCGTTATTTATCCTATGGTTCTGACTTGGTGTACAGGAAGAAGAACGGCCCATGTTCTGAATTCTATCGCTGTCCATTTCAAAAGTGATGAACGAATAGGCTATATCTGTCTCAGCTTGCTCATGTTAAAATTACGGCTTATCGCTCCATTATGCCATAGTTTGTACATCTCCATTGTTATATAGTCCTATCTCATTAGTAACTTATTCATCATTTTAGGCAGTTAAAATGATGCATTTAATTTTTTTGCTTACTTTGTATATTATAATTATCTTATGTGCTTTTCTCCACGAGGAGGGGATACTATATAATGTTGTTGGGTCTGTAACCATGTTTTCCAGTGACAGTCTCTTACCATTCAAATATTTTTGTTCAACAAAAGGTTCAGTAATTGACCCATGTAAATCCAGTTGAAATTGCGAGGGTTGTTTTGTTTGTGCAATGAGCTGTCTGTGCGTCGATATATTGTCTACAAAAGTGGACCCTCTGATTGTATTTTCCTTGCTTTTTAGAACACATAATAAAATACTTCAAATGGTAGGCTAACCGCTGAGTCAGTCTCTATCTCTCTCTCTGTGTGTTGTGACTTAAAGAAGAGTAAAGTTAAGGCCTCAATATCTTGCTGAATTCATCTCAACTGAATTTATGTCGCTGTCCATTTCGAAAGTGCTGAACTGTTTCGCTGCCAGACAAGGGTCTGCTGATAGCCAGATGTAGCGGTGGTAAGGATTCACTACATGCATGATGCTGAAAGGAAAGCTCTGCTGTCAGGACAGCTTTATGTAGGCCCTAACAGTTTGTGGGCACCTTTTGTCACCGTTATAGTGCATTTAATGTATTATTTAATGTTGTGTTATGGCTTCGCTGGCATGCATAAAAAAAAAATGGTTGAGTTTTCCCCACCAAGATTTACATGCTAAAATCGCCACTGGATGCACCTCCATTAATGTGCACTATTTATTTGACAAAGAAGTACTAAACTGAAAGTAAAGGAGGGAAGATAGTTTGACATTCCTACACACCACACCATACACACACTTTGACACACGAAATGCAATGCCTTCAGAAAGTATTCACACCGCTTTAGTTTTTCCACATTTTGTTGAGTTACAGCCTGAATTAGAAATTCAGTAAATTCACATTTTGTGTCACTACAGAATTAAAATATTCCAAAACATGCATCCTGTTGTAACGGGGTGAGTGACTGGTTGCCGGGAAGTCAGGCGCAGGAGAGCAGAGATGGGTGACAACAGGAAAACTTTATTATACACGCTGGCCCAAAGGCACAGGCGAGGCAGCACAAAGCACAACCACGGTAACATGAACCGGATTAAACAAAACAAACAAACCTAGGTTTGAAACAAACCTAGCGCAAGCCAGCCTGTAGTGTACCACCCTACACAAAGAACAATTCCACACACAAACATGGGGGAAACAGAGGGTAATATACATTTAGTCTGATGAGGGAATGTGAACCAGGTGTGCGGGAAAACAAGACAACACAAATGGAAAATGAAAGGTGGAGCGGCGATGGCTAGAAGACTGGTGACGTCGACCGCCGAACGCCGCCCGAACAAGGAGAGGGACCGACCTCAGCGTAAGTCGTGACACCTGTTTGCAATAAAGCACTAAAGTAAAACTGCAAAAAATGTGGCAAAGAAATTAACTGAATACGAAGCGTTATGTTTGGGGCAAATCCAAGACAACATCTCACTGAGTACCACTCTTCATAGTTTCAAGCATGGTGGTGGCTGCATAAAATTATGGGTATGCTTGTCATCGGCAAGGACTATGGAGTTTTTAAAGATAAAAAGAAACCTAGAGGAAAACCTGGTTCAGTCTGCTTTCCAACAGACACTGGGAGACAAATTCACCTTTCAGCAGGACAATAACCTAAAACACAAAGCCAAATATACACTGGAGTTGCTAACCAAGACAACATTGAATGTTCCTGAGTGGCATAGTTACAATTTTGACTTAAATCAACTTGAAAACATACGGCAAGACTTGAAAATGATTATCTAGCAATGATCAACAACCAACTTGACAGAGCTTGAAGAATTTTTAAAGAATAACTGTGCAAATATTGTACAATGCAGGTGTGCAAAGGTCTTAGAGACCCAGAAAGACTCACAGCTGTAATCGCTGCCAAAGGTGATTCTAACATGTGACGTGAATACTTATGGAAATTAGATATTTATGCATTTCCTTTTCAATACATATGCAAAAATGTTTAAAAACAGGTTTTCACTTTGTCATTTTGGGTTATTGTGTGTAGATGGGTGAGAAAAAAACATAAATTTAATCCATTTTGAATTCAGGCTGTAACACAACAAAATGTGAAATAAGTAAAGGGGTATGACTACTCTCTGAAGGCACTGTATGCACTTTCATATTTCATTTTGGATTAAAAAGTCCTATATGAGTAATGCCTTGTACTCTCTGAATTATGTTACAGTATATAGCTCAGTGCTGAACCCATTTCACCCCCTTGCCCTATGCCTTTAATCTTGTGTATTGAGTTTTAAATCCAGCACAGTTTATGTTCCCTGAACTATCCCCAACGACTGTGGCACCATAACTGTAAATTAACTCAATGTTAAATTGGATTAAAACGAATTACAACTCAACATAAGGCTTTGACGTCAACTCAGGTGTTTCTGAAATCATTAGTCCTCTTAGTTCTAATCAAAGGAATGGGTTGGCTCTGGGTCAGAAAGTAGCATTATAAACCCTGTAAGTGTAAAAGGATTTTATACGTTTTTTAACGTCCACCTAATCTGCTGTGGCCAGGGTGGCTCTGTTTTATGTGTTTTATGATTATTCTGGCCCTCAGCAACACTGGCTATGATTTAACTTCTTAACATCTCCACCGTCGTAAAACGTTTCACAGGCTCAGTTCTCTGGAGCACCGGTCTCTCACTGCCCGTCTCCCTTATTCTCTTTTTCTTCCCTGATCTCTCTCCACCTCTCTCTACCTGAGCTGTTCATGTGTCTCTGTCTCGGACATTGTTGCTGCCTCTGAGAGTTTGCTTGTAAGGTTGACTGGGATTGTGGCACAGAGTATGATTTGCAACGAATAGAGGGGATACAGATTGAGCTTTAAGAGATGAAATCCAGCTCCACTTCACTGTTTCTAAAGGGGACTGAGAGGCACTGTGGATGTATGCATTTGTGTGTTTGTGTGTGTGTGCATGTCTGAGCATGTGTGTGCATGCGTTGCATGCCTGCGTTCATGTGCGTGTGTGTGCAGGTCTGTGTCGTTGACTGTGCTGCATCATCCAGGGCTCTAATTATGTTCCTTCATTCTGATAACAGAACTCTGCTTCTGAGTGGTGCAGCAGTCTAAGGCACTGCATCTCAGTGCTAGAGGCGTCACTACAGACCCTGGTTTGATTCCAGGCTGTATCACAACCGGCTATGATTGGGAGTCCCATAGGGCGGAGCACATTTGGCGTCGTAGGGTTTGGCGGGGGTAGGCTGTCATTCTAAATAAGAATTTGTTCTTAACTGACTTGCATAGTTAAATAGAGGTTAAATAAAAAATACTTTCTTATGTAGATCTTCCAAAGGTCAGCGGCTTGTATCAGCGGCTTGTATGCATGGAGTCCTGGAGATGCTAAACATGTCTTTGACAACTAATGGTCAATTACCGTGAGACCAGCTGTCTTTTGCATGACAATGACCGGCTGACAAAATGTAATGACTGCCGCAGCCCTACTTCTGGTCCGTGATTAGTAGATGTGTGTGAGTGGACATACTGATCTGGGACTATCCTAGGAACAGAAGCTCTTCTCAACTATTGGCAAGGATTTATTTGACATCCAATTACCATGATAGATGCATTCAACACTTCTATTGCAGGTGAGGTGAGCACCTATCAGATCCCCTGCTGTCCTTCACCCCTTGGTGCAGTCTGCTGACCATCACTGAGGCCAGGAAGAAGTCTGCCAGCCAACGTAGGAGCCAAGTTCATCCCCATGCAATACTCTACTGACTGAGGTAGACTATGCTTTGAGTAGCAACTGACTCACAGGCTGTCAGGCAGGGCAGAGACACACACGCACGCACGCACGCACGCACACACACACACACACACACACAGTTGTATTGTCCTTATATTGACAGCACTATACACACATACCCCACTCTCCTTTCCCTTCCATTCATCTCTCCCTGCCTCCACCCTAGGTGCCATGTGGTCTCCCATCTCCTTCATAGTGGCCCCAGCTGGATCCCACCGCAAAACCTCTTGGTCTAGCCAGGTGAATCAAGAGCTTCACCCCGGCCTGGCCCAGCCTGTCTTTGGCTTCCAGGTGGAAGGTCCGGAGCCCGCTGGTTTTCTGTTCTACTTGATAATTAATTGCACCCACCTGGTGTCCCAGGTCTAAATCCGTCCTTGATTTGAGGGGAACAATGAACAAAAGCAGTGGCACTGGCTTCGAGGTCCAGAGTTGAGTTTGAGGGGTCTAGAGAGACTACTATTTGGGTATTAATTATTGATTGATTACTGATGGTACGAAGCTAACAAACAAAGTGCCAGTGGTTTTAATCTTGTAACTTAAAGAGAAACTATATAGTTATAACATTTTATATTTTCAATTAAGTATTGCCTGGTCCATTGTAATGCTCCAGAACTCATGATCCAACTCAATAGGTGGCCACATGGTTTCCATGTGTTTGATCCCATTCCATTTATTCCGTTCCAGACATTATTATGAGTAATCCGCCCCCAGGCAGCCTCCATTAATATGTAATATATGTGCGTTTGTGTTGTGTCGGTATGTGTGTATGTGTGTATGCCTATGTAGTGTGTGTGAATGTGGGTTTTGTGTGGGTGTGTCAATGTAGTGCGTATGTGAGTGAGTGTTTATATGGTGTGTATATATAGTCTAGTGAGTGTGTGTGGGGTCAGTGCTATTTAAAAAATATATATATATTGATGTCACCTGTATCATTAAAATTGTTATAATTTTTACATGACTGTGTGAAATCTAGCAGTACTACTTATTTCTCTGAGAGTGAGGCAGATATATAGCATTTTGGAATGAAACTCAATTACCTCCGTGTTCATGAGTCTTCTGATTATGGCCGTAGCCTAACAGTAACAGAAACAGAACAGAGATGGATATAATTTGGCCTGTACCTCCCCTGCTTTATTACAGGGCATTACCAATAGGTGGCACTGTACCCTTATTGGACAGTATGCCTGACTGTAATGAGTACCAGTTTATGAGTCCCAAACATTATCTTGCCATTTGTGAAAGTCTCTTTTGGTTCATGGGGTGTCAGGGTGACTGTGTGTGTGTGTATGTGTATGTGTATGTGTGTGTGTGTGTGAGAAAGAGGGGGTTCCGGTCAGGAAGGCTATAGTGAGCACCTGCTGTACCTGCTGTCCGAGCGGGACTCAGCCCCTCCAGCGTTTGACACCACTCAGGTCTGTGTGTGTGTGTGTGTGTTTCAGTGTGTGTCCAGCGCCCTCTACTTTACCTCAGCAGATAATCTATTCTGCATAAAGGTTAAGAGCAAGGACGCGTCAGATGCAACTAGTTCCTTATTATAAGGCCAACCACCAAATCAATCCCACCCAACACGCGCACACACACGCGCACACACACACACACACACACACACACACACACACACACACACACACACACACACACACACACACACACACACACACACACACACACACACACACACACACACACACACACACACACACACACACACACACACACACACACCGTGAAAGCTCTGGGGGAGCCACAGCAATTGCTGTTGATTGCTTATTTTAGCGAGGCCACAGTCGGGCAGCGCGGCTGGCAGGCACGCCACACCGCGTACTTAATCAAAGCCAGTCCCTGGAAACCATGGACACCATGCCAATCACCCAGGTGCCTTTGCTGCTTTGCTCTACACGGGGGTATCCATGGGGTTCATCTCAATACTGGCTCACCTCCTCCTTTTCATCTGTACTAACCTGAAAACATACAACAGGTGAATGCATGAATGGTCGATGCCTAATAGTTTCAGGATTCTTGTTCTTTGTCAGCAGCGTAAATTATTAAGATGCAACTACAGAGTCAACACAGGAAAAAAATCATGGTTGTCTGGGATTCCTTTGAAATTGCATCAGAAAATATTACCCGGGAATGAGAAAGGAAAGCGAGGTCAAAATAGGTAATTGCTTTTCCCTTACAGGTAGGAGTCAGTGAAGTTTGTGACAGCACAATACATGGATCAGGCGTGGAGCGGAGAGTATTGGCCACAGGTGCAAAACGACATGGTAAATATCTAGAGATCAATACCATCTGGGTGCTATTCCATAAAATACTTTTGTCATTTGTGTTTTGAAGGAGAGAGTATTGAATGGACATAATGTTGGGGCCAGGGAGTTGAAATCCTTTCATACAGGCAGGGTGATACTATACTGAACACAAATACAAATGCAACATGCAACAATTTCAAAGATTTTACTGAGTTACAGTTCATATAAGGAAATCAGTCAATTTAATTAAATTAATTAGGCCCTAATCTATTGATTTCACAGATATGCATTTTCTGGTCACAGATACCTTAAAGAAAGTAGGCGTGGATCAGAAAACCAGTCAGTATCTGGTGTGACCACCATTTGCTTCAATAAAGCTTCAATAAAGAGTTGTTGTCACCAGGAGAGGCAGTTCCTTTCTTTATATTTTCCTTGATGTGGCTCCAATGACAACTTAATTTATATGGACAGTGAAAAAAAAGTTGGTCTCTCTTTTAAAGCATGTTTTTTCTCAGCAAGCCTAACCTGGATGAATAATTCAATGTTAAATGAGAATTCTAACAAAACAATATATTTTTGTCATTAGGATAAATATTTTCTTTCTTCATCTTGCCCTTTGTGGTAGTCTACAGACAACTCCATCATTGGAATGTGACAAGGAATTGGATATTACAGTACATCAAGGTTGTTATTTTGAAATAAACTTACTTAAATGTTTTATGTGTAGCTGTATAAAGGTTAGCTTACATTTGAGGTGACCCTCTTCATTGTGATCTGAACATGGATCCATCATGGTGGAGTAGTTAAAGGTCTCAGGACTGCCCAATAAACTACAGCAGTAAATGACCTAAACAGTTACAATGATGAATGGAAGCTTATAAAGTATACTTTCAAAAAAGTAGGTATATGCACTAAACAATGAACAGCAGAATTCAAGACAATGAACGAGTCTCCCAAGGCAATGGATGATTCTTCCATCCTTTTTTTTACTTTGGCCAGCCTCTCATACTTTTCCCAAGCACCAACAAACCGCAGGGGTTTGGGTTACATGCTACTGTGATTGCTTTCTGGCGTTTGAAAGATGTGTTTACGTAGTGGTGTCACTTAGGGCTCCCGAGTGGCGCAGCGGTCTAAGGCACTGCATCTCAGTGCTTGAAGCATCACTACATACACACTGGTTTGAATCCAGGCTGTATCACAACCGGCTGTTATTGGGAGTCCCATAGGGCGGCGCACAATTGGCCTAGCGTCGTCCGGGTTTGGCTGGTGTAGGCTGTCATTGTAAATAAGAATTTGTTCTTAACTGACTTGCCTAGTTAAATAAAGGTTAAATAAATGTAAAAAAAAAATCTGGGGGGGGGAGAAGAAATTGGAACTAGAGTGATGTCATGGTGACATCAATGGTAGCAACACCAACATTTTCAGACGGATTCAATTAAGCTTTTCTTGGAGTGCCTAGCATCCACTCACTGAAAACTGTAAGTCTCACGTTGTCTGTTTTTACAGTGCCATTAAAACTTGTGCTACCTCATTATACAACTACTGTAAGAATCCTGCAGACCAGGTTGTTTGAATTAAACCCCTTGTCTTATATTCAGAGCAGAGCTCTAATAACATAACTTTTTAATAATGTAAATGGTGTCGTTCCAGGTACCTGTCTGAAGTGCATTAAAACTATTTGGGGGATTTCCATTTGACATTTAACCTTTGGAAGGAGAGTTTTATTTTTCACTCTGGAATCCACTCGACATCCTCAATAAGCACTTGACCACCTGCAAAGTCAGAAACGCAGTGGGATAAATGTAAAACACCCAGTAAGGGAGATGGTTTGAGAGGAGGGGAAGGACAGAGGGGAATGGAGAGGTGTTCGGAATATGAATGCAAATGCGTTGGTAATTGCTGGTTCTTGAAATTGGCTGACACGAGCACCCATCTGCTGTAAGAGTGTAGTGTGCAAAGAGCTTGCAAATTTTATTTGGAAAGTTGTCTATTGAACAGCTACCAAAAAGTGAAGTATATATTCATCATAAAAATTCATAGTTGATATTTACACCTAATTTATCTGTGTGTTTACAGGTCTATATTTCCAAAATGCTTTGAGAAATCCTAATGCTGTTTGTTAGTATATGTAGGGCTAACATATACTAACATATACCCCCCAAAGCCATGCATTATTCTGCACTGTTTGAGTTAAGGGGATGGGCACTATCTGTCAATGTGATCACTTTTTGCAGTAAAATAGTTTTATACAACCATCCATTTCATATATGGGAGACCTTAGAGATACCGTATGGAAAAACATGGTTGTGCTTTGTTATAACCCAGATAGGGGTATTTCAAGAACTAAAGCCTTTTTTGAGGATTGGTCAGTAGCCTAATACATGACATGTAATAGCATAACACACAACAGATTAGATCAACTGTAATGACACTCACTCACGGTTGCACAGAAAGCACTGAGCAAACCACGGCCCACAATGTTCTAACGGGGAAAAAAGTACCCTTTTCTGAAGTGCAAAGAGCTACTGAAGGGCTCAAACGGTTATTTCAGTTATTATGGTTCCACATAGAACCATCACCCTTACCAAAGAACCCTTGAGGAATCCTATTTTCTTAATGTGTATTATCAAATAGTGTGTGTGTGTGTGTGCGTGCGTGCGTGCGTGTGTTGGTGTGCTTGCGTGTGCTTGCTTGTGTGTTTGTTGTGGAGTATTTATGATGCACTGTCAGGTTAATGCTATGCAACATTTATTGATGCAGTTATGTTTAAATTAGTATACACTCTCGTGATAAGCCATTAGCTGCTGAGCTTTGATTCAGAATTGTATGCTGTCGTAATAACAAACAGATGCCATTGAATATTCTACTACAACTACTGCACATCCATTGTGTTCATAGCTGAGATACTGAGATCATGTCATTCAGAATGTATGTACCAGACTGAATCACAGACACACAGTCTGCATGTCATGTCTGACAATTTTTTGGGCCTTCCTCTGACACCACCTAGTATATAGGTCCTGAATGTCAGGAAGCTTGGCCCCAATATCCTAGCTGTTGATGTGAGAGAAAAAAATTCTGCAGGTTAGCTGTTACGATTTTAGATGTTTCCGGCATTAACAGGATTGGATTAGCTTTGATAATGGATGTCATATACCAGGCAGCACTTTTTTAATAAATACATAATTAAGTAATTTGATGAATGTCTCATAAAGTGATGGAGGTGAACCTTTTAAAATGAGCCAGAGCAACAGCACTCAGATTGAATTAAGACACTCTGAACTACAAGAGGCTCTTCTCCCTAAAAACATAGATTAATGGAAATGGAATGAGCTAGATTATATATATGAGTGTCGTCACCAAGTTCAAGTATGGTTTGTTCATTTGAACCGGTAAATAATTGCAGACAAATTAGATTTTCGGGTGATTCCACTCTAGTGGAAGCGGATTGTACAGGCAATTTTCACATAAGATGTTTAACATGCTTTTTACATTGGTATCACAAACGATTTTTGAGAAAATCATGAGGAAATCTGCCATCTTAAGTCCTTTTCAGACCCATACATGCCTCCTGTGGGACCTTATGATCCGTGAACCGTACATGATACAGACATGTTGGTGTCATAGTCATTTTAGTATACATTAATTAACTAAAATGATTGGTTGATGACCTATAATGTTAATTTCTATTTATAAATTGGGTCATATAATTAAAAGTAGCAGGGAGCCAGCTCTGGAAATGTAACGTGTTTGAAGAGTATATTGTTCCCAAAAACAATTCTTAAAATAAGCAAAATCGAAAAGGGTAGTTTTGAGACATTCAGATTTTAAATGTTGAATATATGAATGTGAAAAATTGCATTTCAGAATGTAGACATACTCCATTTGAGAGAGAACCATTTGAAGTAGAATAACACCAATATGTTGTCTGTATCATGTACGGTTCACAGATTATAGGGTCTTCGAGGAGGTATATATAGGTTTAAAAAGGGCCTAAATTGGCCACTTTCATCATGATTTTCTCAAAACTGGTTTGTGATACAAATGTAAAAACCATGTCAAACATCCTTCCTCCCAATTAAGTTTCTATGTGACACTTGCCAAAACAATCTGAGATACCAAAAATATTTTGCGCTCACGCTGGTGTGGAATCGCCCTTTAAAATAAAAACTTGCTTGGTCGAGAGGTGAACAATTAAGGATGCAGGAGACATACAAACACTCACCATGAACATCCCACCTGTCACTTCTTAGTAGTAACAGTACCGTAAAATAGGAACCGTTTTGCTGACTGGGTTTGGCCTCACTGCAACAACCCCTAAAGTGCTGCCTCCTAGTCTGTCACTTCGTCCTCTTCTCGTTCTGATTAATGTCCTTAAATTGCTGTTGGAACATTTTATGGATTATGCATGTTTGGGTTGGCTTGGGAGGATAAGGCGTTTCTTTTGACACCCTGAACAGGGTACCGTTGAGCTGATATATTTACATGCGAATCAGAAACCATTTTCATATCAGAAGAACACATTGATCAGTGAAACACCTCTAAATAAAACACTTTCTTTCAGCACTGAAGTAAGTAATACAAATGGCCTATTTTTCTGATCTAGACATCATAGGACCATTATATACATACAGTTGAAGTCAGAAGTTTACATACACTTAGGTTGGAGTCATTAAAACTCATTTTTCAGCCACTACACAAATATCTTATTAACAAACTATAGTTTTGGCAAGTCGGTTAGGACATCTACTTTGTGCATGACACAAGTCATTTTTCCAACAATTGTTTACAGACAGATTATTTCACGTATAATTCACTGTATCACAATTCCAGTGGGTCAGAAGTTTACATACACTAAGTTGACTGTGCCTTTAAACAGCTTGGAAAATTCCAGAAAAGGATGTCATGGCTTTAGAAGCTTCTGATAGGCTAATTGACATCATTTGAGTCAATTGGAGGTGTATCTGTGGATGTATTTCAAGGCCTACCATCAAACTCAGTGCCTCTTTGCTTGACATCATGGGACAATCAAAAGAAGTCAGCCAAGACCTCAGAAAAAAAGTAGACCTCCACAAGTCTGGCTCATCCTTGGGAGCAATTTCCAAACGCCTGAAGGTACCATGTTCATCTGTACAAACAATAGTGTGCAAGTATAAACACCATGGGACCACGCAGCCGTCATACCGTTCAGGAAGGAGACGCGTTCTGTCTCCTAGACATGAACGTACTTTGGTGCAAAATGTGCAAATCAATCCCAGAACAACAGCAAAGGACCTTGTGAAGATGAAAATGCTGGAGGAAACAGGTACAAAAGTATCTATATCAACAGTAAAATGAGTCCTATATCGACATAACCTGAAAGGACACTCAGCAAGAAAGAAGCCACTGCTCCAAAACCGCCATTAAAAAGCCAGACTATGGTTTGCAACTGCACATGGGGTCAAAGATCGTATATTTTTGAGAAATGTCCTCTGGTCTGATGAAACAAAAATAGAACTGTTTTGCCATAATGACCATCGTTATGTTTGGAGGAAAAAGGGGGAGGCTTGCAAACCGAAGAACACCATCCCAAGCACGGGGGTGGCAGCATCATGTTGTGGGGTGCTTTGCTGCAGTAGGGACTGGTGCACTTCACAAAATAGATGGCATCATGAGGGAGGAAAATTATGTGGGTATATTGAAGCAACGTCTCAAGACATCAGTCAGGAAGTTAAAACTGGTCGCAAATGGGTCTTCCAAATGGACAATGACCCAAAGCATACTTCCAAAGTTGTGGCAAAATGGCTTAAGGACAACAAAGTCAAGATATTGGAGTGGCCATCACAAAGCCCTGACCTCAATCCCATAGAAGATGTGTGGGCAGAACTGAAAAATAATGTGCGAGCAAGGAGGCCTACAAATCTGACTCAGTTATACCAGCTCTGTCAGGAGGAATGGGCCAAAATTCACCCAACTTATTGTGGGAAGCTTGTGGAAGGCTATCCGAAACGTTTGACCCAAGTTACATAATTTGAAGGCAATGCTACCAAATACTAATTGAGTGTATGTAAACTTCTGACCCACTGGGAATGTGATAAAATAAATAAAATCTGAAATAAATCATTCTCTCTACTATTATTCTGACATTTCACATTCTTCAAATAAAGTGGTGATCCTCACTGACGTAAGACAGGGAATTTTTACTCGGATTAAATGTCAGGAATTGTAAAAAACTGAGTTTAAATGTATTTGGCTGAGGTGTATGTAAACTTCCGACTTCAACTGTATGTCTGGGGCTGCATGAAATAATCAATTTTCTCTTTTATCATTTCACAGGTCATGTAGTGCTGCCAGCTGCATGGTGTAGTCATAGCTATTTCTGGTTATTTAGTAAGACTTGGAGTGCTTTGGATCATAACTCCGCAAGGTTGTCAACACAGCATCTCAAGCCTTGCCCAGGAATTCAGAGGGTCACATTGTGTAGTCATTGATGTCATGAGACAATGACATCAGTGAATGGCTAGAGACAAACAAACCCATTACAACCTGAAGTAGTGTTGTGCATTGTGTACAGCTGATGCTCTTTATCTCTCTATGTCTCTCTCGCTCTCTCTCTCTCACTTTCTTTATCATTGCTGTTCTGAATCCTTCCTGTGTCATTGTTGTTTCTAACAAGCGTCTCAAGCAACGCGGTATGGTGCCTTCATGCAGATAATGCCCCCCGTTATGGCTCTGAGATATTGTTGCAGACTTATCATTAAAATGGATCATTGTACATCTGCCACAATGTAATGACAGGGAGATAAAAACGGCTGCATGATTTACTCCATTGGATTTTAGTTTGGGTTAATTAGCATACAGCGCATCCCACAATGACTGAGGAGGAGGAGGCAGGAGGGAGAGAGGGAAAGGATGGCTGTGACACTTAAAAACCTGCCCCCTCTTAAAAGTGTCATCTGAGGACATCACATCAACAACAGCCCCCACCAGAGGTCTATGACCAGGACAGTGGATGAAACCAGGGGCGGTTGGGTAGTAGACAGACAGTGTCCTCTCTACTTTATTAGGACCTACTTTGTCCATCTGTCTGTTTAGACACTAAAACGACCTGTGTCCATTAGTCTTTCAGGGAGTATAAACATGGATAATGGATGAATGAAAGGAGGGATGTGTTTAGTGAAGAACAGAGGCATCCTTAACAAAAACAAATTTGTTGATGCAAACTTCCCACAAGCTTGTCGCAAATTTGCTAGAAATTAAATAGTGTGACACAAAATGTTGCCAGAAGTTTAATAATATCTATTGCCACTAGTGGCCATTTCTGATGAACACATACATTCCAAGACCAGTAACCGCTTATGACCAATCATTCAAGTAGATTAGAAATATCTTTCGGAAATTGGAAACAAAGCTTTCTCGCTAGCTACAGTACCTCAAATCAAATCAAATTGTATTGGTCACATACACATGGTTAGCAAATATTAATGTGAGTGTAGCGAAATGCTTGTGCTTCTAGTTCCGACTATGCAGTAAAATTGAACAAATAATGTAACAAATTCACAAATGTAAATGTATGAATAAGAATATGTACATGTAAATACATGGATGAGCGATGGGGTGCGGCATAGGCAAGATGCAATAGATGGTTTAGAATACAGTATATACATATGAGATGAGAAATGTAGGATATGTAAACATTATTAAAGTGGCATTATTTAAAGTGACTAGTGATACCTTTATTAAGTCAGTTTATTTAAGTGACCAGAGATTTGAGTCTGTATGTTTGCAGCCTCTCTATGTTAGTGATGGCTGTTTAACAGTCTGATGGCCTTGAGATAGAAGCTGTTTTTCAGCCTTTTGGTCCCAGCTTTGATGCACCTGTACTGACCTCGCCTTCTGGATGATAACGGGGTGAACAGGCAGTGGCTCAGCTGCTTGCTGTCCTTGATGATCTTTTTGGATTTCCTGTGACATCGGGTGGTGTAGGTGTCCTGAGGGCAGGTAGTTTGCCCCCGGTGATGCGTTGTGCAGACCGCACTACACTGCGTGCACAATTGTTAGGCAAATTGTATTCCTCTGGATTAATTTTATTGTTGAACAAACACAATGCTCTCACTCAATCCAAAATGTTATTGAACCTCAAACCTGAATGTTTAACAAAGGAAAAGTGAGTTTTGTCTTTCTCAGGGAAATATATAAGTGTGCACAATTATTAGGCAACTATTAGTGTGCAGAATTATTAGGCAACTAAATTACAAAAATAATTTCTCTCAACTCACTTGTTGATTCTCAATTTTTAGACTAAGTGTAACAGATAAGTAACACAAAATGACAATTATATAAAATGTTTGGCCTTTCAAAAATATTCAGTGACCAATATAGCCACCCTTATTTTCAAGAACTGCCATGAGCCTTCCATCCATGGAGTCTGTCAATTTCTTGATCTGTTCACGATCAATTTTCGCTGAAGCAGCAACCACAGCCTCCCAAATGCTGTTCAAAGAGGTGTATTGTCTTCCCTCACTGTAAATCTCAACCCGAAAAGGTCCAACTACCTCATCCTCAATGATAGCAGCCCATACCAGTACCCCTCCTTCACCTTGCTGGCACCTGACTCAAAGTGGTGCCCTGGGTCCATTACTGATCCAGCCACGGGCCCATCCATTTGGTCCATCAAGAGTCACTTTCATTTCATCTGTCCATAAAACCTTTGAAAAAGGTATTCAGGTATTTCTTTGCCCAATCTTGAAGCTTCAACTTGTGAATCTTATTCAGTGGTGGTCTTGTTTCAGTCTTCTTGACCTTGGCCATGTCTCTGAGCACTTGACACCTTATACTTTTGAACACTCCAGGTAGGTTGCAGTTCTGGAATACGGTGGCAATGGAGGATAATGGGTTCCTGGTAGTTTGAGGTTTAATTCTTCTCACGTCTTTTGCAGTTAATTTGCGCCTTTTCTTCCCCATGCGTTTTTGCGCCCCAGTTGACTATTCGCAACAAAACATTTGATTGTCCGGTGGTCACACCTCAATAGTTTAGCTATTTAAAAAGTGTTGCATCCGTCTGAAAGGCATTTTACATTTTTGGCTTTTCAGTGTCAGTTAAATCTATTTTTTGGCCCATTTTACCTGAGGTAATGAGGCTGCCTAATAATTATACACACCTTGATATAAGGTGTTATTCACTTTCGCCACACCCTCCCTCATTACACAAATACATATCACCTGAAAATGATTAAATCCAATAAGCATTCAAGTTTATATGGTTTGGAGTTCGAAAATGTGAATTGAAAAAA
This sequence comes from Salmo trutta, assembly GCF_901001165.1. Taxonomy (NCBI): domain Eukaryota; kingdom Metazoa; phylum Chordata; class Actinopteri; order Salmoniformes; family Salmonidae; genus Salmo; species Salmo trutta. The sequence goes on along the minus strand of NC_042960.1, from coordinate 41,148,640 downwards.
TGTATAAGATCAGAATACTCACTTGCCTAATAATTGTGCACGCAGTGTACCCTCTGGAGAGCCTTGCGGTCGAGGGTGGTGCAATTGCCGTACCAGGTGGTGATACAGCCCGACAGGATGCTCTCGATTGTGCATCAGAAAAAGTTTGTGAGTGTTTTAGATAACAAGCCAAATATCTTCAGCCTCCTGAGGTTGAAGAGGCGCTGTTGCGCCTTCTTCACCACACTGTCTGTGTGGGTGAACCATTTCAGTTTGTCCGTAATGTGTACGCCAAGGAACTTGAAAAGTTCCACCTTCTCCACTACTGTCCTGTCGATGTGGATGGGGGGGTACTCCATCTGCTGTTTCCTGAAGTCCACGATCATCTCCTTTGCTTTGTTGGCGTTGAGTGAGAGGTTATTTTCCTGACACCACACTCCGAGGGCACTCACCTCCTCCCTGTAGGCTGTCTCGTCGTTGTTGGTAACCAGGCCTACCACTGTAGTTTCGTCTGCAAACTTGATGATTGAGTTGGAAGTGTGCATGGCCACGCAATCATGGGTGAACAGGGAGTACAGGAGAAAGCTGAGAACGCACCCTTGTGGGGTCCCAGTGTTGAGGATCAGCGGGGTGGAGATATTGTTTCCTACCTTCACCACCTGGGGGTGGCCTATCAGAAAGTCGAGGACCCAGATGCATAGGTCGAGACCCAGGGTCTCGAGCTTAATGACGAGGTTGGAGGGTACTATGGTGTTAAATGCTGAGCTGTAGTCAATGAACAGCATTCTTACATAGGTATTCCTCTTGTCCAGATGGGATAGGGCAGTGTACAGTGTGATGGCGATTGCATCGTCAGTAAACCTATTGGGGCGGTAAGCAAATTGGAGTGGATCCAGGGTATCGGTAGGGTGGAGGTGATATGGTCCTTGACTAGTCTCTCAAAATACTTCATGATGACAGAAGTGAATGCAATGGGGCGATAGTCATTTAGTTCAGTTATCTTAGCTTTCTTGGGAAGAGGAACAATGGTGGGCATCTTGAAGCACGTGGGGACAACAGACTGGGATAGGGAGTGGTTGAATATGTCTGTAAGCACAGCCAGCTGGTCTGCGCATACTCTGAGGACACGGCTATTGATGCCGTCTGGGCCGGCAGCCTTGCGAGGGTTAACACTTTTAAATGTTTTACTCACATTGGCCACGGAGAAGGAGAGCCCACAGGCTTTGGTAGCGGGTTGTCAGTGGCACTGTATTGTCCTCAAAGCAAGTAAAGAAGTTGCTTAATTTGTCTGGGAGCGACGGGGCTGGTTTTCTTTTTGTAATCCGTGATTGACTGTAGACCCTGCCACATACAGCTCTTGATTGAGCCGTTGAATTGTGACTCTACTTCGTCTCTATACTGACGCTTTGCTTGTTTGATTGCCTTGTGGAGGGAATAGCTGCACTGTTTGTATTCGGTCGTGTTTCCGGTCGCCTTGCCATGATTAAAAGTGGTGCTTTGCGCTTTCAGTTTTGCGCGAATGCTGCCATTAATCCACGTTTCTGGATAGGGAAGGTTTTAATGGTCACAGAGGGTACGACATCTCCGATGCACTTGCTAATAAACTCGCTCACCGAGTCAGCGAATACATCAATGCTATTGTCCAAGGCTATCCAAAACATATCCCAGTCCACATGATCGATGCAATCTTGAAGCATGGAATTCGATTGATCAGACCAGCATTGTATCAACCTGAGCACGGGCGTTTCCTGTTTTAGTTTCTGTCTATAGGCTGAGAGCAATAAAATGGAGTCATGGTCAGATTTGCTGAAGGCAGGGCGGGGGAGGGCTTTGTATGTGTCGCGGAAGTTCGAGTAGCAATGATCCAGAATGCTACCAGCTCTTGTCGCGCATTTGATATGCTGATAGAATTTAGGAAGTATGGTTCTTATTTTAGCTTTGTTAAAATCCCCAGCTACAATAAATGCAGCCTCAGGATGTATGGTTTCCAGTTTACATAGAGTCCAGTGAAGATCTTTCAGGGCTGATGAGGGATCTGCTTGGGGGGGGGGGGGATATACATGGCCGTGACTATAATTGAAGAGAATTCTCTTGGAAGATATCAGCATTTGATTGTAAGGAATTCTAGGTCGGATGAACAAAAGGACTTGAGTTCCTGTATGCTGTTGTGATTGCACCATGAGTCGTTTATCATAAGGCATACACCCCGCACTTCTTCTTACCAGAGAGATGTTTGTTTCTGTCGGCGCGATGCGTGAAGAAACCGGGTGGCTGTACCGACTTTGACAACATATCCCGAGTGAGCCATGTTTCCGTAAAACAAAGAATGTTACAATCTCTGATGTCTCTCTGGAAGGCAATTTGTGCCCTAATTTCATCCACCTTGTTATCTAGAGATTGGATATTGGTGAGTAATATGCTCGGAAGCGGTGGATGGTGTGCTTGCCTTCTAAGTCTGACCAGTAGGCTGCTCTGTCTGCCTCTCCTGCGGCGACCGCGTTGTTATGGGTCGGCCTCTGGGGTAAGATCGCATGTCCAGGGTGGAGGTCCGACAAAGGATCCGCTTCGGGAAAGACGTATTCCTGGTCGTAATGATGGTAAATTGGCATCGCTTTTATACAATAGTTCTTCCCAGCTGTATGTAATAACACATGAGATTTTCTGGCCTAACAATAAAATACATTTGAAGAAATAAGAAGAAAAGTAACAAGAAATAATATCTAAAAAAAAACAAATAGCTGCATAGTTTTCTAAGGACCTGAAGCGAAGCGACCATCTCTGTCGACGCCATCTTGCAAGTACCTACTAAAGTTGTCCGGTGAGTGTCTAATTTATGAATTAAACTTCCCCAAAAAATTTAACATTTTATTAGCTAAATGATGCCTAGTTAGCAATGTCATGTTTTATGCGATAGAGTGAAACACATGTTGTTGATACCAGTTTCATTCTGTCAGCGCCACTTAGCTAGCTACATTAGCTATCATATTTTTTCACAATTTATGTGATAGGTAGCTAAGTAATGATTTGCACAGTGATTGATTAAGTTAGCTAGCATTGCTCTAATGGTTTTCAATGATTTCTGACAGTGACAGCTTTAGTCAGACTTGTGAAGTTGAGGAGGATAGATGCAAATTCTGTTAGCTAGCTAATGTTAGAGTTTACCTTAAATTTGATATTGTCAAGTAGCTAGCTAGCTATGGTTTCTCACATGTATTTACTTCTGTACTAAAATCCAGAGGTCAAGGCCAATGAATGGACAGCTTTGTAAAGATACACTGAATGAATGGAACCTGGCCAGCCCAGAGAGAAGAAGCAGACCTAGATCTTCTTTTTGAAGTGCAGGTATAATTTGAAATGACCATGCTGGTGGTGCCTCAGATGCTCATCTATTTTCAGGCAGAAACAATCAAGTCATTCACTAAACATTTTTCTCTCCAGATACACAAGGTGACATCGCTTTAATACTTCCACCAGTGACCCTCTCAACACCAGTCTACAAGATAGGCAGGAAGACATTCCGACCCTGCTTCAAAGAGACCAGAAAGTCCTTACATGTCTTACAGCCTGTAAGTTTAAAAAGTGGATAGGCATAGGGAGATTGATGGGGAAATTAGATGTAATTTTGTAAACCTTGAATGAAAGGGACATCATTCCAAAATCTGCACACTCCAAGATATTACTGTAGGTAGGTTTCCATCAAATTTGTGACAGATATTCATGCGAATATTCTAAAAACTGCATACAACAATATGCGTATTTTTCCACCAGAGATGTTTCCAGCAAACATATTTTTTATGGATTAAAGGCTGTGCGTAATGATGTAGTGCACATAAAAATTACTTTTGCTGTTAAATTCTCAAGTACCAAAAAAAAACATTTGCATTTTCAACTCTACTTGTGGTTTTGTCACAAACTGTTGCATTATATAGCAAATATGCCCACTCTGGTCTTGGCACATGCGCTCTAGCCAACAGCTCGCACATTCAGTGGGGGTAGGCTATCTACATTATGAGATTGTTATGGAGAAGAGCAATATTATTTGTATTTGTCAAACGGCAGCCAAGCATCGGCCATAATGTCACCAGAATAAGACCCTATTGGAAAGGAGCACCAAGCTCATCACCTTGCACATTCACCATCCTGTGAAGTTCATCGTTTATTTAATCTGTAGCCTAATAAAATGCATGCTTCCGATATATAATGGGAGGACCACACACATATCATCGAGTGACTGGCACTTTGTGACATCTGCTGATGATAAATTGATTGCTGGGGCTCATAGGTTCATTTACACAACACTAAGCACATTTCCATCCACCCATTTCATGCAGGTGAATTACCTGACACCTGAAAAAAGTCACAAACATGCTTGTACAATTTTATTAATGCCAACAGACAATTTGTTCGTTCGACATGGTGGGATCTTTTTGTGTCATTAAAATTAATTATGTGAGAAATGGCGGTGGAAACTCCTTTATGCGCAAATACTGATATAATAACCATCATATCGAAGTAAACTTCGAGGATATAACCCACCCATTTTGCCAAAGCACAGCCTCCACACCACCAGAGGGATATCAACAGACAACCAACTTACTATCCTGAGACAAGGCTGAGTATAGCCCACGAAGATATCCTCCAATGTACAAGCAAGACAGGAAGATCACGTCTGTGACTCAACCCACGCAAGTGACACACCCTTCCTAGGGACGGCATGGGAGAGCACTAGTAAGCCAGTGACTCAGCCCCCGTAATAGGTCAGAGGCAGAAAATCACAGTGGAGAAAGGGTAGCTGGCCAGGCAGAGACAGCAAGGGCAGTTCGTCGCTCCAGTGCCTTGCCCTTCATCTTCACACCCCTGGGCCAGACTACACTCAATCATAGGACCTACTGAAGAGATGAGTCTTGAGTACCGAGTCTGCGTCTCTGACATGGATAGGCAGATCATTCCATAAAAATTAAGCTCCATAGGAGAAAGCCCCAAATTAATGGAAGATAATGCATCAAGCAGCGATTGGGTGTTAATTGATGAAGAAGAAATTGTGTGTGAATGCATTGTCAGTGTACCTTCATGCTTTGCACAAGTCCTCATATTCTAAAATCAATTGATTTCTCTAACAGGTTGGGACCAAAATGGTTAAGTCCGTCCACCAGGTGGATGACCAGACGCTAACCATTTGTGTTGGTTCTTGGGGACTGCTCACAGGTGTTTACAGTCATTAGTGAAAGGCATTGGAGCAAGGTAAGGTTGAAGTCGGAATTTTACATACACCTTAGCCAAAAACAGGTTAAACTCAGTTTTTCACAATTCCTAAGATTTAATCTGAGTAAGAATTCCCTGTTTTAGGTCAGTTAGGATCACCACTTTATTTTAAGAATGTGAAATGTCAGAATAATAGTAGAGAGAATGATTTATTTCAGATTTTATTTCTTTCATCACAATCCCAGTAGGTCAGAAGTTTACATAAACTCAATAGGTATTTGGTAGCATTGCCTTTAAATTGTGTAACTTGGGTCAAATGTTTCGGATAGCCTTCCACAAGCTTCCCACAATAAGTTGGGTGAATTTTGGGCCATTCCTCCTGACAGAGCTGGTGTAACTGAGTCAGATTTGTAGGCCTCCTTGCTCGCACATTCTTTTTCAGTTCTGCCCACACATTTTCTATAGAATTAAGGTCAGGGCTTTGTGATGGCCACTCCAATACCTTGACTTTGTTGTCCTTAAGCCATTATGCCACAACTTTGGAAGTATGCTTTGGGTCATTGTCCATTTGGAAGACCCATTTGCGACCAAGCTTTAACTTCCTGACTGATGTCTTGAGATGTTGCTTCAATATATCCACATAATTTTCCTCCCTCATGATGCCCTTCTATTTTGTGAAGTGCACCAGTCCCTCCTGCAGCAAAGCACCCCCACAACATGATGCTGCCACCCCCGTGCTTCACGTTTGGCATGGTGTTCTTCGGCTTGCAAGCATCCCCCTTTTTCCTCCAAACATAACGATGGTCCTTATGGCAAACAGTTCTATTTTTGTTTCATCAGACCAGAGGACATTTCTCCAAAAAGTACAATCTTTGTCCCCATGTGCAGTTGCAAACCGTAGTCTGCCTTCTTTATGGTGGTTTTGGAGCAGTGGCTTCTTCCTTGCTGAGCGGCCTTTCAGGTTATGTCGATATAGGACTCGTTTTACTGTGGATGAAGATAATTTTGTACCTGTTTCCTCCAACATCTTCACAAGGTCCTTTGCTGTTGTTACGGGATTGATTTGCACTTTTCGCACCAAAGTACATTCATGTCTAGGAGACAGAACACGTCTCCTTCCTGAGTGGTATGAGAGCTGCATGGTCCCATGGTGTTTATACTTGCGCACTATTGTTTGTACAGATAAACGTGGTACCTTCAGGCGTTTGGAAATTGCTCCCAAGGATGAACCAGACGAACCAGAATGAGTTCTTGGCTGATTTCTTTTGATTTTCCCATGATGTCAAGCAAAGAGGCACTGAGTTTGAAGGTAGGCCTTGAAATACATCCACAGGTACACCTCACTCAAATGATGTCAATTAGCCTATCAGAAGCATATTTTTTCTGGAATTTTCCAAGCTGTTTAAAGGCACAGTCAACTTAATGTATGTAAACTTCTGACCCACTGGAATTGTGATACAGTGAATTATAAGTGAAATAATCTGTCTGTAAACAATTCTGGGAAAAATTACTTGTGTCATGCACAAAGTAGATGTCCTAACCGACTTGCGAAAACTATAATTTGTTAAGAAGAAATTTTTGGAGTGGTTGAAAAATGAGTTTTAATGACTCCAACCTAAGTGAATATGAAATCTTCCGACTTCAACTGTACACTGCTTCGGGCACTGGATGTGTGCTTCATCCTGTTATGTGTTTGAGATCAACTTTCCCACTGTGCCCCATCTTAGGAATTTCTACAGACCATGGTGTATCAGCTTCCAGGAACAGAATCCCCTGCAGTAAGACTGTAGCGAGAATGTATTTTTTTAACTGAACAATAGTGGATAAGTATCTGCTCTTGTATGTATTGTGAGAAGTGACAGGATGAAGCACTGCCCTCCAGCTGATGTGTTCCTGTGAATTAACCTGTTGGGACTAGGGGGCAGTATTTGCACGGCCGGATAAAAAACATACCCGATTTAATCTGGTTACTACTCCTGCCCAGTAACTAGAATATGCATATAATTGTTTGATTTGGATAGAAAACACCCTAAAGTTTCTAAAACTGTTTGAATGGTGTCTGAGTATAACAGAACTCATTTGGCAGGCCAAAACCTGAGAAGATTCAAAACAGGAAGCGCTCTCTCTGACCATTTCATGGCCTTCTTGATCATCTCTAACCAAAACAGGGGATCTCTGGCATGACGTGACATTTTCTAACTCTCCCATAGGCTCTCAGAAGGCGCCAGAAAGCTGAATGGTGGCTTTGCAGGCCCTGGCTGAAAAACATTAGCGCATTTTGTAAGTGGTCGATCTGAGAACAATGATACTGGAGGCGCGTGCCCAAGTCGACTCCATGTTTACTTTCTCTCTCTTTGAACGAAAACCACCACTCCCGGTCGGAATATTATCGCTTTTTTACGAGAAAAATGGCATAAAAATTGATTTTAAACAGCGGTTGACATGCTTCGAAATACGGTAATGGAATATTTTGAATTTTTTTGTCACGAAATGCGTCGGGCGCGTCACCCTTATTTACCCTTCGGATAGTGTCTTGAACGCACGAACAAAACACCGCTATTTGGATATAACAATGGATTATTTGGGACCAAACCAACATTTGTTATTAAAGTAGAAGTCCTGAGAGTGCATTCTAGCATATAATGTCACATAAACCCAAACTACAGCTAAATGCAGCACTAACCTTTGATGATCTTCATCAGATGACACACCTAGGACATTATGTTATACAATACATGCATGTCTGTTCAATCAAGTTCATATTTATATCAAAAACCAGCTTTTTACATTAGCATGTGACGTTCAGAACTAGCATTCCCACCGAACACTTCCGGTGATTTTACTAAATTACTCACGATAAACGTTCACAAAAAGCATAACAATCATTTTAAGAATTATAGATACAGAACTCCTCTATGCACTCGATATGTCCGATTTTAAAATAGCTTTTCGGATGAAGCACATTTTGCAATAATCTAAGTACATAGCCCAGCCATCACGGGCTAGCTATTTAGACACCCAACCAGTTTAGCCTTCACCAAAATCACATTTCCTATAAGAAAAATGTTCTTACCTTTCCTGTTCTTCTTCAGAATGCAGTCCCAGGACTTCTACTTCAATAACAAATGTAGGTTTGGTCCCAAATAATCCATCGTTATGTTCCATCAAGACGTTTTGTTCGTGCGTTCTAGACACTATCCCAACGCTAAATCTCGGCCACGAGCATGGCGCAGAATGTGACAAAAAAATTGTAAATATTCCATTACCGTACTTCGAAGCATGTCAACCGCTGTTTAAAACCAATTTTTATGCAATTTATCTCGTAGAAAAGCGATAATATTCCGACCGGGAATCTGCCTGTCTGTATACTGAGGGAAAAACCGAAAGCCGGGGGCGGGGCGGGTCGCGAGCGTAAGGCTTAGTCCACTGAGTGACCACTTAGCTTTTGCTCTCCTTTGTTTCAGCCAGGGCTTTGAATTACGTCATTCCTGTTTTTCCAGGGCTCTGAGACTCCATTGGAGACGTGGGAAGTGTCACGTAACAGCAGAGATCCTAAGTTTTTGGAAGAGATGTCAAACAAAGAAAATAAAAGGTCTGACAGGGTACTTCCTGAACAGAAGCATCTCAGGTTTTTGCCTGCCATAGGAGTTCTGTTATACTCACAGACACCATTCAAACAGTTTCAGAAACTGTGGAGTGTTTTCTCTCCAAAGCTAATAATTATATGCATATTCTAGTTTCTGGGCAGGACTAATAATCAGATTAAATCGGGTACGTTTTTTATCCAGCCGTGAAAATACTGCCCCCTAGCCATAAGAGGTTAAGGCTAAGTTCATCGTGAGCTCAATGGTTCTAACAATGAACTTAGCTTTAAGATGCTTTTGGGAAACCGGGAAAACTCTATTATAGGTAGCTTAATCTGTGCTATCACTATAGCGTTGGGCTTTTTGTTGTTGGTTAATGTAAATTGGAAACACTCCTGGCCTAAAGGTGGACCAAACCCTTTCATACTAACACAAACCTTGTTATTATTCTTTCTGAATCTGATATGAAAACTGCCAGAGAAAACAACTTCAATGGACAAAATACTATATAGTTTAGTGAACTACTATAGCAGGGCTGAGCGTTATTCAAAGGATGGTTACTTTCAGAGTGTGCGCTACTTGTCGAAGGAAGTCAGGTGCAGGAGAGCAGAGATTAGTGAACAGGCACACTTTATTCAGGCAGAGGAAAACAGCCGGACACAACTGCATCACAACACTCCGGCCCATGGGAAAAAGCGATAGCGCACAAATTACACTAATAGGTACAAATAGCAATACCGGGCGCAAAACCAGCCTGTAGCGTCACACACGTAACGGACGAACAATACCACACAAAGACATGGGGGGAACAGAGGATAATATACACATAGAGTAATGAGGGGATGTAAACCAGGTGTGCGGGAAAACAAGACAAAACAAATGGAAAATGAAAGGTGGAGCGGCGATGGCTAGAAGACCGGTGACGTCGACCGCCGAACACCGCCTGAACAAGGAGAGGGACCGACTTCGGCGTTAGTCATGACAGTTACAATGTCTTTAAATATTGAATTCACTCCCCACACGCACAATGTTTAGCAGTGGACATTGAAAAATAAAAAAGGCAGACAGGTTTCAATGTAGAAAAGTATTTAAATGTTATGTCATAAAACTTATCTGTTAATCTGATTAGTGATCTTTTGCAATTGTTCATTCTGTAAGCTTTATGTAAGGCAGGGTTTCATTTAACACTATACAGTACAAAGTAGACTTTGTAACAAGGCAGGGTTACATTTAACACTATGCATCAACGTTTTTTTATTGTGTAAGTCATAAAACCACTAACCTTGTTATCTGGGTCTCCATCTTGCCCACCAGAGGTTGGTTTGCCGGCGCTCACTGTAGGAACTGATTTCCTGCAAAATCCATATATTCAATCATTAAATCAACTACATTCAACATTTTCATTGGAAATAATATCCCCCTTTTCATGAAGTAGATTTGATTGAATGTCCCTCACTATATTGCACTCTATTCTAACCAAACCTGCATTACCAGTTCATATCACTAGGTGTCACTAGCTAATCTCTGTATTTGTGAAAGTTATGGTGGTGCTAAAAATTCTAGCCTAGAATCCATAAATGTTCTCTTTCTGTATAAACCATCCACCTGTTATGGTTGGACAAATGTGTTCATATTGTCTGCTGCGGAATTTGTAGGTTTTTTACTTTTAAGACAGAGATTTGCACCACAAAGATTTGTGAATAATCACCAGCAGTCAAAATAAAATAATATGCCAATGAACATTACTGGAATAACAAACTGGCTGACTAACTTATTCAGGAACTTCAGTGTCCCTTGGCCTTGGGTAGCAGCAGCAGATTGGCACAGGATAAAGAAGATGAAACACACTTTTCTTCAGTGAGTAAATTATTAATGTTAGCTGCTGGCTGCATGATTGCATCAATTTAGATAGCTAATGATAACTAGCCTAGCTATCTATAACTAGCCTAGCTATTCTAAAGCTAACGTTAGTAGTTTTGTTTATATTGGAGCTTTCGAAGACAAACTAAAATGATTTTATTAACCGATTTTATTAACACATAGCTTGTTGTCAATGAACATTTGTGTTTGCTCTCCCATGTTGCAGGCAACCGGGCAGGGAGGTGAGGAGGGTTTCCACTAGATAACACAGCCGCAAAGTCAGATTCTACAGACCATAGAGGAGCATGAACAAAGAAACCAAGTGCAGAGTCAAACAACGAGGTGCTGGTACAACCAAACATATACGGAACAAAAATATAAACGCAACATGTAAAGTGTTGGTTCCATGTTGCATGAGCTTTAATAAAAGATCAGAGAAATGTTCCATATGCACAAAAAGCTTATTTCTCAAAAATTCTGTACACAAATTAGTGTGCATCCCTGTTAGTGAGCATTTCTCCTTTGCCAAGATAATCCATCCACCTGACAGGTGTGGGATATCAAGAAGATGATTAAACAGCATACTCATTACACAGCTGGGGACAATAAAAGGCCACTCTAAAATGTGCAGTTTTGTCACACAACACAATGCCACAGTTGCCACAGCAAATGGTGGTCACACCAGATACTGACTGGTTTTCGACCACTTTGACTGTGGGGACAGTGTGAAATCTCAGTGACAGTGTTGTATTCACTAGACAAAATAGAGGCAAGTGGGCTGAAATTGGGGGAGTTACTATATCAGCTTGTCCAATAACAAGTGCCTGCTTTATTTTCAATGACGTGAACTAATGAATATGTCTGTTAATCACATTCGGTGCTACTGCTTTGAAAGTGGTGTGGCGGCGGCACACAAGATTGAAAAGGGGGAAGGAAAGGGGGATACCTAGTCAGTTGTACAACTGAATGCCTTCAACTGAAATGTGTCTTACGCATTTAACCCAACCCCTCAATCCAAGAGGTGCGGGGGCCTGTTGGGGCTAGGGGGCAGTATTGAGAATTTTGAAAAAAGTATGTGCCCATTTTTAACTGCCTCCTACACCAACTCAGAAGCTAGGATATGCATATTATTACCAGATTTGGATAGAAAACACTCAGAATTTTATAAAACAGTTTGAATGGTGTCTGTAAGTATAACAAAACTCATATGGCAGGCAAAAACCTGAGAAAAAAAAAGAATTTTGTGGCTATACTATTTTTTTGAGTCATTGTTAATAGATAACACAGTGAGAAAGGATTCATTTCGCACCTCCTACGGCTTCCACTAGATGTCAACGATCTTTATAAAGTTGTTTGAAGCGTCTATAATGAACAGAGACCGGATGACAAGGAAGAGAAGTTGACCTCCCTGGGATGTCGTCACTTCATTATTGCCCGCACCTTGCCAATCATTTGAGTTCGTGTCAGGCGAGACATTTTTCAAAAACGTTTTTCAAGACACAGGATAGGTCGGGTAGAAACATTACTGATGTTTCACGTTAAAAATGGCTCTACAGATTGATGCTAAACAACGTTTGACATGTTTGAACGAACGTAAATAGATTATTTTTTTTACTTTACGTCGTGACTTCCCACCCCCCCACCCTACATTTTAGTAGCCTACCGAAGCGCTAACAACTTGGAGTTATTTGGACATCAATTATGAACTCTGTCGAAAGAAACCACATTTGTTGTGGACCCGGGATGCCTGGAAGTGCCTTCTGATGGAGATAATCAAAGGTAAGGGGATATTAACAATTTCATTATCGATATTAGATGATGCTAACTGTATAGCCTAGCCTATTGTTCTTAGCATTGTACCCCGTTTATTGCAAAATGTGATTTCCCAGTAAAGTTATTTTGAGATCTGCAATGCGGTAGCATTTACGAGAAGATAATATATTATTCTTTGAATGACAATATTATAATTTACCAATGTTTTCGAATAGTAATTTTGTAAATTGTAACGCTGAATTCAAGGAAGCATTTGAGGCGAAAAAAATTCAGAATTTCACCACGACTGTAAATGCTGTTTTTGGATATAAATATGAACTTGATGGAACAAAGAATGCATGTATTGTATAACATAATGTCCTAGGAGTGTCATCTGATGGAGATTGTCAAAGGTTAGTGCATAATTTTAGCTGGTTTCTGCTTTTGGTGACGCCTGACCTTGAATTGAAAATGGATGTTTGTACTTTTTTGGCTATGTACTGTCCTAACATAATCTAACTTTATGCTTTTGCCGTAAAGCCTCTTTGAAAATCGAACAATGTGGTTAGATTAAGGAGATGTTTATCTTTTAAATGGTGTAAAATAGTTGATTGTTTGAGAAATTGAAATTATTAGATTTTTTATGTTTTGAATTTCCAGCCTTGCTAGCAATCCCAGCTGGGGGTTTAATGCTACCCCCTAGCCCCAACAGGGGGTAGCATCTTCGGCGCCCGCCCGGGGAACAGTGGGTTAACTGCCTTGCTCAGGGGTAGAACGACATATTTTTACCATTTGGTTACTGGCCCAACGCTCTAAACACTAAAAAGTACTGTGGCAAATGCTGTCTTGTCACATGTTTTACCAGCGGATTTGAAAAGATGGATGAATGACTGTAGTAGACAGACACACACAACCCACCTCATGAAAAAAAGAGAGCAGTGAATCACAGGAGGTTGGTGGCACCTTAAATTGGGGAGAAGGGATTGAGGTACTGGCTGGAGAAGAATGAGTGGAATGGTATCAAACACATGGTTTCTAAGTGTTTGATGCCATTCCATTTGCGTCGTACCGGTCATTATTGCTTCTCCCCTCAGCAGCCTCCTGTGCAATGAATTTTAATAAGATAACATCCAGTTCCAGACTGGCCCATCATATCTGTATGTAACATTCATGGTGATGGGGAACCTCAATCTCTTCTGACAGGAAGCAGCCCTGTAGTGGCCTAACCCAGGGAGAGATGCTGGCACTGACAGATTGACAGACACACTTCACAAGGTTGCCAGTGCATTTGAGCAGTTTCCCAACTCCAGTTACCAAACAGCTACCTAGCTAGTTAGTTGCTGTGGCTAGCAAAAAAATGACTTGTTTTGAAAGTTAGATCCTTTTATCCTTTGAGGCTTTAAAACTGTTCTTACACTATGATTTTGAACATTCAAAGCAACTGGGAAACATCCATGGTAGGCATTATTGTCACTTTAGCTTGCTACATAACTTCTGAGTGATACCCCAGAGGAATGAGTCACTGCAACGTCGATAGAGCGGAATAGTGGTGAGTAGTGAGGATGCGGCGATGGAGAAAAGTAACAGCTGGACGGAATCATCGTGGAAGCAGAAGTGCTGGTTGATTCTGAGCAAGCTCTGCGAGAGTAAGTGGAAGACTGTGGCAATGAATATAGAGCAAAAAGAGCTAAAGTTGTAAATGGTCATCGGTTTCTTGTTGGAGTGCGATTTGTTAATAATTATAAACTCATCAAAAAAAGAAATGTCCTCTCACTGTCAACTGTGTTTATTTTTGGCAAACTTAATATGTGTAAATATTTCTATGAACATAAGATTCAACAATTGAGACATTAACTGAGCAAGTTCCACAGACATGTGACTAACAGAAATGGTAACAGTCAGTATCTGGTGTGGCCACCAGCTGCATTAAGTACTGCAGTGCATCTCCTCCTCATGGACTACAGTCGTGGCCAAAGGTTTTGAGAAAGACACAAATATTAGTTTTCAAAGTCTGCTGCCTCAGTGACTTTAGATATTTTTGTCAGATGTTACTATGGAATACTGAAGTATAATTACAAGCATTTCATAAGTGTCAAAGGCTTTTATTGACAATTACATGAAGTTGATGCAAAGAGTCCATATTTGCAGTGTTGACCCTTCTTTTTCAAGACCTCTGCAATCCGCCCTGGCATGCTGTCAATTAACTGGGCCACATCCTGACTGATGGCAGCCCATTCCTGCAGAATCAGTGCTTGGAGTTTGTCAGAATTTGTGGGTTTTTGTTTGTCCACCCGCCTCTTGAGGATTGACCACAAGTTCTCAATGGGATTAAGGTCTGGGGAGTTTCCTGGCCATGGACCCAAAATATCGATGTTTTGTTCCCCGAGCCACTTAGTTATCACTTTTGCCTTATGGCAAGGTGCTCCATCATGCTGGAAAAGGCATTGTTTGTCACCAAACTGTTCCTGGATGGTTGGGAGAAGTTGCTCTCAGAGGATGTGTTGGTACCATTCTTTATTCATGGCTGTGTTCTTAGGCAAAATTGTAAGTCAGCCCACTCCCGTGGCTGAGAAGCAACCCCACACATGAATGTTCTCAGGATGCTTTACTGTTGGCGTGACACAGGACTGATGGTAGGGCTCACCTTGTCTTCTCCGGACAAGCTTTTATCCGGATGCCCCAAATAATCGGAAAGGGGATTCATCAGGTAACCATGGTTGACACAGGAAGAACAGTGATTCCAAGCACCACCCTCCTTTTGAAGCTTCTAGTCTGTTATTCGAACTCAATCAGCATGACAGAGTGATCTCCAGCCTTGTCCTCGTCAACACTCACACCTGTGTTAACGAGAGAATCACTGACATGATGTCAGCTGGTCCTTTTGTGGCAGGGCAGAAATGCAGTGGAAATGTTTGTTCGAATTCAGTTCATTTGCATGGCAAAGAGAGACTTTGCAATTAATTGCAATTCATCTGATCACTCTTCATAACATTCTGGAGTATATGCAAATTGCCATCATACAAACTGAGGCAGCAGACTGTGAAAATTAATATTTCTGTCATTCTCAAAACCTTTGGCCACGACTGTACACCAGATTTTCCAGTTCTTGCTGTGAGATGTTACCCAACTCTTACACCAAGGCACCTGCAAGTTCCCGAACATTTCTGGGAGGAATGGCCCTAGCCCTCACCCTCCGATCCAACAGGTCCCAGACGTGCTCAATGGGATTGAGATCCGAGCTCTTCGCTGACCATGGCAGAACACTGACATTCCTGTCTTGCAGGTAATCATGCACAGAACGAGCAGTATGGCTGGTGGCATTGTCATGCTGGAGGGTCATGTCAGGATGAGCTTGCAGGAAGGGTACCACATGAGGGAGGAGGACGTCTTCCCTGTAATGCACAGCGTTGAGATTGCCTGCAATGACAACAAGCTCAGTCCAATGATGCTGTGATACACCGCCCCAGACTATGATGGACCCTCCACCTCCAACTCGATCCCACTCCAGAGTACAGGCCTCGGTGTAATGCTCTTTCCTTCGACGATAAACGTGAATCCAACCATCACCCCATGTAAGATAAAACCGGGACTCATCAGTGAAGAGCACTTTTGCCTGTCTGGTCCAGCGACGGTGGGGTGTGCCCATAGGCGACGTTGTTGCCGGTGATGTCTGGTGAGGACCTGCCTTTCAACAGGCCTACAAGTCCTCAGTCCAGCCTCTCTCAGCCTATTGCGGACAGTCTGAGCACTGATGGAGGGATTGTGCGTTATTGGTGTAACTCGGGCAGTTGTTGTTGCCATCCTGTATCTGTCTCGCAGGTGTGATGTTCGGATGTACCGATCCTGTGCAGGTGTTGTTACACGTGGTCTGCCACTGCGAGGATGATCAGCTGTCCATCCTGTCTCCCTGTAGCGCTGTCTCAGGCATCTCACAGTACGGACATTGCCATTTATTGCCCTGGCCACATCTGCAGTCCTCATGCCTCCTTGCAGCATGCCTAAGGCACGTTCACGCAGATGAGCACGGACCCTGGGCATCTTTCTTTTGGTGTTTTTCAGAGTCAGTAGAAAGGTCTCTTTAGTGTCCTAAGTTTTCATAACTGTGACCTTAATTGCCTACCGTCTGTAGGCTTAACGACCGTTCCACAGGTGCATGTTCATTAACTGTTTATGGTTCATTGAACAAGCATGGGAAACAGTGTTTAAACCCTTTACAATAAAGATATGTGAAGTTATTTGGATTTTTTACGAATTATCTTTGAAAGACAGGGTCCTGAAAAAGGGATGTTTCTTTTTTTTGCTGAGTTTATATACTTAGAAGATCCATTTGATGTCACAAAGATATTAAAGGATGCATGAGGAAAGGTAGTATCAGTCAACATTACCAGGAGTGGTTTTGTTCTGATTTCATGAGTAACAGAATAGGAGAAGGATAAAGCTCTGTGGCTCCATAAGTTGGCGACACCTGAAGTGGAGAAATTTGATTTGAGGGTTTTACTAAGCTAACATATGGAAATGTGTTAGCTATTTTATTTTGAATTTTAGGTATAAACATTTGATCAAATATTGAATTTAGTCTTTACTACTTTAGCCCATAGAAATGCATTGAATAACACATGCATTGAGTAACACAAACGGCAAAACATACAGTAAAAGAAAATCATAAAGGAATAAGGTTTTAAAGTGGGTCATATTTACTGGTCATTAGGTTTGTAGGCCAAATTTTAATTTAATTTTTTTTATTTCACCTTTATTTAACCAGGTAGGCTAGTTGAGAACAAGTTCTCATTTGCAACTGTGACCTGGCCAAGATAAAGCATAGCAGTTAGACACATACAAATCAGAGTTACACATGGAATGAACAAAACATACAGTCAATAATACAGTAGAAAAAAATAAAACAAAAAGTCTATATACAGTGAGTGCAAATGAGGTAAAATAAGGGAATTAAGGCAATACATAGGCCATGGTGGCAAAGTAATTACAATATGGCAATTAAACACTGGAATGGTAGATGTGCAAAAGATGGATGTGCAAGTAAATGATCCAGACGCTACAGATGTTTTCGTGAGAAGACTAATTTCCAGGATGTCTCATGGTCTGACAAACACTACTGTAGCTCAGCCACCATTTTTTATTATGTTACTTGTATTGGCGCACAGGTGCATCAATAGACCCTTTAGGGATTTTTACGAAGAAGATTCCAGGAGTGGTAGGACGACGGCGCCTGCACCGTGTAGTATATGGAAAGAAGGAAGAAAGTCTGTCGGTTTTATTGATGTTTGATGAAGAGTATCTGCCTACACATGTAAAGATGAGATACGTGAGATATGCTGTAAGAGCCTTCGTAAATAAACCGCTACAGTGCCAAAATTGCTAAAAGTATGGCCATGTCTTAAGTGTGTGTCGACAGAATCAACAGGTAGTTGAAGGCCTGTGTAGCTCTGTTGGTAGAGCATGGTCTTGCAATGCCAGGGTTGTGGATTCGACTCCCACATGGGGCAGTATGATAAATGTATGCACTACTATAAGTTGGCCTGGATAAGAGCCAAATTACGTAAATGTATGAATCTGATGACGTACAGTGTAGCAATAGTAGTGGAAATCACATTGTCGAATTCACTGAGTTCCCAAATTGGGTAAAGAGTTTAAAGCTGCGCTGTACAACAGGTCTCCTACAGAGAGGCATGGGAGCAAGTGGTGATGAGGAAGCTATGGCAGTGGATGACTGCCGGACCCCAGGAAGAGTAGTGGATCTATAATAAATACAAATACACTCAGCTGGTTCAGATTGTTGCTCAACAGTTGAGGGACACTGATGCATTGATTGTAAAGAAGGTGGATTTTGTGGTCTTTATTGCGTGGTTGAGTAATTGTACTGCCCAAACAAGAAGTCTAAGGAACTGGACATAATTGTAGGTGTGGCTGAGAAGTTTCTGGGTCTACAGGAATTAACAGCCAAAGCATTGCAGGGAATACTGCATTTAGACGTTCCCCCGTCCCAGGCCCCTAAGCCTGTGTAGGGATTTGATTTGGACTGTGACCGAAAGAGTGAGATGTTTTTATTTATTTATTATTTTTGCTTTTGTTTCTTTGTACAAAAACTGACATTGCCGCAATAGACATTTACTTTTTCTACAGTTTACTACCCGTAAAGTAGATGGTGGAATGCACATCTCATTTGAGTGAATGCAATTATACCAGAGAAGAAGAAATAAATCTTCCCCAGACAAGACGTGGTTAGTACTTGCCCCTGCTCTGGAAATGACTACTCGAGTGAAAATGGGCTTCCAAAAAGTTGTTCAACCATCAACCTGAGCCTTGTGTGTTGTTGTTAAGTAGCTATCCAATGGGTACACACTCGTTGAATCAACATTGTTTCCTCGTCATGTCAATGAAATTACAACCAACGTGGAAAAGACATCGAATTGAAATAGTGAAATACTGTTGCCACAATAAACAGCATTTACAGACAGACAACTGAATATACGGACATGTTTTGTGTTTTTTGTGGACCCTAGGAAGAGTAGCTGCTGCATCTGCGGAAGGTAAATGGGGATAAAAAATAATATCTTGCCGTAACTGATTTGAGAGAGAAATTTCAGCTAGATAGGATAGCAAGCTGCAGCTATCACTAAGCTATGCTAGCTAACTGCTGTCAGCTTGGCTAAAAACAATGTCAATGCAGTCTTTAGCCTACACTTAGAACTGAATTAGGACCCGATTCAGGAAACTAGGCATATGTCGCAAGTCACGACTTCACAGGAGAGCTGTATGAACATAATTATTATTTTTATCAAAATTAGTTTTTTTGGGGCAGAAATCCCTTCCCGAACATGTGAACTTTCATGGGCCTTAACCTCTACGGGCCACGGGGGCAGTATTGAGAATTTTGAAAAAAATATGTGCCCATTTTTAACTGCCTCCTACACCAACTCAGAAGCTAGGATATGCATATTATTAACACATTCGGATAGAAAACACTCTGAATTTTCTAAAACAGTTTGAATGGTGTCTGTAAGTATAACAAAACTCATATTGCAGGCAAAAACCTGTGAAAAATAGATTTAAAAAAATGAGAATTTTGTGACTGTACTATTTAGTGTCATTGTTTTAAAGATACCACAGTGAGAAAGGATTCAGTTCGCAACTCCTACTGCTTCCACTAGATGTCAACGATCTTTAGAAAGTTGTTTGAAGCATCTGTGATGAATACAGACCGAATTAGAATGCTTACAAGTTGACACGTCATCACTTCATTTTTTGCGCCTGCGCATGAATCTGAGAAGAGTGTCTTTGTCATAATCGTTTATTCTAGACACTTGATAGGTTGTGTGAAAATATTACTGATGTTTACTGATGTTTCACGTTAAAAATGGACCAAAAGATTAATGCTAAACAACGTTTGACATGTTTGAACAAACATAAATAGATTATTTACTAGGTTTTTTTTAGCTTTTCGGCGTGACTTTACACTGCCCACCTCATTTTGTGGGAGCCTACTGAACGCTAACTATTTGGACATAAATTATGAACTTTATCAAAAGAAACCACATTTGTTCTGGACCTGGGATCGCTGGCAGCGCCTTCTGATGGAGATAATCAAAGGTAAGGGGATATTTAGAATGTTATTATCGATATTAGATGATGCTAATGCTAACGGTATAGCTTAGCTTAGCTTATAGCTTAGCTTATGTTGTTAGCATAGTACCCAGTTTATAGCAAAATGTGATTTCCCAGTAAAGTTATTTTGAGATCTGGCCATTCGGTAGCAATTACGAGATGATAATATATTATTCTTTGAATGACAATATTATAATTTACCAATGTTTTCGAATAGTAATTCCGTGATTTGTAATGCTGGATTCACTGGGAGCATTCGAGCCGAAAAAAATTCTGAATTTCACCGTGACTGTAAATGCTGTTTTTGGATATAAATATGAACTTGATGGAACTAAAAATGCATGTATTGTCTAACATAATGTCCTATGAGTGTCATCTGATGCAGATTGTCAAAGGTAAGTGCATAATTCTAGCTAGTTTTCTGTCTGTTGATGCCCTTCTTTGAATTGGCTAAACATTACACGCAGCTATTGTCAATGTACTCTCCTCACATAACCTAACTTTATGCATTCTCCGTAAAGCCTCTGAAAATCGGACAGCGTGGTTAGATTTAGGAGATATATCTTTCAAATGGAGGAAAATAGTTGATTATTTGATTATTTGAAATGATTACTCTTGCAGTTTTGAATTCCCCGCCATGGTCACATGACAATGAATCCCAATACCGGGATAAGATCCTGCCCCCTGGCCTCAACAGGTTTTAATATCAAACTTGTATGCCATCTGTAAATACGAATAAAATTGTTAAATTACGAGTCAAGTTAGTTTAGCCACAGAAAAAGAGGGCGTACCTTCCCGCTTGCCATGATTGTCTGAGATAATGTTTTTTAAATGTATTGCGTAGTAAAACTGCATAAACCTAATGGCAAGTTAAAGTGTACTGTTAGCTAGCTAACGTTAGCTGGCTGGCTCGCTAGCTAACGTTATGTGTACGCTCTCCACTTTTTGGAGGACCGAGTTTTGAAATCAGTGGAATTTGAGTATGATAGCTAAGGAGATGGAGAAAACACCAGCCTGGATTACATCTTTAAACTAAGGGCAACCATGCATGGCATCAGACAGGAGACACGTCCAACCATGATGTAAGATAGTCTAGCTAGCTACATTTTCAGATATTACACGTTTCTAATTTTGGCAGAAAGTGGTTTCATTTCAAGTGTACTGTTAGCTAGCTAACGTTAGCTGGGTCGCTAGCTAACGTTATGGGTATGATCTTATTCATCATATATCAGACATTTGCTTGACTAGTTATAGCCATAGAACCTGGTTGGTTAGCTACCTGCAGATTCATTCAGGGTAGTAATGTCATGAGTTGTGATTATGGTCCATTGTTCAGCTAGCTACATGTCTTAACACAAGACTCCACTACCCAAGTATCCATTTCAATAGAATGTCACTGCAACTGTTGATAATACATACTAGCTGGTAAATTTTCTCTGGCTGTCTACTCCGATTTTAGACCACTGGTAAGATAGTCTAGCTAGCTACATTTTCAGATATTACACGTTTCTAATTTTGGTGAAGTATTTTCATTTCAAGTTAGTGTACTGTTAGCTAGCTAGCTAATGTTAGCTGGCTGGCTCGCAAACTAATGTTACGTTATGCGTTGGGATTCATTGTTTACCTAGCTAACTATCTAGCCACATTTTTAACAAAAGACTCTCGTCTTAGTGTGCCAAAGCGCAGAATAACTGATGAATTTTAGAATGCCTAACACCCGTTGAATATGTCCGGTGTCAGTAAATGTCGGCAACAAAGCGTAAATCAATTGTTGCCAGCAGCACAGTTACAGTCACCAACACTCTGGATAACATGGAAATAGTCTAACCAGCTCTGCTAGGGTGAGTAAAATGGTCAGAGTGGGGTGTTCTCTCATTATGTGTCTGGAAGTAGCCAGCCAATGTTTGCCAGTTAGCGTAGGTGCTTGACTGTTGTTGTGAGGTCAGAGCTTTCGGATCAACCCTACTTATTGGCCAGAGCGTCCAGTGTGTGCTCTGAATGCGAAACACTCTGACTTTACTAACGGACAATCTGATAGCACAATTGAGTCACCAACGCTCTGGATAACATAACAGCCTAACCAGCTCTGCTAGGGCGAGTAATTTTCAGTGAGCAATTCTCGCTCTCTTAAATGTCTGGAAGTAGCAAGTTAGTACAGAACGCTCATATAAACCCTTAAAGAGATGGGTGGGGCTAAGGCTTAAGGTGCATGCCACCACCTACTGTGCTGGAGGTTGTGGTCAACCACGGTTTACAACATTAGCCAAGACAACTGTCATTTGCCTTCAGCACAGATTGTCCATTATATTCACCAGGTACTATAGTGGCCGCTCCAACAATGAAAATAAATGTCTTCAAAAATGGAAGGCAGTCGGGAGGAGGCTAGATCAGGGGGACCATTCTAGCCAATGAGAGGGCTATACACATGTGAACAACAGGCACAACTCAGATATAAAGGGTTTTTTCTCAAAGTTGCCGGGATGTCACGTACCCTACTTATATTAGTACACTCGTAACAACCTAAGCATTACGAAACGATGCCAAATTAGTGCAGTCACCCTTTAAATCATCCTGGAGAGCAACAAATTGTCCTGATGACTGAACTTGCAGCAGAGTTTCTGAGAGGTCAACAGAAAATGTATAAACTTCCAAGCCTTTCAGAAACCTCAAGTTCTGAAAATGTCCCTTGATCATTGCATTACAGTTCACACAATTATGACATGGAACATTGCCTGAGGGGAGAGTAGATAGGACATGCTGAGGGAATGGTCTGTAGACAGAACATGCCAATGCTTTTTATTGGAAGATTTAACAGCCTGAAAAGTTGACAAAAACAGTAGGTTGATCATTAGGAGGGGCAGGTTTGGAGGTCAATAAGCTGCCCTGTGTAACGTTTCGTACTTTAGAAACACAATTATCCAACAACTTCTTATCATAACCCTTGGAGGCAAACCGATAACACAAGGTGGTGGCTTGTTTTTCAAATTCATTGTCAGTATTACATGTTCTGCTGACCCTGAGCAGCTGGCTGTAAGGTAAACTATGTCTTAGAGCAGACAGACGGCAAATTGAATAATGCAGGAAATGAATAATGTAGAAAATCTGTATTCTTGCAATACACAGTGGTCTGAAGTCCATTGTCTTTGTGAAACAGTACATCCAAAAAATAATAAGATTCCTCACTGGATACGACAGTGAATTTAATCGTAGGCAACTTGGAATGAATGTACAGTCTGAACACTACCAAATGTTACGGAACCACCATTTCAAAGCTGTGCAAAACTCATTAAATCTATCAAATCAAATCAAATGTTATGTCACATACACATGTTTAGCAGATATTATTGCGGGTGTAGCGAAATGCTTGTGTTTCTAGCTCCAACAGTGCAGTAACATCTAACAAGTAATATCTAACAATACACACAATTTAAAGTAAAGGAATTACAAATATATAAATATTTGAACAAGCAATGATAGAGCGGCATAGACTAAGATACAGTAGAATAGGATAGAACACAGTATATACATAGATGAGTAATGCAAAATATGTAAACATTATTAGTGACTAATGTTCCAATTATTAAAGTGGCCAGTGATTTCAAGTCTATGTATATACAGTTGAAGTCTGAAGTTTACATACACCTTAGCCAAATACATTAAACTCAGTTTTTCACAATTCCTGACATTTAATCCTAGTAAAAATTCCCTGTCTTAGGTCAGATAGGATCACCACTTTATGTAGAGAGAATGATTTATTTCAGCTTTTATTTATTTCATCACATTCCCAGTGGGTCAGAAGTTTACATACACTCAATTAGTATTTGGTAGCATTGCCTTTTAAATTGTTTAACTTGGGTGAAACGTTTTGGGTAGCCTTCCACAAGCTTCCCACAATAAGTTGGGTCGATTTTGGCCCATTCCTCCTGACAGAGCTGGTGTAAATGAGTCAGGTTTGTAGGCCTCCTTGCTCGCACACACTTTTTCAGTTCTTCTCAAAAATGATCTATAGGATTGAGGTCAGGGCTTTGTGACGGCCACTCCAATACCTTGACTTTGTTGTCCTTAAGCCAGTTTGCTTGGGGTCATTGTCCATTTGGAAGAACCATTTACAACCAAGCTTTAACTTCCTGACTGATGTCTTGAGGTGTTATATCTGCATAATTTTCCTTCCTCAAGATGCCCAAACTGCTACAGACCTATAACTATCCTACACTGCCTTCGAAAGCCAAGTTAACAACCAGATCACCGAACATTTCGAATCCCACCTTACCTTCTCCGCTATGCAATCGGGTTTCCAAGCTGGTCATGGGTGCACCTCAGCCACGCTCAAGGTCCTAAATGATACCATAACCTCCATCGATAAGAGACAATACAGTGCAGCTGTATTCATAGACCTGGCCAAGGCTTTCGACTCACCACATTCTTATCGGCAGACTCGACAGCCTTAGCTTCTCAAATGACTGCCTCTCCTGGTTCACCAACTACTTCTCAGACAGAGTTCAGTGTGTCTATGGCAGTCTCTATGGGGGTGCCACAGGGTTCAATTCTCGGGCAGACTCTTTTCTCTGTATACATCAATGATGTCGCTCTTGCTGCTGGGGATTCTCTGATCCACCTCTACGCGGACGATACCATTCTGTATTCTTCTGGCCCTTCCTTGGACACTGTGTTAACTAACCTCCAGATGAGCTTCAATGCAATACAACAACTGCTCTTATTTGCAAGTAAAACTAAATGCATGCTCTTCAAACGATCGCTACCAGCACCTGCCTGCCCATCCAGCATCACTACTCTGAACGGTTCTGACTTAGAATATGTGGACATCTACAAATACCTAGGTGTCTGGTTAGACTGTAAACTCTCCTTCCAGACTCACATTAAGCATCTCCAATCCAAAAGTAAATCTAGAATCGGCTTCCTATTTCGCAACAAAGCATCCTTCACTCATGCTGCCAAACATACCCTCATAAAACTGACTATCCTACCGATGCTTGATTTTGGCGATGTCATTTACAAAATAGCCTCCAACACCCTACTCAGCAAATTGGATGCAGTCTATCACAGTGCCATTCGTTTTGTCACCAAAGCCCCATACACTGTACTACCCACCACTGCGACCTGTATGCTCTCGTTGGCTGGCCATCGCTTCATATTCGTCGCCAATCCCACTGGCTCCAGGTCATCTATAAGTCTTTGCTAGGTAAATCCCCGCCTTATCTCAGCTCACTGGTCACCATGGAAGCACCCACCTGTAGCACGCGCTCCAGCAGGAATATTTCACTGGTCAACCCACAAGCCAATTCCTCACTTGGCCGCCTTTCCTTCCAGTTCTCTGCTGCCAATGACTGGAACGAATTGCAAAAATCTCTGAAGCTGTGGATTCATATCTCCCTCACTTATGTTAAGCACCAGCTGTCAGAGCAGCTCATAGATCACTGCATCTGTTCATAGCCCATCTGTAAACAGCCCATCCAACTACCTAATCCCCATACTGTTATTTATTTATTTTTGCTCCTTTGCACCCCAGTATCTCTACTTGCACATTCATCTTCCGCACATCTATCACTCCAGTGTTTAATGGCTAAATTGTAATTATTTTGCCACTATGGCCTATTTATTGCGTTACCTCCCTTATCTTACCTCATTTGCACACACTGTATATAGACTTTTTTCTATTGTGTTGTTGACTGTATGTTTTGTTTATTCCATGTGTAATGCTGTGTTGTTGTTTGTGTCACACTGCTTTGCTTTATCTTGGCCAGGTCGCAGTTGTAAATGAGAACTTGTTCTCAACTAGCCTACCTGGTTAAATAAAAAATAAATCAATGCCATCTATTTTGTGAAGAGCACCACTCCCTTCTGCAGCAATGCACCCCACAACATGATGCTGCCACCCCCGTGCTTCACGGTTGGGAGGGTGTTCTTCGGCTTGCAAGCGTCTCCCTTTGTCCTCCAAACATAACGATGGTCCTTATGGCCAAACAGTTATATTTTTGTTTCATCAGACCAGAGGACATTTCTCCAAAAAGTATGATCTTTGTCCCAATGTGCAGTTGCAAACCGTAGTCTGCCTTTTTTTTATGGCGGTTTTGGAGCAGTGGCTTCTTCCTTGCTGACCGGCCTTTCAGGTTATGTCGATATAGGACTCGTTTTACTGTGGATAAAGATACTTTTGTACCTGATTCCTCCAGCATCTTCACAAGGTCCTTTGCTGTTGTTCTGGGATTGATTTGCACTTTTCACACCAAAGTACGTTCATCTCTAGGAGACAGATCGCGTCTCCTTCCTGAGCGGTATGACGACTGCGTGGTCCCACGGTGTTTATACTTGCGCACTATTATTTGTACAGATGAACATGGTACCTTCAGGCATTTGGAAATTGCTCCCAAGGATGAACCAGACTTGTGGAGGTCTACAATTTTTTTTTTGAGGTCTTGGCTAACTTCTTTTGATTGTCCCATGATGTCAAGCAAAGAGGCACTGAGCTTGAAGGTAGGCCTTGAAATACATCCACAGGTACACCTCCAATTGACTCAAATGATGTCAATTAGCCTATCAGAAGCTTCTAATGCCATGACATCATTTTCTGGAATTTTCCAAGCTTTTTAAAGGCACAGTCAACTTAGTGTATGTACACTTCTGACCCACTGGAATTGTGATACAGTGAATTATAACTGAAATAATCTGTCTGTAAACAAGTGTTAGAAAAATTACTTGTGTCATGCACAAAGTAGATGTCCTAAGCAACTTGCCAAAACTAACAAGAAATTTGTGGAATGGTTGAAAAACTAGTTTTAATGATTCCATCCTAAGTGTATGTAAACTTCTGACTTCAACTGTAGGGCAGCAGCCTCTGTCTAATTTGCTAGTGATGGCTATTTACCAGTCTCTCAGTCCCAGCTTTGATGCACCTGTACTGACCTCGCCTTCTGGATGATAGCGGGGTGAGCAGGCAGTAGCTCGGGTGGTTGTTGTCCTTGATGATCTTTTTGCCTTCCTGTGACATCGGGTGATGTAGGTGTCCTGGAGGGCAAGTAGTTTGCCCCCGGTGATGCGTTGGCAGACCGCACCACCCTCTGGAGAGCCTTGCGGTGGTGGGCGGTGCAGTTGCCGTACCAGGCGGTGATACAGCCCGACAGGATCCACTCAATTGTGCATCTGTAAACGTTAGAGGGTTTTAGGTGCCAAGCAAAATTTCTTCAGTCTCCTGAGGTTGAAGAGGCTCTGTTGCGCCTTCTTCACCACACTGTCTGTGTGGGTGGACCATTTCAGTTTGTCAGTGATGTGTATGCAGAGGAACTTGAAGATTTCCACCTACTTTACTATGGTCCCGTCGATGTGGATAGTGGGGTGCTCTCTCTGCTGTTTCCTGAAGTCCACAATCAGCTCCTTTGTTTTGTTGACGTTGAGTGAGGTTTTTTCCTGGCACCACACTCCCAGGGCCCTCACCTCCTCGCTGTAGGCTGTCTCGTCATTGTTGGTAATCAGGCCTATTACTGTTGTGTCGTTTGCAAACTTGATGATTGTGTTGGAGGCATGCGTGGCCATGCAGTCATGGGTGAACAGGGAGTACAGGAGGGGGCTGAGCACGCATCATTGTGGAGCCCCAGTGTTGAGGATCAGCGAAGTGGAGGTGTTGTTTCCTACCTTCACCGCCTGGGGGCGGCCCGCGAGGAAGTCCGCGAGGAGGTCCTAATCCAGGCACTTGTCATCACCCGTCTGGATTACTGCAACTCGCTGTTGGCTGGGCTCCCTGCCTGTGCCATTAAACCCCTACAATTTATCCAGAACGCCGCAGCCCGTCTGGTGTTCAACCTTCCCAAGTTCTCTCACGTCACCCCGCTCCTCCGCTCTCTCCACTGGCTTCCAGTTGAAGCTCGCATCCGCTACAAGTGCTTGCCTACGGAGCCGTGAGGGGAACAGCACCTCCGTTCCTTCAGGCTCTGATCAGTCCCTACACCCAAACGAGGGCACTGCGCTCATCCACCTCTGGCCTGCTGGCCCCCCTACCTCTGAGGAAGCACAGTTCCCGCTCAGCCCAGTCAAAACTGTTCGCTGCTCTGGCACCCCTATGGTGGAACAAGCTCCCTCACGACGCCAGGACAGCGGAGTCAATCACCACCTTCCGGAGACACCTGAAATCCCACCTCTTTAAGGAATACCCAGGATAGGATAAAGTAATCCTTCTAACCCCCCCCCCCTAAAAGATTTAGATGCACTATTGTAAAGTGGTTGTTCCATTGGATATCATAAGGTGAATGCACCAATTTGTAAGTCGCTCTGGATAAGAGCGTCTGCTAAATGACTTAAATGTAAATGTAAGTCCAGGACCCAGTTGCACAGGGTGGGGTTCAGACCCAGGGCCTCAAGCTTAATGATGAGCTTGGATGTTACTATGGTGTTCAAATCTGAATCAATGAACAGCATTCTTACATTAGGTAATCCTCTTGTGGCGATTGCATCATCTGTGGATCTTTTAGGGTGTTAAGCAAATGGAAGTGGTTCTAGGGTGTCAGATAAGGTAAAGGTGATATGATCCTTGACTAGTCTCTCAAAGCACTTCATGATGACAGAGGTGAGTGCTACGGGGCATATTAATTTTTTTCATTTACCTTTGTTTTCTTGGATACAGAAACAATGGTGGCCATCTTGAAGCATGTGGGGACAACAGACCGGGATAGGGAGAGATTGAATATGTCCATAAACACTCCATTCAGCTGGGACGGCAGCCTTCCGAGGGTTAACATGCTTAAATGTCTTACTCACGTCAGCCATGGAGAAGAGCCCACAGTGCTTGGCAGCGGGCCGCGTCAGTGGAAATGTGTTATCCTCAAAGCAGGCGAAGAAGGTTTTTAGCTTGTCAGGAAGCAAGACGTCGATTTCCCCAACGTGGCTGGTTTTCCCTTTGTAGTTCGTGATTGTCTGTAGACCCTGCCACATACGTCTCGTGTCTGAGCCGTTGAAATGCGACTCCACTTTGTCTCTATACTGACGTTTTTGTATTTTATTTCACCTTTATTTAACGAGGTAGGCAAATTGAGAACAAGTTCTCATTTACAACTGCGACCAGGCCAAGATCAAGCAAAGCAGTGCAACAAAAACAACACCACAGAGTTACACATGGGATAAACAAACATACTGTCAATAACAGATTTTTCTATTGTATGTACATTGTGTGCAAATGTTCTAAGATTAGGGAGGTAAGGCAATAAATAGGCCATAGAGGCGAAATAATTACAATTTAGCTTTAACACTGGAGTGATAGATGTGCAGATGATGATGTGCAAGTAGAGATACTGTGGTGCAAAAGAGCAAAAATAATAATAACAATATGGGTGGAATGCAAGGCATGACCAGGAAGGGTTTGCGGTGGGGGGTGAGGGTGAGGGTGATCTACTCTAAAAGAGCATCACAGTCAGGGATGTAGTTGAGCTTAAACTGTTTATGAACCTTTTTATTGAGACCACACCAATCACACTACATTTGTGTTTTTAGCATCATTGTTTACATTGCGGTTCAGCAGTCCATCCATTTGATACAGGCTCTGCATGTATAGAATAATTAAGTATTGTTATCCAGCAGCAGGTGAACGGTAGTACTTCACTCAAATTAAATGTCCTTTCCTTGTGTTTTTGCTGTGTTGCTGCTCGCTTGATTTATCCCATTTCCATGTTGACAACTCCTCCAAACTGATAAATGAATAGCTTTCATGTCACAACCACTTTTTGTGAAACCCGAAACAAAAAATCCTTGTTGGAAGTTTCACACTGTTATCTTGCTGTTTGCATTTGAGTAAAACAGAGAACAGTAGATAATGAAATGCAATATCTGAGAAGACAGTTTGAATTGTCACAGCATCATGACCTATTAGGCTGTTGTGTTGAACATCGTTATGATAATGAACATCCCACCACCTCTTTGGCAACCTTCCTCTGTATGCTTTAATCAAATAATGGAATAAAACTATTTTTTATTCACACAGCAAGGTTATTTCAAAAGTCACTTTCAGGAAATGATGTTCAAATTCTCTTGTTGCTTTAAAAAAAATCTAAGCAGTGTTTCACAATTCATTACTGTCAGGCTGACTTATGGGAAATACACTTGGTATGGGGGTCAACGGTGTGT